>NW_011494728.1:758348-770744 GCF_000754665.1 Bison bison bison
TTGAAATAGCTCAACTGGAATTCCATCACCTCCACTATCTTTGTTTGTAGTGATGCTTTCTAAGGCCCACTTGACTTCACATTCCAGGATGTCTGGCTCTAGGTCAGTGATCACACCATCGTGAAGATCTTTTTTGCACAGTTCTTCTGTGTATTCTTGCCACCTCTTCTTATTATCTTCTGCTTTTGTTAGGTCCATACCATTTCTGTTCTTTATTGAGCCCATCTTTGCATGAAATGTTCCCTTGGTATCTCTAATTTTCTTGAAGAGATCGCTAGCCTTTCCCATTCTGTTGTTTTCCTCTATTTTTTTTGCATTGATCGCTGAAGAAGGCTTTCTTATCTCTCCTTGCTATTCTTTGGAACTCTGCATTCAGATGCTTATATCTTTCCTTTTCTCCTTTGCTTTTCGCTTCTCTTCTTTTCACAGCTAGTTGTAAGGCCTCCCCAAACAGCCATTTTGCTTTTTTGCATTTCTTTTCCATGGGAATGGTCTTGATCCCTGTCTCCCATACAATATCATGAACCTTGGTCCATTGTTCATCAGGCACTCTATCTATCAGATCTAGTCCCTTACATCTATTTCTCATTTCCTCTGTATAATCATAAAGAATTTGATTTAGGTCATTCCTGAAATGTCTAGTGGTTTTCCCTACTTTCTTCTATTTAAGTCTGAATTTGGCAATAAGGAGCTCATGATCTAAGCCACAGTCAGTTCCCAGTCTTGTTTTTGCTGACTGTATAGAGCTTCTCCATCTTTGGGTGCAAATAATATAATAAATCTGATTTCGGTGTTGACCATCTGTTGACATCCATGTGTAGAGTCTTCTCTTGTGTTGTTGGAAGAGGGTGTTTGCTATGACTGGTTTGTTCTCTTGGAAAAACCCTATTAGTCTTTGCCCTGCTTCATTCCGTAATCCAGGGCCAAATTTGCCTCTTACTCCAGGTTTTTCTTGACTTCCTACTTTTGCATTCCAGTCCTCTATAATGAAAAGCACATCTTTTGTGGGTGTTAGTTCTAAAAGGTCTTGGAGGTCTTTTTAGAACTCTTCCACTTCAGCTTCTTCAGTATTACTGGTTGGGGCATAGCCTTGGATTACTGTGATATTGAATAGTTTTCCTTGGAAACAAACAGAGATCATTCTGTTGTTTTTGAGATTGCATCCAAGTACTGCATTTCGCACTCTTTCATTGACCATGATGTCTACTCCTTTTTTTCTAAGGGAATCCTGCCCACGGTAGTAGATATAATGGTCATCTGAGTTAAATTCACCCATTCTAGTCCATTTTCGTTCACTGATTCCTAAAATATCGATGTTCATTCTTGCCATTTCCTTTGTTTCTTTAGGTAGATATATTCCTAAGTATTTTATTTTTTTTGTTGCAATGGTGAATGGAATTGTTTCCTTAATTTCTCTTTCTATTTTCTCATTATTAGTGTATAGGAATGCAAGGGATTTCTGTGTGTTGATTTTATATCCTGAAACCTTACTATATTCATTGATTAGCTCTAGTAATTTTCTGGTGGTGTCTTTAGGGTTTTCTATGTGGAGGATCATGTCATCTGCAAACAGAGTTTTACTTCTTCTTTTCCAATTTGGATTCCTTTCATTTCTTTTTCTGCTCTGCTTGCTGTGGCCGAAACTTCCAAAACTATGTTGAATAGTAATGGTGAGAGTGGCCACCCTTGTCTTGTTCCTGACTTTAGGGGGGATGCTTTCAATTTTTAACCATTGAGGATAATGTTTGCTGTGGGTTTGTCATATATAGCTTTTTATTATGTTGAGGCATGTTCCTTCTATTTCTGCTTTCTGGAGGGCTTTTATCATAAATGGATGTTGAATTTTGTCAAAGGCTTTCTCTGCATCTATTGAGATAATCATATGGTTTTTATTTTTCAATTTGTTAATGTGGTGTAACATTGATTGATTTGCAGATACTGAAGAATCCTTGCATCCCTGGGATAAATTCCACTTGATCATGATGTATGATCTTTTTATTTACTTATTTTTTATTTTTATTATTTTTTAAAATATAAATATATTTATTTTAATTGGAGGTTAATTAATTTACAATATTGTATTGGTTTTGCCATACATCAACATGAATCCTCACAGGTATACACGTGTTCCCCATCCCGAAACCCCCTCCCTCCTACCTCCCCATACCATCTTGTGTTCTAGAATTTTGTTACAAATTTTTGCATCTATGTACATGAGTGATATTGGCCTGTAGTTTTCTGGTTTTATTTTTGGTCTCTTTGTCAGGTTTTGGTATTAGGGTGATGATGGCCTCATAGAATGAGTTTGGAGTTTGCCTTCCCCTGCAATTTTCTGGAAGAGTTTGAGTAGGATAGGTGTTAGCTCTTCTCTAAATTTTTGGTAGATTTCAGCTGTGAAACTGTCTGATCCTGAGCTTTCGTGTGCTGGAAGATTTCTGATTACAGTTTCAATTTCAATGCTCGTGATGGGTCTGTTAAGATTTTCTGTTTCTTCCTGGTTCAGTTTTGGAAAGTTGTACTTTTCTAAAAATTTGTCCATTTCTTCCAAGTTGTCCATTTTATTAGCATATAGTTGCTGATAGTAGTCTCTTATGATCATTTGTATTTCTGTGTTGTCGGTGTGATCTCTCCATTTTCATTCCTAATTTTGTTGATTTGATTTTTCTCCCTTTGTTTCTTGACGAGTCTGGCTAATGGTTTGTCAATATTATTTATCTTCTCAAAGAACCAGCTTTTGGCATTGGTGATTTTTGCTATGGTTGCTTTTGTTTCTTTTGCATTTATTTTGGCCCTAATTTTTAAGATTTCTTTCCTTCTAACCCTGGGGTTCTTCATTTCTTCCTTTTCTAGTTGCTTTCTCTGTAGAGTTAGGTTTTTATTTGACTTTTTTCTTGTTTCTTGAGGTAAGCCTGTATTGCTATGAACCTTCCCCTTAGCACTGCTTTTATAGTGTCCCACAGGTTTGGGGTTGTTGTGTTTTCATTTTCATTCATTTCTATGCATATTTTGATTTCTTCTTTGATTTCTTCTGTGATTAGTTGGTTATTCAGCAGCATGTTGTTCAGCCTCCATATGTTGTAATTTTTAATATTTTTCTCCTGTAATTGAGATCTAATCTCACTGCATTGTGGTCAGAAAAGATGCTTGGAATGATTTCAATTTTTTTTGAATTTACCAAGGCTAGATTTATGGCCCAGGATGTGATCTATCCTGGAGAAGGTTCAGTGTGCACTTGAGAAAAAGGTGAAATTCACTGTTTTAGGGTGAAATGTCCTATAGATATCAAGTAGGTCTAACTGGTCTATTGTATCATTTGAAGTTTGTGTTTCCTTGTTAATTTTCTGTTTAATTGATCTATCCATAGGTGTGAGTGGGGTATTAAAGTCTCCCACTATTATTGTGTTATTGTTAATTTCCTCTTTCATACTTGTTAGCATTTGCCTTACATATTGTGGTGCTCCTATGTTGGGTGCAAATATATTTTTAATTGTTATATCTTCTTCTTGGATTGATTCTTCGATCATTATTTAGTGTCCTTCTTTGTCTCTTTTCACAGCCTTTGTTTTAAAGTCTATTTTATCTGATATGAGTATTGCTACTCCTGCTTTCTTTTGGTCTCTGTTTGCGTGGAATATCTTTTTCCAGCCCTTCACTTTCAGTCTGTATGTGTCCCTTGTTTTGAGGTGGGTCTCTTGTAGACAACATATCTAGGGGTCTTGTTTTTTATCCATTCAGCCAGTCTTTTTCTTTTGGTTGGAGCATTCAATTCATTTACATTTAAGGTAATTATTGATAAGTATGATCCTGTTGCCATTTACTTTACTGTTCTGGATTCGAGTTTATACACCATTTCTGTGTTTCCTGTCTAGAGAAGATCCTTTAGCATTTGTTGAAGAACTGGTTTGGTGGTGCTGAATTCTCTCAGCTTTTTCTTGTCTGTAAAGATTTTTATTTCTCCTTCATATTTGAATGAGATCCTTTCTGGTTACAGTAATCTGGGCTGTAGGTTATTTTTTTTTCATCACTTTAAGTATGTCCTGTCATTCCCTCCTGGCCTGAAAAGTTTCTATTTGAAAATCAGCTGTTATCCTTATGGGAATCCCTTTGTGTGTTATTTGTTGTTTTTCCCTTGCTGCTTTTAATATTTGTTCTTTGTATTTGATTTTGTTAATTTGATTAATATGTGTCTTGGGGTGTTTTGCCTTGGGTTTATCCTACTTGGGACTCTCTGGGTTTCTTGGACTTGGGTGATTATTTCCTTGCCCATTTTAGGAAAGTTTTCAACTATTATCTCCTCAAGTATTTTCTCACGGTCTTTCTTTTTGTCTTCTTCTTCTGGGACTCCTAAGATTCGAATGTTGGGGCATTTAACATTGTCCCAGAGGTCTCTGAGATTGTCCTCATTTCTTCTGGTTCATTTTTCCTTTCTGTTTAATTTATTTCTAGCATTCTATCTTCTACCTCACTTATCCTATCTTCTGCCTCTGCTATTCTACTGTTGGTTCCCTGCAGAATGTTTCTGATCTCATTTATTGCATTATTCATTATATATTGACTCTTTTTTATTTCTTCTAGGTCCTTGTTAAACCTTTCTTGCATCTTCTCAATCCCTGTCTCCAGGCTATTTATCTGTAACTCCATTTTGTTTTCAAGAATTTGGATCATTTTCACTATCATTATTCAGAATTCTTTATCAGGTAGATTCCCTATCTCTTCCTCTTTTGTTTAGTTTGGTGGGCATTTATCCTGTTCCTTTATCTGCTTGGTATTTCTCTGCCTTTTCATCTTGTTTATATTGCTGTGCTTGGGGTGGCCTTTCCATATTCTGGCAGTTTGTGGAGTTTTCTTTATTGTGGAGTTTCCTTGCTATGGGTGGGGTTGAACGGGTGGCTTGTCAAGGTTTCCTGGTTAGGGAAGCTTGTGTCAGTGTGCTGGTGGGTGGAGCCAGACTTCTTTTCTCTGAAGTGCAATGAAGTGTCAAGCATGAGTTATGAGATGTCAGTGGGTTTGGTGTGACTTTGGGCAGCCTGTATATTGAAGCTCAGGGCTACCCTCCTGTGTTGCTGGAGAATTTGCATGGTATGTCTTGCTCTGGAACTTGTTAGCCCTTGGGTGGTGCTTGGTTTCAGTGTAGGTATGGAGACATTTGATAAGCTCCTATCGATTAACGTTCCTTGGAGTCAGGAGTTCTCTGGTGTTCTCAGGATTTGGACTTAGTCCTCTTGCCTCTGGTTTTCAGTCTTATTCTTACAGTAGCCTCAAGACTTCTCCATCTATACAGCACTGATGATAAAACATCTAGGTTAAACATGAAACGTTTCTTCACAGTGAGGGACACCAAGAGAGGTTCACAGAGTTACATGGAGAAGAGAAGAGGGAGGAGGGAGATAGAGGTGACCAGGAGGGGAAGAGGGGGAGTCAAAAGAGGAGAGAGCAAGCTAGCCAGTAATCACTTCCTTATGTGCTCTCCACAGTCTGGATCCCTCAGAGATGTTCACAGATTATACAGAGAAGAGAAGAGGGAGGAAGGAGACAGAGGTGGCCAGAAGGATAAAAGGGGGAATCAAAAGGAAAGAGACTGATCCAGCCAGTAATCAGTTCCCTAAGTGTTTTCCACCGTCCGGAACACACAAAGAGATTGAAAGAGTAGGGTAGAGAAGAGAAAGGGGAGGGAGGAGATAGAGGTGACCTAATGGAGAAAAAGGAGAGTCCAAAGGGGGAGAGAGCACTCCCAAGTAAAAATGGGTACTGAAGATTGTATTCTTAAAGGTACAAAATTGATAACAAATACCAAAAATCAAAGATTCAAAATCTAGAGTAGAGATTGGATTCTCAAAAATACAATATTAAAGAAAAAAACAAAGTCACAAAAATTATAATATATATATATGAAGTTTGCTTTAAAAAATAAGGTCTTTTTTTTCACAAAGTAATAATAGGTTATACAAATGAAAATTAAAGGAGTAATAGAGGGCTTAAAATATTTTTTTTAATTTAAAAAATGATAATAGTAAAACTATATCTAGGACTTTCTCTGGTGTTGTGTGAATAGTGTGGGATCAGTTCATTTTCAGATAGTTCCATGATCCAGCTTATACTTCTAAAGATCTATAGGCCCCTTCGTATGTAGTCAGTGCTAACCACAGGGTTGTAATCTATTGCATCCATCACTTTCAGGGTGATTCCCTCTATTTGTTTTAGCTTCGGTCCAGACAATCACGATGGTGTGATCACTGACCTAGAGCCAGACATCCGGGAATGTGAAGTCAAGTGGGCCTTAGAAAGCATCACTACAAACAAAGATAGTGGAGGTGATGGAATTCCAGTTGAGCTATTCCAAATCCTGAAAGATGATGCTGTGAAAGTGCTGCACTCAATATGCCAGCAAATTTGGAAAACTCAGCAGTGGCCACAGGACTGGAAAAGGTCAGTTTTCATTCCAATCCCAAAGAAAGGCAATGCCAAAGAATGCTCAAACTACTGCACAATTGCACTCATCTCACAGGCTAGTAAAGTAATGCTCAAAATTCTGCAAGCCAGGCTTCAGCAATATGTGAACTGTGAACTTCCTGATGTTCAAGCTGGTTTTAGAAAAGGCAGAGGAACCAGAGATCAAATTGCGAACATCGCTGGATCATGGAAAAAGCAAGAGAGTTCCAGAAAAACATCTATTTTTGCTTTATTGACTATGCCACAGCCTTTGACTGTGTGGATCACAATAAACTGTGGAAAATTCTGAAAGAGATGGGAATACCAGACCACCTGACCTGCCTCTTGAGAAATCTGTATGCAGGTCAGGAAGCAACAGTTAGAACTGGACATGGAACAACAGACTGGTTCCAAAAAGGAAAAGGAGTTCGTCAACGCTGTATATTGTCACCCTGTTTATTTAACTTATATGCAGAGTACATCATGAGAAACACTGGACTGGAAGAAACACAAACTGGAATCAAGATTGCCAGGAGAAATATGTTGGGTATGGGCCGGTCTGCAGCCAGCTAGCTCTGCTCAGTCCTTTGTTCTGTGAGCAGGCTTGGCGGTGTCTTGAGGTGAAGTGAAGTCACTCAGTCGTGTCCAACTCTTTGCGACCCCATGGACTGTAGCCCACCAGGCTCCGCTATCCATGGGATTCTCCAGACAAGACTACTGGAGTGTGTTGCCATTTATTTCTCCAGGGGATCTTCCCAACCCAGAGATCAAACCCAGGTCTCCTGCATTGCAGGCAGATACTTTAACCTCTGAGCCTTTCGCAGGATAGCTATCCTACAGTCTGGTTTGCTATCTCAAGTTAGTTCCCTCAGATTGCCCTCGGGGCATTCAGGCCCGTTCCTTACTCTAAGCAATGCAGCTGGCGCCTCCCTGCCCAGCCCCCTCTTGCTAGTGGTGGATGCCAGCGTCTGTGCTGCTTCTCCACTGGGAGTTACCATCTGGCATATAATCTGTGGGTTTTAATTATTTATTTTTCCTCCCGGTTATGTTGCCCTCTGAGATTCCAAGGCTTACCACACACTCGCCAGTGAGAGTGTTTCCTAGTATCAGGAAACTTCTCTCTTTTTTAAGACTCCCTTCCCAGGACAGATCTCCATCCCTACCTCTTTTGCCTCTCTTTTTATCTTTTGTATTTTTTCCTACCTCCTTTCGAAGACAATGGACTGCTTTTCTGGGTGCCTGATGTCCTCTGCCAGCATTCAGAAGTTGTTTTGTGGAATTTACTCAGGGTTTAAATGTTCTTTTGATGAATTTGTGGGGGAGAAAGTGGTCTCCCCATCCTATTCCTTCGCCTTCTTAGGACCACCTCTCTGAACATTATTTTCACTGTTAGGAGATGCTTCCTTTGGAATTGGTCTCAAACAGAGACATTGTTTTTTCATAGAAATGTAAATAATGATTTTAATTTTATGTCTTATGGAGAACATAACTTTCTCCATCATCTTACAGGTTGTCATAATCTAAGAAAAACCCTAAATGAAACCAGTTGTGGCATATGAAACAGGATACAGAATTAATCACTTAGCTCACTTTCAGCTTAATGGAAGGGTTCATTTTAGAAAAGTAAAATTGCCTTAAGAACACAGATATTGTTTCAGCAAAAACTCTTTATTAACAATAAATATGATTTGCATTATATAGCACAAAGATTTTCATTTTAAATTTTATAAAATGGTAGACATCATATTCCTGAATTTCTTTAGGCATTTACTTTTCTGATATATGGGTTGGAAGCATTACATCCCACAAACTGTAATGATTTTTTAAACTACTGGCTACAGAATATTATTATAAACTACATTTACTCTCTAATTATAAATCACATCTGCATTGAAAAATGCTGTCTTCAAAGAAAATGTATAGATATATAATTTTATAATTAATAGAATAATAGATACAGATGGTGATTGCAGCCATGAAATCAAAAGAAGCTTGCTCCTTGGAATGAAAGTTATAATCAACCTAGACAGCATATTAAAAACAGAGATATTACTTTGCCAACGAAGGTCCATCTAGTCAAGGCTATGGATCTCCCAGTGGTCATGTGTGGATGTGAGAGATGAACTGTAAAGAAGGTTGAGTGCCAAAGAATTGATGCTTTTGAACTGTGGTGTTGGAGAAGACTCTTGAGAGTCCCTTGGACTTCAAGGAGATCCAACCAGTCCATCCTAAAGGAGATCAGTCCTGGGTGTTCATTGGAGGGACTGATATTGAAGCTGAAACTCCAATACTTTGGCCATGTCATGCCAAGAGTTGACTCATTGGAAAAGACCCTGATGCTGGGAGGGATTGAGGGCAGGAGGAGAAGGGGACGACAGAGGAGGAAATGGTTGGATGGCATCACCGACTTGATGGACATGAGTTTGGGTGGACTACAGAAGTTGGTGATGGACAGCGAGGCCTTGCGTGCTGTGATTCATGGGGTCGCAAAGAGTCGGACACGACTGAGCGACTGAACTGAACTGAGATACACATGGAAGAATGCACTTATTAACATCAGAGGTGAATGGCTAGTAGTAGAGCAAGCTTGACATTGAAAGTTTATTTAGGTTGCTATCCAGTGAAGATCTTCTCTGTATTTTTACCCATATAGTTTGAGCATAATAACAGTTCTAAATATTTCTTAATCAATCACATCTATCAAATACTGTTGAAGAAAGATGATTATTGTCAATGACAGTCTGCTTTAGTGACTAAGCACTTTATTCACTAAGAGTCTTGGAAATATAAGTATTGATCTTCAACTGCCCTAGTTTCAGTCTCACAGAGTATTGTGCCTATGGATTGAGTGAATGTAAGTGTTTATTTGCAGATAGTCTTCATGTTGATACATATGAGTTTGTATGTAAGTGCATTTATATGTGTCGGTGTTTTTCCTAGGTGATGTTTCTCTTTTTGATCATCATTATTGTGTTTATCATTTAAAAATAATAACAATACTAGTGTTCTTTCTAAGCTCTATTTCAAGGGATGGGGAAAATAACACACCCATGCATTCTGGATATTTGAATTATAGCTTTGAGAAAGATCTACAGTACACACAAAAATGGCATCCTATTTCTGTTTAGCATACACATAATGTGGACAACCATATGTCAGCTTCATATGAAAAGCAAATTTTTTTGGGAAAAATAATATTCCAACATTTTTTTATATTTAGTTATATAAAATATAGATATATATTCATATATGAATATAAGTATATTACACATTCCTGTAAAATATTGACAGTAAATTATGTTCTAAAAATCTTTAGATATATTTTAGTCAGAAAATTTTATATCATGCTAATGTAATAAATTAAATCTCAAATATCAGTGACTTAACTCATCAAAAGTTTTCCTTTTTCTCACTCAAGAAATGCAACCTTAGGGGATTAAATCCTTAGGTTGTTATGAACCTTGCTGAAGGTGACTCCAGTGCTTTGTATCTTAACCATTTGAAGCATCATTGCAGTTGAAATGCATTGCATTTCACTAGGTTGGCCTGGAACAGATTTATGATATGCTATGGGTCAGAGCTAGTCACACGAGCCAAATTAATTGCCAAGTGCCTGAAAAGTTTGACTTTTTTTTTTTTTTTCCTGAAAAGAACATGGGATATTTTGTGAGCTGACTATCTTACTCATAATATATCCCACTCTGGCTTCTGCAGAGTTGAAAGTCCTGATCCTAAAAAGGGGTTTAATTTAAAATTGAGCCAGGAAACCCTGCAAGTGTTTCACTGAATGCTTTCAGGGCCTGTTGGAGTTCTTGTGCCTGGAAACTCACAGGTGTGAAGAGAGTTTATGGTACTGGCAAAGGCAATTGACACTGGCTAGTAAGAGAAGTCAGGATCCTTTTACAACTTAGTGATTTTGTAGGTTTCTCCTAGTATTCCCTTGCTCTGTATAACTATGAATGAACACATGCAATGTTTGCAATGTGAAAAGTTTATGATCCCCTTCATGGATCACAGAGTTGTGGTGAAGGGGTTTGCATAACACACTGAACCTATGAGGCATTCTGTGCAAGGCCACCCAAGACAGATAGGTCATAGGGAAGAGTTCTGATAAAACATGGTCTACTGGAGAAGGAGATGGCAAGCCACTCTAGTATTCTTGCCTCAAGAACCCCATGAACAGTATGAAAGGCAAGAAAGATATGACATCAGAAGATGACCACCCAGGTCAGAAGATGTCCAGTGTGCTACTGGGGAAGAGCAGAGAATGATTACTAATAGCTCCAGAAAGAATGAAGCTGCTAGGCCAAAGTGGAAATGACAGTTGTGAATGTGTCTGGTGATGAAAGTAAAGTCTGATGTTATAAAGAAAAATACTGCATAGGAACCTGGAATGTTAGGTCCATGAATCAAAATAAATTGCACATGGTCAAGCAGGAGATGGCAAGAATGAACATCAACATCTTAGGAATCAGTGAACTAAAATTGATGGGAATGGACGAATTTAATTCAGATGACAATTATATCTACTACTGTGGGCAAGGATCCCTTAGAAGAAATGAAGTAGCCTCTGAAGTCAACAAAAGAGTCTGAAATGCAGTACTTGGGTACAACCTCAAAAACAACAGAATGATCTCAGTTCATTTTCAAGGCAAACCATTCAACATCACAATAATCCAAATCTTTGCCTCAACCAAAGATGCCAAAAAAGTTGAAGTTGACTGCTTTTATGGAGACCTACGACACCTTCTAGAACTGATAAAAAAATAAAATTAAAAAAAAAAACAAAACATGTCCTTTACATCATAGGGGATTGGAATGCCAAAGGACGAAGTCAAGATATACCCAGAATTTTAAAAAAAACAAAAAAACAAAAAACAAAAAAACTTCAGCTTTGTAGTACAAAATAAAGCAAGGCAAAGATGAGCAGAGCTCGGTCAAGAGAACACACTTGTCATAGCGAACACCCTTTTCTAACAACTCAAGATGTGCCTTTACATATGGACCTCACCAGATGGTCAGTACCAAAATCAAATGATGTTCTTTGCAGCCAAAGATAGAGAAGGTCTATACAATCAGTAAACACAAGGCTCAGAGCTGACCATGGCTCAAAATCATGAATCCTTTATTGCAAAATTCAGTTTTAAATTTAGGAAGTAGAGAAAACTACTAGGCCATTCAGATATGGCCTAAATCAAATCACTTATGATTATACAATGGAGGTGATGAATTAAGGGATTAGATCTGGTAGACAGAGTGTCTGGTGGATGGAGGTTTGTAACACTGTACAGGAGGTAGTGGCCCAAACCATCCCAAAGAAAAAGTAATGCAAGAAGGCAAAGTGGTTGTCTGAGGGGACTTTACAAACAACTGACGAAAGAAAAGAAGCAAAAGGAAAGGGAGAAAGGAAAACAATTACCCAACTGAACTCAGAGTTCCAGAGAACAGCAGGGAGAGATGAGAAGACCTTCTTAAAGGAGCCATGCAAAGAAATACAAGAAAGCAATAAATGGAAAAGACTAAAGATCTCTTCAAGAAAATTAGAGTTATCAAAGGAACATTTCATGCAATGATGGGCACATTAAAGGACAGGAACATAAAGGACCTAACAGAAGCAGAAGAGATAAAGAACAGATGGCAAGAATACACGGAAGAACTATACAGTCTTAATGAAACACAATGGTATGGTCTTTCACCTAGAGCTGGGTATTCTAGAGTGTGAGGTCATCTACGCCTTAGGAAGCATTGCTATGAACAAAATTAGTGGAGGTTTGAACAAAACTAGAATTCCACCTAAGCTGTTTAAATCTTAAAAGATAATACTGTTAAAGTGCTACACTCAATATATCAGCAAATTTGGAAAATTCAGCTGTGGCCACAGACTGGGAAAGGTCTTTTTTCATTCCACTCCCAAAGAAGGGCAATGCCAAAGAATGTTTGAACTATGGTACAATTGAACTCATTTCA
>NW_011494728.1:770844-781818 GCF_000754665.1 Bison bison bison
TTCTAGTAAGGTAATGATCAAAATCCTTCAAGCTAGGCTTCAGCAGTATGTGAACCAAGAACTCCCAGATATCTGAGATGGGAAAAGCAGAGGAACAAGAGATCAAATTGCCAACATTCATTGGATCATAGAAAAAGCATAGAAATTACAGAAATATATTTACTATTGCTTGATTGACAATAAAAAGCCTTTGACTGTGTGGATCACAAAAAAAGCTATGGAAAATTCTTAATGAGATGGGAATACCAGACAACATTACTTGTGTCCTGAGAAACGTGAATATGAATCAAGAGGCAACAGTTTTAACTGAACAGCTGACTGCTTTAAATTGGGAAAGGAATATGACAAGGATTTGTATTGTCACTCTGCTTATTTAACTTATATGCAGAATATATCATGAGAAACGCTGGGCTGGATGAAGCACAAGGTGGAATCAAGAATGCCAGGAGAAATATCAACAACCTCAGATATACAGATGATACCTCTCTAAAGGCAGAAAGTAAAGAGGAACTAAAAAGCCACCTGATGAAAGTAAAAGAGGAGAGTGAAAAAGCTGGCTTGAGACTCAATATTCAAGAAACTAAGATCTGGTCCCAACACTTCATGACAAATAGAAGAGGAAAAGAGTGGAAACACTGACAAGTTTTACTTTCTTGGGCTCCAAAATCACTGCAGATTATGACTGCGGCCACGAAATTAAAACACACCTGTTCCTTGGACGAAAAGCTGTGACAAAACTATACATTGTATTAAAAAAGCAGAGACATCACTTTACTGACAAAGGTCCATATAGTCATTGCATGTTTTTTGCAGTAGTCATGTATGGATGTGAGAGTTGCAACATAAAGAAGGCTGAGTGCCGAAGAATAGATGCTTTCAAATTGTGCTGGAGAAGACTCTTGAGTGTCCCTTAGAGAGCAAGGAGACCAAACCAGTCAATCATAAAATAAATCAGCCCTGAATATTCACTGGAAGGAGTGATGCTGAAGCTGATGCTCCAATACACTGGCCACCTGATGTGAAGAACCAACTCATTGGAAAAGACCTTGATGCTGAGAAAGATTGAGGGCAAGAGGAGAAGGGGGCAGCAGTAGATGAGATGGTTAAATAGCATCATTGACTTAAGTGACATGGATTTGAGCAAACTATGTGAGACAGTGAAGGACTGGGGAGCCTGGCAACTCAGCTCACTGAACACAGCTCAATGACCGAACACAATAACAAAAACACAATGTTCATTAAACATGATTTGTAAAGTTTTTGCAGTATATGTTCCTAATTCTGGAGAAGGAAATGGAAACTCAACCAATTCTTGCCTGGATGATCCTATGGACAGAAGAACCTAGCATACTACAGTACATGTGGTCACAAAGTGTTGGACAAGAATGAGAATGAACCTAATTTTAGCTGATAGTAACAGCCAAAAAAAAAAAAAAGACTAGTTCATGAATTTTGTTTTTTTGCCTTTTCATTGCTGAAGTTTATACATTAGCAATAGATTCTGCCTTATTATTAGCCAAGGGTCAATGGATGCTATTTGCAGTTTTTGTGTATATTTGAATTCCCCCAAATTTTGCACAGACATTAGGTTAAGCACACTGATAAATATATTCATTAGTAGCCTTTGTAAAAATCTTATTTGTAAAAGTTTCAACTATGGAAATGTCTACATTTATCATGATTTAAAATTTTTCCTGTTATGAACATTAACCATATTAATTTTATCAATATTATTTGTGTTAATATTTGTTTTTAGAGAGATTAAAATAAATCCTCTTTATAAGGAGTGTTTGCTATAGCAATACATACTTTAGAGAAAGTAGGATATTTAGAATTCTTTATTCTAAATAATATTGAAAAGTTTTCCTAATTGGAGGTATGCTTTATTTCTTTAGGCAAAAATAATCTAATTTTTTCCTTCTAATTTAGAAGTATATTTAATAGTTAAATTCTATAATATTTTAATTAATTTATATTTTAGAAAATATTAGGCATGTATGGGAAAATTTTAGATACTTTCCAAGTACTAATAAAAATTTTATTTTGCTTGAATTAAATTCCATTGGTGTTGAAAATAGCATTTAAAAAGAGAATAGCTTTTAATTAAAAAAAAAGTGATTATGCTAACTTGGGTGAGTAGTACTTACTCAAAACTATTATAGAGTTTTTGGTATACTTACCATTAGATTTTAATCATGTAGATTCATTCTACTTGCTTTCCACGTAAAATGGAATGGAAAAATTATTTCCAAATAAATACTCTAATGGAGTGTTTTCTCCTTCAGTTCTGTTCAGTTCAGTCGCTCAGTCATGTCCGATTCTTTGTGACCCCATGAATTGCAACACGCCAGGCCTCCCTGTCTATCACCAACTCCCAGAGTTCACTCAAACTCACGTTTGTAGTTTTTATATTAAACTCCCTTCTAAATGAATGAATCTCCTAATTAAGTGAATTTAACAAACATCTTATTTAATATATTAAAATGAAATGTATTTTAATACTTATGTAATTAAGAATATATTTTATATATTGGGACTAAAATCAGATTGGTATTTACATACTCGTAGAACAAATAGTCTAATGGCAGTCATTTTCTTGGGTCTCAAGACAGTTAAACAAAGGTCCACCTTATTGTCTTTTTTACATTTTTATATACTCGTCCATTTAGATGTGCCACTTGTTATTTTGAATCACTGGAAAGAAAATCTCATTCCAAAGGAGTCAATAAAAGCTGTTTTTTCTCCTAATAAGTAAGAAGAAATACACTGAACATTTTCAAGTCTTTTTTTTTTTTTAATGCAGAAATCTAAAGTTTTCTAACTAAATCCTCTCCATATATTTCAATAATATTATAATGCTGAATTGTATGGAATTTTATGCAGGTGTTTAGGGAATTAAGTGGGAAGTCAAAATGTATTTCTGTGTATTTGATTCAATTTGTTAATAAATGTTGCGTTTCATTTGCACAATACAAAGTAACACAATATATATGTAAATTTTATGTCTTATCTATCTGTTTATCTTATATCCTTTCACCCTTCCATCCATCTGTCCATTCATTCATCTGTCCATCTTCTATTTTAAGTAAGTTCTGAGGAGAAGGTTTTACAGGACATATCAATCTCAGTCTAACCAAGAAAGAGGATGCACATAGTATTTTAGATAGAGTAAGGTTATGATAGAGGATTATTAAGCTGTTATAAGGAGTGTAACAATAAAGATGAAAGGATAACTCTAAAAGATGCTCTAGGGATAAAGGAAAACACCCAGTAAATGAAAAATTTAGCAGAGGATTTCAGTTTGGTTCAGTCGCTCTGTCGTGTCTAACTCTTTGTGACCCCCTTGGACTGAAGCATGCCAGGCCTCCCTGTCCATCACCAACTCCTGGAGTTTACTCAAACTCATGTCCATTGAGTCGGTGATGCCAACCAACCATCTCATCCTCTTTTGTCCCCTTCTTCTCCTGCCTTCAATCTTTCCGAGCATCAGGGTCTTTTCAACTGAGTCAGTTCTTCGCATCAGGTGGCCAAAGTATTGGAGCTTCAGCTTCAACATCAGTCCTTCCAATATATATTCAAGACTAATTTCCTTTAGGATGGACTGGTTGGATATCCTTGCAGTCCAAGAGAATCTCAAGAGTCTTCTCGTATGCATTACAGTTCAAAAGCATCAATTCTTCAGCACTCAGCTTTCTTTATGGTCTGATTCTAACATCCATACAAGACTACTGGAAAAACTATGGCCTTGACTAGACGGACCTTTGTTGACAAAGTAATGTCTCTGCATTTTAATATGCTGTCTAGGTTGGCCATAGCTTTTCTTCCAAGGAGCAAGTGTCTTAATTTCATGGCTCCAGTCACCATCTGCAGTGATTTTGGAGCACAAAGAAGTAAAGTCTCTTATGGTTTTCACTGTTTCCCCTGCTATTTGCCATGAAGTGATGGGGTCAGATGCCATGATCTTTGTTTTCTGAATGTTGAGCTTTAAGCCAACTTTTTCACTCTCCTCTTTCATCGAAAGGCTCTTTAGTTCTTCTTCACTTTCTGCCATGAGGGTGGTGTCATCTGCATATCTGAAGTTATTGATGTTTCCCCCTGCAATCTTGATTCCAGCTTGTGCTTCTTCCAGCCCAGTGTTTCTCATGATGTACTCTGCATATAAGTTAAATAAGCAGGGTGACAATATACAAGAGAATTTCAAACCTTATTAAATAAACTACAGTGGCAGCCCACTGGGTGTCAGAAATTACTGGGTAGTTCAAGTCAGTGCTCCTCCATAGCCTCCAGGTAAGGCTAGATCATTCCTCTGGAGTGTAGGTCAATTGAGGCTCACAGCAGGCATTTGAAAGAAGTCCCATACTCCTATAGGTACCACAGAACTAACAGCTGGAAAAGCCTTCCTCTGTAAAAATCTGTTTTTTTTTCTGTGTGTGCTTTGAGTAGGCTGATAGGCAGAACAAATATTGGGTGGCTGGCTCTCCATGGAATATTTCTGTGATTAAAATAAATCTCCACATAGACTTTTTCATATAGTCCCATAAGTTATATATCTAAAAAGAACATATATATTTATACACTGTAAACCTAATGACAGAAATTTATTTTTTATTTGTATCTAAATATAGATTCATATTGAAACAGTTATCTGGACTGAAAATATGAAATTGTCTTTGAAGTCACCTCAAGAATAACAAATATGGCTTACATATTGTCTTAACTGCATTAATATGAGTATGTAAATTGGTTGTTTCAACTGACAATACAATTGAAAAATATACACACAAATACCCACATAATGGTAATATGCCTCATGCATAGTCATGCCTATGTATATTACTCAACATTCCAAAGTAACCTACGACACCTCTCATTGTCCAAACTTGAGACAGACTTCTCTAAGCCCTCTTTTCATCTAAGCCTTGCCCTAGAGCTTTATCTTTGGTCTGTCCAGTTCAGTTTTGCAGGAAGAATCTTTTACCCTTGAATACCCAATCACCCTCCATATCTGATCAAATTTCTTATTCCACACCATTGATCTCTGATCATTCTAGTTGGCCTCAGTAAGAATTTTGCTGGTTTAGCAATAATCTCCTTACCTTTTATGTCTCCTTGGTACTTTTCTATCTACTAACTTCATACTCTGCTCCTTGGCTAGAAATCCTCACTTTTCTTTGTTGTATTCAGTATTGAGCCCTATCACTTCCCATATTATCATGGTCTTGACATCTATCATAATAGTCCTGAGTAAAGTCTTATCACTTTGACAAGTGACAAAATAATTTTTTCTTCAACATTGTTCACATATGTCTACATGCTTCCCAGGGGCATGAGTGATAGAGAAACCACCTGCCAATGCGGGAGACAGAAGACACAAGCCATAAGACGTAAGACCCGGGTTTGAAACCTGGGTCAGAAAGATCCCCTGGAGAAGGAAATGGCAACCCACTCTAGTATTCTTGCCTGGAAAATCCCATTTACAGAGAAACCTGGTGGGCTACAGACCATCAAGTTGCAAAGAGTCAGACACGACTGAAGCAACTTAGCACTTAAGTCTACTGCATTAATAAAATCATAATTTCAATTGATTGTCAATATTTACCATATAAGATATTAATCAGAAGTGTACTGTTCATTGAATAAACTTTAACTGAAATACAAAATCATTGTGTAAACTGAGGACATGATTATATATATTCCAACTTCATCAATTTGGGGTGATTTAGTCAAAAGCTTACAATCTTATCTAACAATACAGATAGGACTAGTTTATAATAATTTAATCAAGTGGTACAGAAATTCTATGTTGAATACATTGCTCTACTCATCATTTAATTTGGGCAGAAAGCATATAAAAAAATTCCTGGTAACATATAGTTGTTATAGTCTCTAATTAAAGAACAAATGTTTCTTAAAATAAGATCGCCTTGCATGTCTAAAATTTTAATTACTATTAGATTAATATTATTAAGTGATATGAGAGGTGTTGTAGGTTACTTTGTAATGTTGAGTAATAGACATATACATGACTATGCATGAGACATATTGCCATTATGTGGGTATTTGTGTGTATACTTTTCAATTCATTCATTTTAATAAAGTTTTTATTTCAGTTTTAAACTTACAAAAAAGTAGTAAAGATAGTACAGAGATTTTATATAGCCCACACTGTTACTCTTATTAACTCATTGCTATCATTAATGTTTCACAATTCATGAATCATGCATCAGTATATGTTATTATTAACTAAGGTCCATGTTTCATCCGGATTTTTTTTAATAAAATGTTTTGTTTTACCTAATGTTTTGTTATTTGGGTATGCTCAGTTGTGTCTGACTCTTTGTGACCCTTTGGACTGTAGCCCTCCAGGCTCCTCTGTCCCTGGGACTTTTTTACGCAAGAATAATGGAGTGAGTCACCATTTCCTCTTCTAGGGTGTCTTCCCCAACCAGGAATCAAACTTGTGTCTCTCGCGTCGCATGCATTGCTGGCAGATTCTCCAGGTGTCGCCAAGAGTAAAAAATCTACCTGCCAGTGAAGGAGACTGAGTTTGATCCCTGGGTCAGGAAGATCCCCTGGAGTGGGAAATTGTAGTCTTCCAGTATTCTTGTCTGGAAGATTCAATGGATGAGGAGCCTGAAGTGCTACAGTCCAAAGGGTGGCAAAGAGTCTGACACAACTGAGGACACATTCACTGCACACTAATGTTTTGTTACTGTTCAGTGTCCCTTTCAGGATAATGTATTACGTTAATTCATCATACTTCCTTAGTTTCTCTTGGGTAGAAGAGTCTCTCAGGCTTTCCTTGTTTCTGGTAACCTTGAGAGTCTAGTCAAGGCTATGGTTTTTCCAGTAGTCATGTATGGATGCAAGAGTTGGACTGTGAAGAAGGCTGAGTGCCGAAGAATTGATGCTTTTGAACTGTGGTGTTGGAGAAGACTCTTGAGAGTCCCTTGGACTGCAAGGAGATCCAACCAGTCCATTCTGAAGGAGATCAGCCCTGGGATTTCTTTGAAAGGAATGATGCCTAAGCTGAAACTCCAGTACTTTGGCCACCTCATGCGAAGAGTTGACTCATTGGAAAAGACCCTGATGCTGGGAGGGATTGGGGGCAGGAGGAAAAAGGGACGACAGAGGATGAGATGGTTGGATGACATCACTGACTCAATGGATTTGAGTTTGAGTGAACTCCAGGAGTTGGTGATGAACAGGGAGGCCTGGCGTGCTGCGATTCATGGGGTCGCAAAGAGTCGGACATGACTGAGTGACTGAACTGAACTGAACTGAGAGTTTTGAAGAATACTGATTGAGATTTTGTAGAATCTTCAGTTTATATTGGTCAGGTGTTTTCCTCACAATTAGACTAGTATAGGTTTTGAAGTGAAAGACAAAGTTAAAGTGACATTCTCATCACATCATATTAATTACCTGTTTTCTCTATGACATTGCTTTTGATGTTAATCTTCAATACTTGACTGAGGTAGTATTTGTCAGTTTTCTTTACTGTGAAGTTTTTCTTTTTTCTTCCAACCCTCTGCAAGGAAGCTGTTATACACAACCTACATTTAAGGGAGTGAAGAGTCATGCTTCACCTTCTTCATGTGTAGTATATATTATTATTATTTATAATTCATTTGTATAATGAATTTGGCCTATCTTCCTTCCTTTATTCATTTCTTCATCAGGCCGGACTCACAGTTATTTATTTTACACTTCAAGCTATAATTTAATATACTTTACTTATTTTTTTCCTCAAATTGGTTCAGTTTTAGCCATTGAAGGATGTTTCAGTTGGCTCCTTTGTCTCTAACATAACCATATTATCATGCTTTTTTAAAAAGTACTTTCTTACTTTTTGGTATTATTAGATACTCTAGCCTTAACCTGTGTACTTCCTACCCTGGTACTAGAATCAGTCATTTCTCCAAGGACCTCTGGTTCTGTTTGCTGGTTAATGGTATTAGAAATTTGGTTTTGAGTGCTAAATGTGTTCCTTGTTACTGGAATGACTTTGCTTCTACCTGACACAGCAAGGAGATATGTGTGTGCATAATATCTTTAGTATATACACATTTGTGTACTTCTTTTTGTATTCCTCTGTATCTGTATCAAACTGAACATGAATTCTTACTGATGTCCAACTCCAATTAATTATCATATTAATGATTTCAGCCTCCTTCCTTTGTTTATTTGTGAAATCCCACTTGAATAATGAAAAATGTTATCCCACGTTCTGTTACCAATTTACTTAATTGTTCAGTTCTAGGACACATGTATGGCAATATCAGAATTGTTAACCCCTATGTCCATGGGAAACAACTATATCAAAGTTCAGTGCCTATAGACATAATGGTTTCTTTGACTTTAGTCTTACAGAACCTATTCATTTCCAAAGTTGGGTAATTCAGCAATTGTTTCCCCTTGTCTTCTTCAGTTGGATTGTTTCATATACTTGCAATTCTGTGCAATATTTTGCCACATTTGCATTCTATTCTGGAATTTAGAATCCTCTGTGGGTTTTTTTTTTTAACTTTTTTTAAATGGCATATGTTAAGGTTGAATTTTTTGTAGTGTTATGTATCCACTATTGCAGTATCTTTCCAAATAGCTTTGTTTTTATGGTTGTTCAGTCACTAAGTCCTGTCTGACTCTTTGCAACCCCATGCACTGCAGCATGCCAGGCCTCCCTGGCCCTCACTATCTCCCAGAGTTTGCCCAAGTTCATGTCCATTGAACTTGAATGCTAGCCAATCGTCTCATCATCTGCCACCATCTTCTCCTTTGCCTTCAGTGTTTCTCAGCTTCAGGGTCTTTTCCAATGAGTTAGAATAGCTTTGCTGTCTTAAAAAATATGCTTGATCTATTCAACCTTTTCCCTTCTCTTGTACTGATGGTAAACACTAGACTATTTATTGTGTCTTTAGTTTTATCTTTTCAGAAAGTCATATTATGGAGAAGGCAATGGTACCCCACTCCAGTACTCTTGCCTGGAAAATCCCATGGATGGAGGAGCCTGGTAGGCTGCAGTCCATGGGGTCTCGAAGAGTTGGACACAACTGAGCAACTTCATTTTCATTTTTCACTTTTCATGCAATGGAGAAGGAAATGGCAACCCACTCCAGTGTTCTTGCCTAGAGAATCCCAGGGACGGGGGAGCCTGGTGGGCTGCTGTCTATGGGGTCACACAGAGTCAGACACGACTGAAGTGACTTAGCAATAGCAATATTATGGAGTATGTGGACTTTCATAATGGTTTCTTTCTTTCACAAAGAAATATTAATCTGAAATTCATCTATGTCTTTTATTCCTTCATAGCTTATTTCTTTTTAATTCTGAAAAAATTTCTATGATGTAGATGTATCACATTTGGTTTATATATTCACCTTTAAACAGGGTCTTGTCAATTATGGATAAAGTTGTTATAAACACACATGGGCAGGTTTTATGTGAGTATACATTTTAAAATCAGTTGGGTAAATATCTAGGTTCAACTAAGTCTGTGTAATGAGTATATTTTAAAAATATGACCAAAAGGATTGGGGATGTTCTCATAAGATATATCAAGCAATATACTGTTAGGTCATAAAAAAGATATTTGTAGGGGAAAATAAAATAAGCTGAAATCATGGTTTCCATGTCATATAGAAATATTAGTAGAGAAAAATAAGTTGGTATCATTTTATGTTCATGGCATGTTGCCCAAACTTCAAAATATCATTGCATTTTTCATTTTCTATAGAAAAAATTAAATCCACAATGCTTTTTAGAGAATACAATAAATACTAAATCCTTGGTTAGAATAAAAGGATATTGTTTAGAATAAAGGCAGAAATGAAGTGGTTTTTGAATGAAATTAGTGAATTTAAGATATGATGCTCAAGCAAAATATTAATAATGCTTAAGACAATATGCAATTCAATATGGAAAGCTTGATGTAGAGGTCAGTATTTTTTTCAGAGTGTATCTAATTAAATATTCTACTCTGTATTAAAATCTTAATTTTTATTTATATGGGTAATAATAAGCATTATTTTCAGATAAGACTTCAATTATGGAAAAAATGAAGTGAAAAATTACATTTAAAGAACTTCAAATGATTACCATGATCAAATTGTTGGTTGAACTATATAAAGTGAGTTTTCTTGAAAATGCAATGCATTCTAGGTCCTGGAAACTCATCATGGGCATATTATATTGAGTTTTATTGATCTGGTCATTAATTTTTATAATTTATCTAGAGAAAATATATTTAATAGTATATCAATGAGAGGACATATGTGGAAAAAGATTTGATATGACAGCATTTTTAGCTAACTTAATCATACAACTCTTGAAAATGTCTTCAGATTTAAAGATAAGAAATTTATAAAATACAGCTTGCTAAAGTGCAAATTACCAAAGCAAAATTAAAATGAGGATACATTCTATAGTTTTTGAAATTGTGAATTGCAGTGGTGCACATAAGTGAATTTTCAGATAAATATCATTTTTCCTTCATATTCAAACAAATTGAAGGCATTTTAATGTTGCAATTGAAATACAAAGTGAATTATTCATCTCCATGTCCCCTTCATCATAGCTTATATAACATTTTCTTGATGATTTTGTTCTTCTATTATGAGCATTGATAGCTCAGTAGGTAAAGAATCCACCTGCAATGTGGGAGACCCCGGTTTGATTCCTGGGTCCGGAAGATCCCCTGGAGAAGGGATAGGCTACCCACTCCAGTGTTCTCTGGTTTCCCTTGTGGCTCAGCTGGTAAAGAATCTGCCCGCAATGTGGGAGACCTGTGTTCCATCCCTGGGTTGGGAAGATCCCCTGGAGAAGGGAAAGGTTGCTGCTGCTGCTGCTAAGTCGCTTCAGTCGTGTCCGACTCTGTGCGACCCCGTAGACAGCAGTCCTCTAGGCTCCCCTGTCCCTGGGATTCTCCAGGCAAGAACACTGGAGTGGGCTGCCATTTCCTTCTCCCTGTTTCCC
>NW_011494728.1:781918-801044 GCF_000754665.1 Bison bison bison
AGGCAAGAACACTGGAGTGGGCTGCCATTTCCTTCTCCAAAGCATGAAAGTGAAAAGTGAAAGTGAAGTCGCTCAGTTATGTCCGACTCTTAGCGACCCCACGGACTGCAGCCTATCAGGCTCCTCCGTCCATAGGATTTTCCAGGCAAGAGTACTGGAGTGGGTTGCCATTGCCTTCTCCAAGGGAAAGGTTACCCACTCCTATATTCTGGCCTGGAGAAGTCCATGGACTATATAGTCCAGGGAGTCTCAAAGATTCAGACACGACTGAGTGACTTTCACTATGAGCATTACTCAGTAAGTCTGAAAAACTAGGATGCCCATGGTGATCTCTTGGAATTTGCAACCATAGGCTCTACCTTTATGATCTCTATATGTCTATCATTTTATTTTTCACATTCTTTCTCTTCTGTTATACATTGCTGGTTTCAGAATTTTGACTTCTTAAGATCTGCTGCTCTACTTTACATGTAATTGTTAAGTGATTGTGCTTCAGCTTTCACATATCAGTTTGGAAGCTATGTTCTAGGTATTTAATCTGAAAAAAGCATAAATCTGAAAGAGTAAATAAGGCATTGCAGGTACCTGTTATGAGACTCATAAATGATATCTTACAAATACATTTTCAATATTTCAATGATAAATGTTGGTAGCAGTTTTAATCTGTATATCAACTGTTAGTAAATCAGAAGCCTTCTGTTTATTTCCTTTTTTCTTTTTTAAGAAAATGCATACTTCCAAATATCTTGGAAGATTAATAGTTTTATAGGAACTTTTGCAACTTGTGCAGTATTTCCCTGACTTCACTTTTGGGAAAAAAATCATTTGGAAGTTTATCACTCATTTATTATTCTGCTAGTATTTAATGCTGACCAATTCTTGAACTCTGGGTTACTATGGCTAGAGCAGCTAGATCGTGTATTAAAAGTTATTTTTATGACATTTATGCTATCTAAATGGTGCCATTGATTAAACCAGATCATTTATTAAATTATATATCAGGTCTCACATAACTAGGATTAAAAAGCTGCACTTGATTTCTGAGTTTAGATTGCCACTAACAGATTATTCTCCCTTAAAGATAGCTGATATTTGCAGAAGAAAGTCTTGCTCTCAAATATATATGTTACAATAATTTATAAATAAAATCTAAAGGATGAAAGCCAAACATATGCCATCAGCTATTTATCATCTAAGTGAGGTGCCTGGCAAGATTCAATTTAAGTATCGTCTTCTCTATTTCCCCATTTATTGAAAGGGCCCTTTACCTATAGTCCCAGAGTTCCTTCTTTTAGCTTTTTCCTACACCATGTTTTAATTGTCTTGTTTACACTTTACTATATTTTACTTTTACTAACCTGTCTTCACCTTACTATCTTTTAAGATTCCTGCAAGCAGAATCTCACCTTTGCGTTTCCAGCAATTGGTCTAATATCTATCTTACAGTTAGCCCTCATAGTTAATAGTTTTTATATTAACTGAACCTAAGATTATCAGATTTATTTATTACTTTAGAAAGATTTGTTCTTGTCTCTCAATAAACTCCTATTAGAGAAAGATGAAAAATACACACACAGAAAATATACAAGAAATATACTATATAGAGAGATAAATATTTAATAGATAACAAATAGTTAATGTAAATAATAGGTATCCATGTATAACTCATAAATATAATATTCATTTATTTGATTTCCCTATGTCCCATCAAAAATTGAGGTAGAACACAGAATGAGGTAGAGCACAACCAAGAGCTCATATTATTGCTGTAATCAACGACAATCTAACATTCCAATAAATGTATCTCATTTTTGCAAAATTAGTGTGAAGTCAATGTTATTTTAATTATAGAAGTTATGACATATAAAGGCAATGCATTTTTAGAGGAATTAACATAGAATTAAATTCTGCTGAATTGGTTTTCGAAATATACAATGTTTTAGCCTTGTATACTTTGGAATATACAAGGCTAAAACAAAATAACATATAATAAACTTTGCATTTCAGAAATTCTACTTTTTCTTATGTAGTAAAATATCTTTAAAGTCATTTTGGACACAACATCTGTGGTCACATGGTTGTGAGCAATGAATAGTAGATTGACCCTTTATCCCTGGCAGTGAAAATAATTTGATGGATTGTGCTGAATGAAGCATTTCATGTATAAACATAAATATTTGTTTTATTATATATAATATTTTATAAAATTTATATATATATATTTTAAGAATTTATAAAAATATATTTTCATATCTTTTGTCATTTTAGTTGACACAATATTTTCTTTGTTGTTGTTCAGTCTTTCAGTCATGTCTGACTCTGCAGCTCCATGAATTGCAGCATGCCAGACTTCCCTGTCCTTTACCATCTCCTGGAGTTTGCTCAGACTCATGTCCAGTGAGTTGATGATGTGATCCAACCATCTTATCCTCTTCTTACCAGCTTAAATATTATAGGCCTTAACATTTGCTATAAATATATATTGGTGGGCTTTATTTTTTAATTTAATATGCTCTTTTCTTCATGTTTATGAGTAATTTATTAGTATTTTCTATCAGACTTTGTGGAATTTTAACTCAACAATGATTTTGTTGCATTAATATTTTGTCAATCACCTGAAATAACTCGGTCTTAGATTAGATACTGGTGCATTCATTATTTTAACTATTGCAACATTAATATATTTTTGTCTTTAGTTAGAACTTAAAAAAAAGAAATGCCTAAAAAGTTGTATATATAAGGACCTTGATAATCTGTGAAAAGTAATGTTGGCAAGTATAATAGCCACTCTTTTTAATATGTGCGTAGCCCATGATGGACGGGGGAGCCTGGTAGGCTGCAGTCCATGGGGTCATGAAGAGTCAGTCACGACTGAGTGACTGAGCGACTTCACTTTTCACTTTCATGCATTGGGGGAGGAAATGGCAAGCCACTCCAGTGTTCTTGCCTGGAGAATCCCAGGGACGGGAGAGCCTGGTGGGCTGCCGTCTATGGGGTCGCACAGAGTCGGACACAACTGCCACAACTTAGCAGCAGCAGCAGCAGCAGTCCATGATGACCCCCTTCTTCTCTCAAAATGTTACCACCTCCTACCACTTCCTGCACTGTTGGTCCTTGTCAGTCAGGTTTGTATCACATGCTCCTGTGTATCGATAAAGACTGGACTAGGCTCTTTTTATGAACTTAACTTATATAGCTAGTTTGGCTATATACTGACTGTCTTTCAAGTGCATTGGCAAATAAAAAGGATGGAGCAGGGGTGCCAAGAGAAGCTGGGGAATGGTGAGAAGAAAAAGGAGAAAAATAGAAATACCCATAACTTGGTTCTTGATAATTTGGTTTCATGTTCCTGTTTCTCTCAGGACATATAGGCCTAGGTACTTTGAATAATTTCTTATTGTCTAACTGAAAAATCCTACTTACTCAATGATTCTTACAGGAAAAGGCTTTGACAAAGACATTAAGTATGACCAGGATCCTGTCCTCCCAAACAAACCAATATTCTGTATATTTTCATATGTTGCTTTGTGCTTTACTCTGAGAATTTTTTGTATTCTTTTCTCTGAAGTTTGTTGTAAATTCTGTGTGTGGGTTTCCATTTTAAGCTAGCATTTTGGAAGATGATAAAATAATTTAAAGTCAGAATATAAGAAAATAAAATAGAGATAGATATATTCTAGAGACAGGTGGGCAATTCTTTGGGTCAGAAATCATATCAGTTTGAAAAGACTGGTAATATTCTTCCTGTGTGAAAATATAACCACTAGCCTTAAAAATAGACAGTTCAACTAATGGGTGGATGCAGAAAAGGCCGATTCACAAATTTTATTATATCAAATTATATATAATATTATTATATATTATAATTAATGTTCAGTAAATGTTAGCTAAATGAATTGTTAAGTGCATGAATTCAAGTAATTGAATCTAGTAAAGAGAGAGAAATTAGTTTGACTCTTAATTATAGAAAACGTATGGTATTGCATAACTTTTCAGACAAGAAACTCCATTTATTAAGTTGCTTTAACTATCTAGTATATTTGCTTCAACTATATTTCCTTTAGGTTCAATTACTTCTTATGTATCTGTAATACTTTAATATACGTATTTTATTTTATCAATTTCATTGAGAACAAGCAATAATTTACTTTCCTATTTATCTTCACTATGTCACTAATTTTGCTAACTTTTGAACATTATAATATAATTATATAACTGATTATTTTATATATTTATTAATGTTATAATTTATAACTTTATTCTTAACACTGCTGCTGCTACTAAGTCGCTTCAGTCATGTCCGACTCTGTGCGACCCCATAGATGGCAGCCCACCAGGCTCCCCCATCCCTGGGATTCTCCAGGCAAGAAGACTGGAGTGGGTTGCCATTTCCTTCTCCAATGTATGAAAGTGAAAAGTAAAAGAGAAGTTGCTCAGACATGTCTGACTCTTAGCGACCCCATGGACTGCAGCCTACCAGACTCCTCTGTCCATGGGATTTTCCAGGCAAGAATACTGGAGTGGGATGCCATTGCCTTTTCTATTCTTAACACTACTAAATGATTAACTCTGCTGACACAGAAACTTTAGAATATGATGAAGAAGTCTAATGCAGTGATTGTACTTCCCAAATTTGTATTCACCATGTATTTAGAGGTTTCAATTTTATCTTAAACCATGTGTTAAAGGAATCCTGATTAGATATGTGTTGGTTTTCTTACTGTTTATAAAAGCTAATCATATGCAGTAAGAGCATCTTTCTTTCACTAGGCTTTGTTATGAAAAAAAAAGAAAAAGGATCTTGATAATTTTGTGAGAATGTCACATAAGTTAGCTATTCAGAGGTTCAAACTTTAAATATCAAATCAATAGCCATTACTCATATTGTAGAAGAATGTCAGCATTATAATTGTGATCATTTCTTAAATGAAGGTTTTCTGGATATCCTTATAGGGAGATCTTTAAAACAAAGATTTTAACAAATAATCTTCTAAATTATTCAATTCTGATCTATACAAAGGTTCAGGAAAACTCCAAAACCAATGGGACTGATTTAGATTTTATTGTGATTATCGAATTAGCAGCTTTTACTTCAAGTGTTAGCCATGAAACTGAGACAAGCCTCTCTTTTCACAAAATCAGGGAAACATAGAAGACATTTTTCAAAGAATTTCCATGTGTTTAGACCTATCAATTGATTTAGGATGGAGTGTGCTATCCACACATCCCTTCTTAGAGAGTCAAAATATGGAGTAAAAAGTCTACTAGTAGGGAATACATGAACACCATACCTTAAAGGAGTGTTATGTTAAAGAACATTCATATAGAACAAGATCACTGGCCACTGGGTAATTATGAGGCATCATATTTAAAACAAAACTCAGAGTTTAGGGCAAGTTGCCTCAGAAGTCTATAAAATATTTAGTGTGCATTGTATGGATTTAGGGAAAAGTTGCTTTGCATTGTGCAGTCGGTCAGTTGTGCCAACACTTTGCAACCCCATGGACTATAGCATGCTAGGCTTTGCTGTCCTTCAACATCTCCCCGAGTTTGCTCAAATTTCATGTCCATTGAGTCAATGATGCCATCCAGTCATCTCATCCTCTGTCATCCACTTCTCCTCCTGCCTTCAATATTTCCCAGGATGAGGATCTTCACATCAGTCTTCACATCAGCCAAAGTACTGGAGCTTCAGCTTCAGCATCAGTCCTTCCAATGAATATTCAGGGCTGATTTCTTTTAGGATTGACTGGTTTGAAAGGGCAGAGTTCAGCTCAGTCGCTCAGTCGTGTCTGACTCTTTGCGACCCCATGAATCGCAGCACGCCATGCCTCCCTGTCCATCACTAACTCCTGGAGTTCACTCAAACTCATGTCTGTCGAGTAGGTGATGCCATCCAGCCATCTCATCCTCTGTTGTCCCCTTCTCTTCCTGCCCCCAATCCCTCCCAGCATCAGGGTCTTTTCCAATGAGTCAACTCTTTGTATGAGGTGGCCAAAGTATTGGAGTTTCAGCTTTAGCATCAGTCCTTCCAGTGAACACGCAGGACTGATCTCCTTTAGGATGGACTGGTTGGATCTCCTTGCAGTCCAAGGGACTCTCAAGAGTCTTTCCAACTCCACAGTTCAAAAGCATCATTCTTCGGCACTCAGCTTTCTTCACAGTCCAACTCTCACATCCATACATGACCACTGGAAAAACCATAGCATTGACTAGATGGACCTTTGTTGGCAAAGTAATATCTCTGCTTTTTAATATGCTATCTAGATTGGTCATGGAGAAGGCAATGTCACCCCACTCCAGTATTCTTTCCTGGAAAATCCCATGGACAGAGGAGCCTGGAAGGCTGCAGTCCATGGGGTTGCTGAGGGTCCGACATGACTGAGCAACTTCACTTTTCACTTTCATGCATTGGAGAAGGAAATGGCAACCCACTCCAGTGGTCTTGCCTGGAGAATCCCAGGGATGGGGGAGCCTGGTGGGCTGCCATCTATGGCGTCACTCAGAGTCGAACACGACTGAAGCGACTTAGCAGCAGCAGCAAGTTGGTCATAACTTTCCTTCCAAGGAGTAAGCATCTTTTAATTTCATGGCTTTTAAAAAAAAATTTCATGGCAGAGTTAACTCAGTGTAATTTTGCAGTAATAAAGCACTTTTGACACTTTCATTCACTTATTTATGAATTTACTGTTTAAGCATTTATAGTCTGTGTTATGTAAATGAGCTTTAAGCAGTTTATAAGCACCTGCATATGTAGCCCCTTCCTATTTCCTTTGAGTCTCTATTAGAAATGTCTAATGTAAAAAAAAAAAAAAAAATTGGAGAAAGAAATGACAACCCACTCAGTATTCTTGCCTGGGAAAGCCCATGTGCAGAGGAGGCTGGTGGGCTACAGTCCATGGGGTCGCAGAGTCGGACAGGACTTAGGGATTAAAAGAAAGCAATGTAAGCAAAAATAGTGAATGCTGTAGACCTTGCTTTGACTAATGAAATTTGTATATTTTGTTTTAAATTTTAAACTCTTTAATGTTTCTCTTAAAAAAAAATACCCAGATTAAAAGAAAACACTTAACTATTAGTAAAATCATAATGGTTAAAAATGATTTAAAATTTCTTTTAAAGACAAAAATGTAATCAGATCAGATCAGATCAGTCGCTCAGTCGTGTCCGAGTCTTTGTGACCCCATGAATCGAAGCACGCCAGGCCTCCCTGTCCATCACCAACTCCCGGAGTTCACTGAGACTCACGTCCATCGAGTCAGTGATGCCATCCAGCCATCTCATCCTCTGTCGTCCCCTTCTCCTCCTGCCCCCAATCCCTCCCAGCATCAGGGTCTTTTCCAATGAATCAACTCTTCGCATGAGGTGGCCAAAGTACTGGAGTTTCAGCTGCAGCATCATTCCTCCCAAAGAAATCCCAGGGCTGATCTCCTTCAGAATGGACTGGTTGGATCTCCTTGCAGTCCAAGGGACTCTCAAGAGTCTTCTCCAACACCACAGTTCAAAAGCATCAATTCTTTGGGGCTCAGCCTTCTTCACAGTCCAACTCTCACATCCATACATGACCACTGGAAAAACCATAGCCTTGACTAGACGAACCTTTGTTGGCAAAGTAATGTCTCTGCTTTTGAATATACTATCTAGGTTGGTCATAACTTTCCTTCCAAGGAGTACGCGTCTTTTAATTTCATGGCTGCAGTCACCATCTGTAGTGATTTTGGAGCCCAGAAAAATAAAGTCTGACACTGTTTCCACTGTTTCCCATCTATTTCCCATGAAGTGGTGGGACCAGATGCCATGTCTTCGTTTTCTGAATGTTGAGCTTTAAGCCAACTTTTTCACCCTAAAAAATGCTACAGCTACACTTGCAAACTTTAGTTTGGATAAATAGTTTAAACATTAAAATGTAACCATATAGATGAACTGATACTATAAAAAAAGAGTAAGATTTGCTATTTTTACTACTTTTGCATTTTAAAATTTCTACTTTTGAAGGTTTTTATACTCGTAATTTCTTGGATATGTAGGCTTTGGTGATCATAAATCAAGTGAAAATAATTAGATGAAGATAAAACATAAAAGTGCTTTTTAAAGTAATTATTGACCTTTATTTGTAATTGACCAAAATAAGGTGTTTAAAAATATTGGTGATGGATTTTTTTCCTATACCATATATATTTTATGACCACTCTCATATCCAAAGTGAAAAACAATATAGACTCCTTAATATAAAATTTAAAAAAAATAACAGAAATAAGTTTTAGACACTGTTTTTACTTATGAAAAATCCACAATTGGAATGGCATGAAATCAGGCTTTAGGTATGAGTATAGTGGTATGGGTTATTAAAGTAATTCATAAACATAATAATGTTAACTTTTTAAAGATCGAGATGATGCAGTGAAAATAGTTGAGAATTTTTGATTGACCAAATATATATTCTAGTCGTATATATATATATATATATATATATTAATTTCAAGAGGGAATTTTTAAATCATATTACAATCAGGGTCTTAGAATATGTCAAATATCATAGATAAATGTAGAATATAAACTTCAGTTTGCAATAATCGACATTAAGAGGCTTATCTTAAGATGTGAGCTAGAGTGCCCTTGACATTTCATCAAGTGTATCACCAAATAAGGCAGAGATTATTCACAATTGTTTAAAAAAGTTTCTGGAAGAATAAAATTCAAAATAGAGTATTGTGTACAATTGGAAAGTCAAAAGCACTTTCAAACTTAGCATCAAGGTTAATTTTACAATCAAAGGTTAGGGTTAGAAGGGAAAAATTTTTAAAATATTGAATAAAATACTTTCCTTTATTGTAACTTGAACAAATAATATAAAATAAAATAATTTTAGTCAGTTTTAAGAATATTTGTATAATTTAATTATGCATTAAAATCTGTACTGATCCATAATGATATGGTTTAGCTTCTATGTATATTTCAATTAATATGCATAGTGAATTCTGCATAACTTCTTTATGCAGGATTCAACTAAAGGGTATTAATGACAGTTAGCCTTATACTATGTAGGACAAGTAATTTATTTAAATTCAAGCATCTGGGAAGGGTGGAGAGGGACGTCTCTGCTCCTATTGATTATACCTCAAACCAGGCTCTGTGTCCCTGAGAGTTCAGGGTGAGGCTTTCTTAGTGACCCACTTCTGCTTCAACTTTAAACAAATATTTCCACATGTCTTTGTCATAACCTGTGAGGGAACATGTTTCATTTTCCTCTTCAGCAGTGGGAGGCTTCTAATGGTCTGGGAGCAGGACATTTTCTTACCCCTTCTCTCAGAATAGACGGCTTTTTCACTTTTTTTTTTAATTTTTTTTTTTTTTCCTTCAAAGAGCCAGAATGGATCTTCTCTTTTTGCTGGAGAAACTGGGTTTCTAGTGGTTTCATCCAGAGGCTTAAAGCTTTTTGTATAGGGTGCTTTTTCATGTTTATAACCACTTCCTTCTTCCAGGTCTGAACTGTGTCTAAAGTTAACTTTTTTCTTTCTCTCTGAAAAACTCAAAAAAGAGATGCCTAGAGAAATTCCTTCAAGAGGGGACAAACTCCTCCCAGAACTTCTATACTTTCATTTAGCCATTCATTGAGATTTTTAGATGAACTCTTCCCACCTGCTTTTACAGCAGCTATCTGTTACAGGTAAATCAGTGATCATGTCTTGCCTTTCTTGAGAGGAACTGTCTTTCCTTATTTGAATTTCAGTTTAGTTGCCTAGCCTGAGACTTTAACTGTGATAAGTTCAAGAAAAGTTGTGATTTTCTTGATTACTCTTCTTGTTATTAGGTAGAGGTGACACTGAATCTTGCTTTTATATCCTAAATGAAAGATAGAAATCCATCAATTAATTATTAACCAAAAATTTAAAATATAGGAAGACCCAATTCTATGTACTCTGCCACTAATAGGGGAATTCTGTTATTGATGGCCTTCCATGCAAGAAAGGCAACAGAGTGAAGGGTTTGCCCTAGAGACTGGACCCATAAATTCCTCATGTTCCATTTCATGATTTTTTTTTTTTACTTTCATCAAATTACTTATGCTTCTCTTCTGAATTTTATCATTTATAAATAGAATGATAATATAGTTCTTAGGGTTAAATATGGCCGATACATGCATGCATGCTAAGTCGCTTCAGTCATGTCCAACTCTGTGCGACCCTATGGACAGCAGACCACCATGCTCCTCCATCCACAGGATTCTCTAGGCAAGAATACTGGAAGGGGTTGCCATTTCCTTCTCCAAATATGGCCGATGGGTTAGTGGGTAAAGAATCTGCCTGCAATGCAGGAGACACAGGAACATGAGTTTGGTCCCTGAGTCAGGAAGATACCCTGGAGTAGGAAATGGCAACCCATTCCAGTATTCTTGCTTGGAAAATTCCATGGACAGAGGAGCCTGGCAAGCTACAGTCCATGAGGTCCCAAAGAGCAATTAAGCACACATGCAAGTTAAATAGATGAATATGTGGAGTGATGAGTGCTTCATCACACACATCAATACAAGATGATGTAACACACATCACAAGATGATGAAATAGAAAAGCACTATTACCATCTCTATTTTCAGAAGAATTTTAAAGACTATTACACTTGAAATATCCCTGCTGCTGCTGCTGCTAAGTCGCTTCAGTTGTGTCCGACTCTGTGCGACTCCATAGACGGCAGCCCACCAGGTTCCCCCGTCCCTGGGATTCTCCAGGCAAGAACACTGGAGTGGGTTGCCATTTCCTCCTCCAATGCATGGAAGTGAAAAATGAAAGTAAAGTCGCTCAGTCGTGTCTGACCCCTAGCGATCCCATGGACTGCAGCCTACCAGGCTCCTCCGTCCATGGGATTTTCCAGGCAAGAGTATTGGAGTGGGACCCTAATTGTTCCGAATTTAGAAATGAAACTAAAATTTTCTGAAGAAAAAGTTGTTTTCCTTAAAATAAAAATGGGGGGCATTTACATAGATTTTCAATAGTCTTATTTTTGTTGTGCTTATTAAGTTGGAATAGCAATTTCTAAGATGAAGATAGTTGATTATTGACAATTTCATATGGTATAAACTAATATCTTTAGGGGAAGTGTAAATGTTTCATATCTGTTTATTTTCTGAGCATATAATATTTACATTAGAGTTTGAAGCAGGATACAATTTGATGTGTTATAGTGATATATGTTTCTGCCATTTACTTTTTAGTAAAATTAAGTATAGTTTGATAACTATTTACAATTTTGTATAGGCCCTGTCATTTTATTTGATGCCAAATTTTATTACTACCAACTCTCCATGGGTAACATTTGGTTTTGGTAATAGATTTTATTTTTCCATTTGGTTAGTGTTCTCAGTATAGCTTTCTCAGAATTCTTAAAGCATAGTTTGTTACAAAAAGAAATTAAATAGGGGGAAAAGAGTTTTAACAGTGACTCTCAACAGAATTATATTTATACTGAAGATTTTGCATTTTGCATACTATATTTCATCTTGATTAACTTAGGAAATTTAGCCCATAAATACAGAGTGCCTTTGTGAGGCAGATTATAGTATTTTGTTGTTAGGATGAAGAGATAAATTAAAACAATTTATCTAAGCACACTTGAATTCAGGACAAGGTAGAAGTTTAATTAAGAGGTACTTTTCATCAAACTCAACTTTAAATAAATATATATATACACACACACAAGTATGAACACATGTATACATATATGTATATATATATGTGTGTGTTTCATTTTATGTACTATGCACTGTTTTAAAAAAGGAAGGTAGCAGGTGTGTGAACAGTAGAGATTACTTCCTTTATATTTAAAAGAACTACTTGTATATGGACAGAATTTGAATGTGAAATAGATTAACCCTAGGTATAGCTAATGCAGACTTTATCAAAATGTCCAGCTTTAAAAAAAAGAGACCCAAAATGTATTTGAGAAGTTATTTACTCCAAATTCCTGTAAATTCAGGGATCTCATTCAATGTACCTCTGACATCATCCTCTGCCTAAACATTAATGGCTATCAGCATAGTACCTTGAAAAGTAGCCTGCATCCTGATGACAGTTCTAGAAGTCATTTGCTTGTCTCTCTAATTTCAACCATTGGTGAAGGGCACATGAGAGCAACAGAGAGCAAGTCTACCCTGACTTCAGTATCCTCTTCATTCACTCAGTTGTCCATTCATTCATATATACTTAGCTAGTGACAAAAAGTTTGTATCAGATTCTGAATATGGAAATGGATATTAGAATTCTCTACTCCTGGGACTTCCCTGGCAGTCCAGTGGTTAGGACTTCACACTGCCAATGCAGGGGGCACAGGTTTGATCTGGGAACTAAGATCCCACATGCAATAGGGTGTGGCCTAAAAAAATTTTTTTAAATAGATAAATAAAATTCTCTGCCCCTGAAAAGTGAGCAAGCCAGTCAGTCTTAATCAATGCTATAATTTAAGTACAGCAATTGTTACAGAAGCTCAGAAAAGGATTTTCACCACTGACGTTAGGTCCCAAGGAAATCTTCAAAGAGGAAAAGACCCCTGCCTAGAGCGGCTATTTCTGATGCAGACAAAAACATGAGGTCAAACAGAAAAGGAGAACATGAGTTTCAAAGAGTATTATAATTTGTATGCATATTGAAGTGAGTGGAAATGACAATCAAAAGGTTAAAGACAGTTATTTTACCAAACCGTTTTCTCTTTTCTAGATGCATCCTTAGTTCTTTCATGTATTATGTAGCTGGGTTTCCATATACCTTTATTAACTTTATCAACAGTGGTTTCAGAATGCAAAAAGGAAAATGGCTGTCTGAGGAGGCCTTACAAATAGCAGTGAAAAGAAGAAAAGTGAAAACAAAAGGAGAAAAGGAAATATATACTCATTTGAATGCATAGTTACAAAGAATAGCAAGGAGAGATAAAAAAGCCTTCCTCACTGATCAGTACAAAGAAATCCAGGAAAACAATAGAATGGGAAAGACTAGAGATCTCTTCAAGAAAATTAGAATACCAAGGGAATATTTTATGCTAAGATGGGCTGCATATAGGACAGAATGGTGTGGACCTAACAGAAGCAGAAGATATTAAGAAGAGGTGGCAAGAATACACAGAAGAACTGCACAAAAAGGATATTCATGACCCAGATAATCACAATGGTGTGATCACTCACCTAGAACCAGATATCCTGGAATGTGAATTCAAGTGGACCTTAGGAAGCATCACTACAAACAAAGCTAGTGGAGGTAATGGAATCCCCATTGAACTATTTCAAATCCTGAAAGATGATGCTGTGAAAGTGCTGCACTCAATATGTCAGCAAATGTGGAAAACTCAGCAGTGGCCACAGGACTAGAAAAGGTCAGTTTTCATTCCAATCCCAAAGAAAGGCAATGCCAAAGAATGCTCAAACTACTGCACTATTGCACTCATCTTACACGCTAGTAAAGTAATGCTCAAAATTCTCCAAGCCAGGCTTCAGCAATATGTGGACAATGAACTTCCAGATGTTCAACCTGGTTTTAGAAAAGGCAGAGGAGCCAGAGATCAAATTGCCAACATCTGCTGGATCATCAAAAAAGCAAGAGAGCTCCATAAAACATCTATTTCTGCTTTATTGACTATGCCAAAGCCATTGACTGTGTGGCTTACAATAAACTGGAAAATTCTGAAAGAGATGGGAATGCCAGACCACCTGATCTGCCTCTTGGGAAACCTATATGCAGGTCAGGAATCAACAGTTAGAACTGGACATGGAACAACAGACTGGTTCCAAATAGGAAAAGGAGTACATCAAGGCTGTATATTGTCACCCTGCTTATTTAACTTCTATGCAGAGTACATCATGAGAGACGCTGGGTTGGAAAAAGCACAAGCTGGAGTCAAGATTGCTGAGAGAAATATCAATAACCTCAGATACGCAGATGACACCACCCTTATGGCAGAAAGTGAAGAACTAAGAGCCTCTTGATGAAAGTGAAAGAGGGGAGTGAAAAAGTTGGTTTAAACCTTAACATTCAGAAAGCTAAGATCATGGCATCTGGTCCCATCACTTCATGGCAAATAGATGGGCAAACAGTGGAAACGGTGGCTGACTATTTTTTTGGGCTCCAAAATCACTGCAGATGGTGACTGCAACCATGAAATTAAAAGACGCTTACTCCTTGGAAAGGAAGTTATGACCAACCTAGACAGCATATTCAAAAGCAGAGACATGACTTTGTCAACAGAGGTCCATCTTGTCAGGCTATGGTTTTTCCAGTAGTCATGTATGGATGTGAGAATTGGACTATAAAGAAAGCTGGAGCACCAAAGAGTTGATGTTTTTGAACTGTGGAGTTGGAGAAGACTCTTGAGAGACCCTTAGACTGCAAGGAGATCCAACCAGTCCATCCTAAAGGAGATCAGTCCTGAGTGTTCATTGGAAGGACTGATGTTGAAGCTGAAACTCCAGTATTTTGGCCACTTGATGCAATGAACTGACTCATTTGAAAATTTCCTGATGCTGGGAAAGATTGAGGGCAGGAGGAGAAGGAGACGACAGGATGAGATGGTTGAATGGCATCACTGACTCAATGAACATGGGTTTGAGAGGACTCTGGGAGTTGGTGATGGACAGGGAGGCCTGGTGTGCTGTGGTTCATGCGGTCACAGAAAGTCGGAAACAACTCAATGACTGAACTGAACTGAACAGTTGTTTAATTTATCAAAAAAGGTTGTGTTTAGACAGGACTATTAACTTACATATCCAGAGTGCCTTCAGATTTATCTTTGCAAAAAGCAGTGTTAAAATATTTTTTAAACTGAATTGAGTGATGCTACTGAGCTAACGTAGTAAGACCAAATGCATGCATGCATGCTAAGTTGCTTCAGTCATATCGGACTCTTTGAGACCCGATGGACTGTAGCCCTCCATGCTACAGTAATCCTCCATGGGATTATCCAGGCAAGAATACTGAGTGGGCTGCCATTCTCCTTTCAGGGTATCTTCCTGGCCCTGGGATTGAACCTGCATCTCCTATGTCTCCTGCATTGCAAGCCAATTCTTTACCACTGACCCACCAGGGAAGCCCAAACGGAAATACCAGAAACTATAAATATCCTACCACATTATATAGATGTTGCTGTCATAATTTAGAGGTATTTTTAAAATTGAAATATAGTTGTGATATAGCAAAAGAAACTGCTGTCAGTTTCTTTTATACAACAAAGTGAATCAGTCATATATATATATATATATATATAATTATTTTTTTTAATTTCATTTTATTTAACTTTACAATATTGTATTGGTTTTGCCATATATCAAAATGAATCTGCCACAGGTATACATGTGTTCCCCATCCTGAACCCTCCTCTTTCCTCCCTCCCCATACCATCCCTGTGGGTCGTCCCAGTGCACCAGCCCCAAGCATCCAGTATTGTGCATCGAACCTGGACTGGCGATTTGTTTCATATATGATATTATACATATTTCAATGCCATTCTCCCAAATCATCCCACCCTCTCCCTCTCCCACAGAGTACAAAAGACGGTTCTATACATCAGTGTCTCTTTTGCTGTCTTGTATACAGGATTATTGTTACCATCTTTCTAAATTCCATATATATGTGTTAGTATACTGTATTGGTGTTTTTCTTTCTGGCTTACTTCACTCTGTATAATAGGCTCCAGTTTCATCCACCTCATTAGAACTGATTCAAATGTATTCTTTTTAATGGCTGAGTAATACTCCGTTGTGTACCACAGCTTTCTTATCCATTCATCTGCTGATGGACATCTAGATTGCTTCCATGTCCTGGCTATTATAAACAGTGCTGCGATGAACATTGGGGTACACGTGTCTCCTTCAATTCTGGTTTCCTCAGTGTGTATGCCCAGCAGTGGGATTGCTAGATAAGGCAGTTCTATTTCCAGTTTTTTAAGGAATCTCCACACTGTTCTCCATAGTGGCTGTACTAGTTTGCATTCCCACCAACAGTGTAAGAGGGTTCCCTTTCCTCCACACCCTCTCCAGCATTTATAGCTTGTAGACTTTTGGATCGCAGCCATTCTGACTGGCGTGAAATGGTACCTCATAGTGGTTTTGATTTGCATTTCTCTGATAATGAGTGATGTTGAGCATCTTTTCATGTGTTTGTTAACCGTCTGTATGTCTTCTTTGGAGAAATGTCTATTTAGTTCTTCGGCCCATTTTTTGATTGGGTCATTCATTTTTCTGGAATTAAGCTGTAGGAGTTGCTTGTATATTTGTATATATATATGTGTATATACATATATATATGTGTGTGTATGTATATGTATATATATATATGTGTGTGTGTATGTATATATATATATATATATATGTATCCCCCCTTTTTGCTTTCATATTTAGGTCACTACAGAGCACTAAGTACAGTTTGCTATGCTATACAGGAGGTTGTCATTAGTTACCTACTTTATATATAAGTGAAGTCGCTCAGTCATGTCTGACTCTTTGCGACCCCATGGACTGTAGCCTACAACGCTCCTCCATCCATAGGATTTTCCAGGCAAGAGTACTGGAGTGGATTGCTATATCCTTCTCCAGGGGATCTTCCCGACCCAGGGATTGAACCCAGATCTCCCTCATTGTAGGCAGACGCTTTACCATCTGATCCACGTGGCTGAGAGGAGCTACCCCACATCCAAGGTCGGGGCAGAAGCCGGGAGGACCCCATGCCTGAAGGATGGTGGCCAAGAGGAGTTACCCCACGTCCAAGGTCAGGGCAGCCACCGAGAGTGCCAGACTGCGACGGCACAGGAATGGCCAAGAGGAGCTACACCACGTCCAAGGTCGGGGGGGCAGCCGAGACGAGATACCCAGCGACCGATGTCAGGACCGGCGATGAGAGGAGTTACCTCGCGTCCGAGATCAGGGGCGGCGGCCGGGAGGAGATACCCCACGCCCTTAAGCCCGAGGCTAGGGGCTGCAGGTGGGAGGAGCTACCCCACACCCCCATGCCCGAGGCCAGGGACGGCGGCCTGGAGGAACAACCCCACACCATGGCTGCACGGGCATGAGCTATCCCACGTTGAAGGTCAGGAAGGGCGGCGGTGAGGAGATACCCCTCGTCCAAGGTAAGGAGCATTGACTGCGCTTTGCTGGAGCAGCTGTGAAGAAATACCCTACACCCAAGGTAAGAGAAACCCAAGTAGGACAGTAGGTGTTGCAAAGGGCCTCAGAGGGCAGACATACTGAAACCATACTCACAGAAAACTAGTCAATCTAATCACACTAGGACCACAGCCTTGTCTAACTCAATGAAACTAAGCCATGCCCGTGGGGCAACCCAAGATGGGTGGAGAGATCTGACAGAATGTGGTCCACTGCAGAAGGGAATGGCAAACCACTTCAGTATTCTTGCCTTGAGAACCCCATGAACAGTATGAAAAGGCAAAATGATAGGATACTGAAAGAAGAACTCCCTAGGTCAGTAGGTGCCCAATATGCTACTGGAGATCAGTGGAGAAATAACTCCAGAAAGAATGAAGGGATGGAGCCAAAGCAAAAAGAATACCCAGCTGTGGATGTGACTGGTGATAGAAGCAAGGTCCAATGCTGTAAAGAGCAATATTGCATAGGGACCTGGAATGTTAGGTCCATGAATCAAGGCAAATTGGAAGTGGTCAAACAACAGATGGCAAGAGTGAATGTCAACATTCTAGGAATCAGCGAACTAAAATGGACTGGATGGGTGAATTTAACTCAGATGACCATTGTATCTACTACAGCAGGCAGGAATCCCTCAGAAGAAATGGAGTGGCCATCATGGTCAACAAAAGAGTCTGAAATGCAGTACTTGGATGCAATCTCAAAAACGACAGAATGAGCTCTGTTCGTTTCCAAGGCAAACCATTCAATATCACAGTAATCCAAGTCTATGCCCCAACCAGTAACGCTGAAGAAGCTGAAGTTGAACGGGTCTATGAAGACCTACAAGACCTTTTAGAACTAACACCCAAAAAAGATGTCCTTTTCATCATAGGGGACTGGAATGCAAAAGTAGGAAGTTAAGAAACACCTGAAGTAACAGGCAAATTTGACCTTGGAATATAGAATGAAGCAGGGCAAAGACTAATAGAGTTTTGCCAAGAAAATGCACTGGTCATAACAAACACCCTCTTCCAACAACACAAGAGGTTGAAGATGTCTATACATGAACATCACCAGATGGTCAACACTGAAATCAGATTGATTATATTCTTTGCAGCCAAAGATGGAGAAGCTCTATACAGTCAGCAAAAACAAGACCAGGAGCTGACTGTGGCTCAGACCATGAACTCTTTATTGCCAAATTCAGACGTAAATTGAAGAAAGTAAGGGAAAACCACTAGACCATTCGGGCATGGCCTATATCAAATCCCTTATGATTACACAGTGGAAGTGAGAAATAGATTTAAGGGTCTAGATCTGATAGATAGAGTGCCTCAAAAGCTATGGAATGAGGTTTGTGACATTGTACAGGAGACAGGGATCAAGACCATCCCCATGGAAAACAAATGCAAAAAAGCAAAATGTCTGTTTGGGGAGGCCTTACAAATAGCTGTGAAAAGAAGAGAAGCGAAAAGCAAAGGAGAAAAGGAAAGATATAAACATCTGAATGCAGAGTTCCAAAGAATAGCAAGAAGAGATAAGAAAGCCTTCTTCAGCGATCAATACAAAGAAATAGAGGAAAACAACAGAATGGGAAAGACTAGGGATCTCTTCAAGAAAATCAGAGATACCAAAGGAACATTTCATGCAAAGATGGGCTCGATAAAGGACAGAAATGGTATGGACCTAACAGAAGCACAAGATATTAAGAAGAGGTGGAAAGAATACACAGACGAACTGTACAAAAAAGAGCTTCATGACCCAGATAATCACTGTGGGGTGATCACTGACGTAGAGCCAGACATCCTGGAATGTGAAGTCAAGTGGACCTTAGAAAGCATCACTACGAACAAAGATAGTGGAGGTGATGGAATTCCAGTTGAGCTATTCCAAATCCTGAAAGATGATGCTGTGAAAGTGCTGCACTCAATATGCCAGCAAATTTGGAAAACTCAGCAGTGGCCACAGGACTAGAAAAGGTCAGTTTTCATTCCAATCCCAAAGAAAGGCAAT
>NW_011494728.1:801388-809591 GCF_000754665.1 Bison bison bison
GTATGCAGGTCAGGAAGCAACAGTTAGAACTGGACATGGAACAACTGACTGGTTCCAAATAGGAAAAGGAATACGTCAAGGCTGTATATTATCACCCTGTTTATTTAACTTCTATGCAGAGTACATCATGAGAAACGCTGGACTGGAAGAAACACAAGCTGGAATCAAGACTGCCAGGGGAAATATCAATAACCTCAGATATGCAGATGACACCACCCTTATGGCAGAAAGTGAAGAGGAACTAAAGAGCCTCTTGATGAAAGTGAAAGAGGAGAGTGAAAAACTTGGCTTAAAGCTCAACATTCAGAAAACAAAGATCATGGCATCCGGTTCCATCACTTCATGGGAAACAGATGGGGAAACAGTGGAAACAGTGTCAGACTTTATTTTTCTGGGCTCGAAAATCACTGCAGATTGTGACTGCAGCCATGAAATTAAAAGACGCTTACTCCTTGGAAGGAAAGTTATGACCAACCAAGACAGCATATTCAAAAGCAGAGACATTACTTTGCTAACAAAGGTTCGTCTAGTTAAGGCTATGGTTTTTCCTGTGATCATGTATGGATGTGAGAGTTGGACTTGAAGAAGGCTGAGCACCAAAGAATTGATACTTTTGACCTGTGGTGTTGGAGAAGACTCTTGAGAGTCCCTTGGACTGCAAGGAGATCCAACCAGTCCTTTCTAAAGGAGATCAGCCCTGGGATTTCTTTGGAAGGAATGATGCTAAAGCCGAAACTCCAGTGTTTTGGCCACCTGATGGGAAGAGTTGACTCATTGGGAAAGACTCTGATGCTGGGAGGGATTGGGGGCAAGAGGAGAAGGGGACGACAGAGGATGAGATGGCTGGATGGCATCACTGAGTCGATGGACGTGAGTCTGAGTGAACTCCCGGAGTTGGTGATGGACAGGGAGGCCTGGCGTGCTTCGATTCATGGGGTCGCAAAGAGTCGGACACGACTGAGTGACTGATCTGATCTGAGTGCATATATTAGTAAATCTCCCAATTCATTCAAGCCCTCCCCTCTTTGGTATCCATATGTTTATTCTCTATGTCTGTGTCTCTATTTCTGCTTTGCAAGTTAGATCATCTGGATCACTTTTCTATATTCCACCTATATGCATTGGTGTCTGATTTTTTTTTTTTTTTCTCTTTCTGACTTGCTCTAGTGTATGATAGTCTCTATGTCCATCCACATCTCTGCAAATGATACAATTTCGTTCCTTTTTATGGCTGAGTATTATTCTTTTTTATATATTTATGTAGTGAGTAATATTCCAAACATAGATAGATAGATAGGTAGATAGATAACACATCTTCTCTATCCATTCCCCTATTGACGGACATTTATATTGCTTCCATGTCCTTGCTATTGTAAATAATCCTGCAGTGAACCTTGGGGTGCATGTTTCTTCTTGAATTGTGCTTTTCTCTGGGTATATGCCCAGTTGTGGTATTGCTGGGTCATATGGAAGTTATACTTTTAGAGATATTTTTAATGGAGGTCCAAAAATGTCGTCTGTGAAAAATTGTTAAAAATCTGATTGGTCATCATGTAAAGTATGTATAACTTTTCACATGAATCTCCTAAAATCATTTGGTAGGGGCAATGTTAAACTGATATTTAGGAGCATGTATCTGTTAAAATTACTGAATTTCTCACCTGGTACACATCAACCATCTGGAAATCAAAGGAGAACTCTATGAATTTTAATTTGCTGTGTTCCTCTTATAAAGATTTTAAGAAACAGTAGGTAGTTGAGAAAAGAGGGAAGTAGGGTGAGAAGACCCATGCTCCTGTGATAAGCAACTTCCAAATAGCTAAGTAGTAGCTGGAAATTTATGTCAGCATTAGTCATAGGTCATTTAACTTTATACTTGATCACGTTGGGAAGTAAAATAAGGTAGTCATTGAATCCAGGGATTCACAGTAAACCCCAAATTGACCATCAGCTTCTGGCTGTTTGAGATCTCATCTGTGTGCCTCATCAGTAGCAAGGTCAGATAGCCTTTGTACTTTTGGGTAGCCTTTGTACATATATAAGAAACTTTTTTTTTTCTTATCATTAAACAAAGAATGCTTACACTTCCTTATGTAAAAAGAATCACTTGCACAGCATGATTATCAAAGCACATGTGTCCCTTATTTGTCTGTTAAAATGGTATCAGTAGTCTGTGTGCCCTGGTGGTTCAGAGCAAGGGCTCAACTTCTTGGATTCATATATCGGTTTGCTACTAGTACCTGTGAGGACATGACTTGAGCCTATTGTTTAATCTTTCTGCATCCCAGTTATAGTTAAGTAAGAATAATAATGTCCAGTTTACTGAGTTGTTACTATTTGACTAGGTATGTGAAAAGTGAAAGTGAAAGTCACTCAATTGTGTCTGACTCTTTGTGACCTCATGGACTATACAGTCCATGGAATTCTCCAGGCCAGAATCCTGGGGTGGGTAGCCTTTCCCTTCTGCAGGGGATCTTCCCAACCCAGGGATCGAACCCAGGTTTCCCACATTGCAGGTGGATTCTTTACCAGCTGAGCCACAAGGGAAGCCCTTGGCATATAATAGATATTCAGTAAATTGAAGCTATTATTGCATATTGACTTCCTTCACTATCTATTTTCTTCATACCTTTGCCTTCCTTTCCTAACAAGGCTGCTATGGGAAAGGACAGTGGTGGTCATTCGACTTCACCACAAGTGTATATGGGCTTCCTTCTTTATGTGGGCTGGCTTTGAATTGATAGCTTACGGTGAACAATGTCAGATTCGTGATCTCAGAAGAAGGAGATTTAGCTTCGGGACCAGAGACCAGTCTTGATCACTCAAGAGCTTTTGTGTAGCAGAGATTTATTAAAGTAAGAAAAGAAACAGAGAAAACTTCTGACATAAACATTAGAAGGGGGACAGAGACTGCCCCCCTCACTAGTGTTAGCAAGGGGGTTATATACTTTTAAATTAGTTATTACAATAAATCAAAAGAATGTCTCAAGTTTGTGAGAATTTTACCAGACCCACTCCCACAATTTACATTTTAAAATAATAGGATTAGAACTTAACAATAAAAAAGGTCCTAGGAGAGCCACTTCCATAATATACAGTTTAAGATATTAGAATTACTCAGAAGGTTTTTCAGGAAGGAGAAACTCTCCTTAAGCAGGATATATTGTTGTTATATAATCCCTAGTACAGAGTTTAAACTGAGTGGTTTGTTGTGTAATCATCAGTTCTGGGCTTAAAGAAAACAACGTTTTATGTGACTAAGACTAAGGAATGTAGAGGAAAGGAAAAAAAAAAAGCGTTTGTCCTTTCCTCCTCCTTGAGAACCCCAGACCCCTTTCTCCTCCTCAGGGACCTCGGACTTTGTATCAGTCTGCCTAGGAATTGACTCTCTCAGGATCTTGCTTTGCTAATCAGCTGACACAAAAACAAATTATAGACTGAATGATTGGTTGATTACCTGCCTGCTGGAGTCTCTATATTTTTGCCTTTGTCACCTGTGCTTTTGGTGTCATATCCAAGACCAATGTCAAGAAGCTTTTCCCCTGTGTTTCCCTCTAGGAGTTTTACAGTTTGTCTGACTTTTAAGTTTTAACTAGTTCAAGTTAATTTTTGTGTATTCTTTAAGGTACATTTTCATTATTTGGCGTGTGAATATCCAGTTTTCCCAGCACTTGTTGAAGAGGCTGTTCTTTCCCCATTGCTTGGCAGACATGTTGACAGTGAGTTGACTGTCCATATGTTGTTTTACTTCTGGGGTCTGTATTATGTTCATAGGTCTACATGTTACCTTTATACCAGTACCATACTCTTGGAATTACTGTAACTTTATAATATTTTGAAATCAGGAAATGAAATGCCTCCAGCTTTGCTTTTCTTTTTCAAGATTGTTTTGGCTTTTTGGAGTTTTATGTATTCCACATGCTTGAAGGCAAAGTGTTTAAATAAACTGTTTGGAATAATTCTGCACTGGACACTTGTCTTTTGTCCCCCATTTATTTATCTATTCAGTCATTTATGTCAGTATGAACTCATGGACATTTATTTTATAATGTCAGTTGTAAGCCAATACTGTTTTATTTATTTTGTTGCTCAGATTCTTTCAGTATTGGCTACTGGCAAAGAGACACAGTTAGCTCCTATGTCCCTTAGATATATGCTATCATTGCATGGTTTTGCTTTGTTGTGTGTGTTTTATTTGTTGAGCAATTCCTTATTTTCTGGCTCTCTAAGACACTCTATAAACTCCAGGCTCATCTTTTATATTTTCTATTCCAGTCCTGGAATCAGCCATTTGTCCAAGGAAATCACAATCTGGGGACTTGGTGTACTTTCTGTCCCTTGTCAGTTTATTATAACATACTACAGTGTATGTAAATTTATCAATTTAATAGCTATTACACTCATAAAACTTAAGCATAAATATAAACTGAATGTATATTCTTATGCTCAAATTTCTCTACAATAATGTAAACCAACACTTTTTAGATAAACTGAACCTTTGATAAGTTGCTAATTAATATTACCATGTAAGAAATATACATATATAAAATAAAAAACAGGTATAATGATATTTACAATATTATTACTTATAAATTTAGTGAGAAAATATTTTATACTGTAGAATATAAATTAAATGTTTAAAAACATTATTTATTTTACGTTTATTTCATCCATTTATATTTCTATTTCATGTATATTTTATAATGTACAAATATAATCATACCTGTAATGAAGTTATAAATGTTGAAATATTAACCATTATACTAATTTCTGGAGAAGGAAATGGCAACCCACTCCAGTATTCTTGCCTTGAAAATCCCATGGAAGGAGGAGCCTGCAGGGGGATATAGTCCATGGGGTCACAAAGAGTCAGACACAACTGAGCAACTTCACTTTCTTTTCACTTTTTTCCTACTAATTTTAACCATTAAGATTTATGGTAAGTACTTTTGTGATCCTTGTTATTTCTCCCCTCCTTTTCTGGAGCTGCTGCTGTCAGTGTTACTTCAGCATAGACTACATAGAAGTGTATCAAACATAATGGGCATATGAGTCAACTAGGATTCTTGTTAAAATGAAGATTCTGACTAAGTAAGCTTGTTTTCTGTTGCAATGTAACTATGTACCACAGACCTAATCACTCAAAACAGCACTATTTATTATCTCACAGTTTCTGTGGGTCAGAATTATGACTATGAGTTACCTGACTCTCATGATCAGTTGGAGAAGGAAATGGCAACCCACTCCAGTATTCTTGCCTGAAGAATCCTATGAACAGAGGAGCTTAGTGGGCTGCTGTCCATGGGGTTGCACAGAGTCAGACATGACTGAATGACTTAGCATGAATGCATGCATTGGAGAAGGAAATGGTGACCCACTCCAGTATTCTTCCGTGGAGAATCCCAGGGATGGGGAGACTGGTGGGCTGCTATCTGTGGGGTTGCACAGAGTCGGACACAACTGAAGTGACTTAGCAGCAGCAGCAGCAGCATGATCAGTGGTCTATCAGTCTGAAATTAAGGTATTTCCAGGGGCTTCAACTCCATATAAAACATTGAATCCTTTGTCAAGCACATTGGTTCTTCGCAAAATTTTAGTTCTTCATTTGGAGAACCAAAAACCTCAGTTCTAAAGGTACCCCATCATTCCTTGCCATGTGTTCCTCCGCAGAGGGCAGTTTCTTTCTTTAAGAAAAATAGGAATGTATCTCTGCTGCTTGAAATCTCTTTGACTTCTCTAGTTATATGGGTATATTTCCTTGCTGAAAATTGTTTGAGCTACATACTTATGACTTTTTCACTTTCATATTTAGGTTATACTTTAGCAAGCTTTATAGAAATGGCTTAAAGACTTTAGGTAGAATATTATGATTATAAACTCTAAAAAGGAATATAACTGGAAAATAATGAGAGTTTCTAAAATTCAATTCAAATTCTGCAACTGAAAACAATTCAAGTGAAAAAGAGAAAAGTAATTTAAAGAAATTGTTGACTTTATAAGATCAAACTGAAAATAAATGTTCAAACTTCAGAAAGAGGGGTATATAAATGTTGAAAAATATTATAAATTGTTGTGAGTCTTTAAGAATAGCCTCCAGGAAGTCCAATGCACAAATTGGGGGATATGAAAAATGCTGAAAGAAACAAAGTGTGTCTGAATCCATAGGAATAGAAATAAAATGAGCAAAGAAAGGATGAGATAATAAAATCTGATTTATTAGATTAAAGGCATAAATGTAAGATATCTTTATTTTTAAACTTTTATGTAAATGCATTATTGTTTAAATATGAAAGAAAAGCTATCCATGATAAAACAGGGGAGAAAATATGAATTCAAATTGCAGAACGCTCTGTGAAATATGGAAGACCAAAGTTGGATATTTAGTGAGAACACTGAATGTTAATAAGAAGCACTTCAGTGTATAAAGGTGCTGTTAACTGGAGCTGTTCTGGAGGATCTTAGAAAACAAAATTGAAGAAAAAGCAAACGTTAGTGAACGGCTTGAAAGAAGTTAAAAGAAGTGAGTATAGATGGGTGTGGAATTGGAGAGAGTCTTCTAGGAAGTTGAAACAGTACTTGGAAAAAGCTTGAGCAGAAATGACATGCCTATGTGTATGTGACAAAGAATTGGACACAACTGAGCTACTGAACTGAACTGATGTGTATGTGAAGTTCATTATAACCTTTCTGGACTTTGTAGGTTATAAAGATCTATGTAATGAACAGAAAACAAACAGCATATATTGGGGGATTCAGTCAGACCAACTCATGTCCCTTGAGTTGGTGATGCCATCCAACCATCTCACCCTCTGTCATTACCTTCTCCTGCCTTCAATCTTTGCCAGCATCAGGGTCTTTTCCAGTGAGTCAGTTCTCCGCATCACATGGCCAAAGTATTGGAGCTTCAGGTCCAGCATCAGTCCTTCCAATGAATTTCCAGGACTGATTTCCTGATCTCCTTGCAGTCCAGGGGACTCTCAATCAAGAGTCTTCTCCAACACCACAGTTCAAAAGCATCAATTCTTTGGTGCTCACCTTTCTTTATGGTCCAACTCTCACATGAATACATAACTACTGGAAAAACCATAGCTGTTACTAGATGAACCTTTGTTGGCAAAGTAATGTCTCTTCTTTTTAATATGCTGTCTAGGTTGGTCATACCTTTTCTTCCAAGGAATAAGCATCTTTTAATTTCAAGGCTGATTTTCATCCCATGAAGTGATAGGACAAAATGCCATGATCTTAGTTTTCTGAATGTTGAGCTTTAAGCCAATATTTTCACTCTCTTCTTCCAGTTTCTCCAAGAGGATCTTTAGTTCCTTTCATTTTCTGCCATAAGGATGGTGTCATCTGCATATCTGAGGTTATTGATATTTCTCTCAGCAATCTTGGTTCTAGCTGATCCTTCCTCCAGCCCAGCATTTGGCCTGATGGACTCTGCATATAAGTTAAATAAGTAGGGTGACAATATACAATACCCAGTTGTGGATGTGACTGGTGATAGAAGCAAGGTCCAGTGCTGTAAAGAGCAATATTGCATAGGAACCTGGAATGTCAGGTCCATGAATCAAGGCAAATTGGAAGTGGTCAAACAGGAGATGTCAAGAGTGAACGTCGACAGTCTGGGAATCAGCGAACTAAAATGGACTGGAATGGGTGAATTTAATTCAGATGAACATTGTATCTACTACTGTGGGCAGGAATACATTAGAAGAAATGGAGTAGCCATCATGGTCAACAAAAGAGTCCAAAATGCAATATTTGAGTGCAATCTCAAAAACAACAGAATGATCTCTGTTCGTTTCCAAGGCAAACCATTCAATACCACAGTAATCCAAGCCTATGCCACAACCAGTAATGCTGAAGAAGCTGAAGTTGAACGGTTCTATGAAGACCTACAAGACCTTTTAGAACTAACACCCAAAAAAGATGTCCTTTTCATTAAAGGGGACTAGAATGCAAAAGTAGGAAGTCAATAAACACCGGGAGTAAATTTGGCCTTGGAGTATGGAATAAAGCAGGGCAAAGGCTAATAGAGTTTTGCAAAGAGAATGCACTGGTCATAGCAAGCACCCTCTTCCAACAACACAATAGAAGACTCTACACATGGACATCACCAGATGGTCAACACTGATCACATTGGTTATATTCCTTGCAGCCAAAGATGGAGAAGCCCTATACAGTCAGCAAAAAAAAAAAAAAA
>NW_011494728.1:809691-811009 GCF_000754665.1 Bison bison bison
AATAGCAAGGAGAGATAAGAAAGCCTTCCTCATCGATCAATGCAAAGAAATAGAGGAAAACAACAGAATAGGAAAGAGTAGAGATCTCTTCAAGAAAATTAGAGATACCAAGGGAACATTTCATGCAAAGATGGGCTCGATAAAGGACAGAAATGGTGTGGACCTAACAGAAGCAGAAGATATTAAGAAGAGATGGCAAGAATACACAGAAGAACTGTACAAAAAAGAGCTTTCACAACCAGGATAATCACAATGGTGTGATCACTGACCTAGAGCCAGACATCCGGGAATGTGAAGTCAAGTGGGCCTTAGAAAACATCACTATGAACAAAGCTAGTGGAGGTGATAGAATTACAGTTGAGCTATTTCAAATCCCAAAAGATGACGCTGTGAAAGTGCTGCACTCAGTATGCAGCAAATGTGGAAAACTTAGCAGTGGCCACAGGACTGGAGAAGGTCAGTTTTCATTCCAATCCCAATAAAGGTAATGCCAAAGAATGCTCAAACTACTACACAATTGCACTCATCTCACACGCTAGTAAAGTAATGCTCAAAATTCTCCAAGCCATGCCTCAGCAGTATGTGTACCATGAAATTCCAGATGTTCAAGCTGGTTTTAGAAAAGTCAGAGGAACCAGAGATCAAATTGCAAACATCTGCTGGCTCATCGAAAAAGCAAGAGAGTTCCAGAAAAACACCTATTTCTGCTTTATTGACTATGCCAAAGCCTTTGACTGTGTGGATCACAATAAACTGTGGAAAATTCTGAAAGAGATGGGAATACCAGACCACCTCACCTGCCTCTTGAGAAACCTATATGCAGGTCAGAATGCAACAGTTAGAACTGGACATGGAACAACAGACTGATTCCAAAAGGAAAAGGAGTTCGTCAAGGCTGTATATTGTCACCCTGCTTATTTAACTTCTATGCAGAATACATCATGAGAAATGCTGGGCTGGAAGAAGCACAAGTTGGAATCAAGATTTCTGGGAGAAATATCAATAACCTCAAATATGCAGATGACACCACACTTATGGCAGAAAGTGAAGAGGAACTAAAAAGCCTCTCGATGAAAGTCAAACAGGAGAGTGAAAAGTTGGCTTAAAGCTCAACATTCAGAAAACTAAGGTCATGGCATCTGGTCCCATTGCTTCATGGGAAATAGATGGGGAAACAGTGGAAACAGTGTCAGACTTTATTTTTAGGGGGCTTCAGAATCACTGCAGATGGTGATTGCAGCCATGAAATTAAAAGACGCTTACTCCTTGGAAGGAAAGTTATGACCAACCTAGATAGCTTATTGAAAATTAGAGATAT
>NW_011494728.1:811109-811492 GCF_000754665.1 Bison bison bison
CATTCAGGTATGACCTAAATCAAATCCCTTATGATTATACAATGGAAGTGAGAAATAGATTTAAGGGCCGAGATCTGATAGATAGAGTGCCTGATGAACTATGGAATGAGGTTCGTGACATTGTACAGGAGACAGATATCAAGACCATCCCCATGAAAAGAAATGCAAAAAAGCAAAATGGCTGTCTGAGGAGGCCTTACAAATGGCTGTGAAAAGAAGATAAGGGAAAAGCAAAGGAGAAAAGGAAAGATAGAAGCATCTGAATGCAGAGTTCCAAAGAATAGCAAGGAGAGATAAGAAAGCCTTCCTCATCGATCAATGCAAAGAAATAGAGGAAAACAACAGAATAGGAAAGAGTAGAGATCTCTTCAAGAAAATTAGAG
>NW_011494728.1:811592-837876 GCF_000754665.1 Bison bison bison
TATTTTTAGGGGGCTTCAGAATCACTGCAGATGGTGATTGCAGCCATGAAATTAAAAGACGCTTACTCCTTGGAAGGAAAGTTATGACCAACCTAGATAGCTTATTGAAAATTAGAGATATTTCTTTGCCAAATAGGGTCTGTCTAGTCATGGCTATGGTTTTTCCTGTGGTCATGTATGGATGTGAGAGTTGGACTGTGAAGAAAGCTGAGCACCAAAGCATTGATGCTTTTGAACTGTGATGTTGGAGAAGACTCTTGAGAGTGCCTTGGACTGCAAAGAGATCCAATCATTCCATCCTAAAGGAGATCAGTCCTGGGTGTTCATTGGAAGGACTGATGCTGAAGCTGAAACTCCAATACTTTGGCCACTTCATGTGAAGAGTTGACTCATTGGAAAAGACCCTAATGCTGGGAGGGGTTGGGGGCAGGAGAAGAAGGGGCAGACAGAGGATGAGATGGCTGGATGGCATCACCTACTCGATGGACATGAGTTTGAGTGAACTCTGGGTGTTGGTGATGGACAGAGAGGCCTGGCTTGCTGTAATTAATGCAGTCGCAAAGAGTTGGACATGACTAAGCGACTCAACTGAACTGAACTGAACTGACAATATACAGCCTTGACATACTCTTTTCCCAATTTGGAACTAGTTTGTTGTTCCATGTCCAGTTCTAACTGTTACTTCTTGACCTGCATACAGATTTCTCAGGACTCAGGTCAGGTGGTCATGTATTCCCATCTCTTTAAGAATTTTCCACAGTTTGTTGTGATCTTCACAGAAAAGGTTTGGTGTAGTCAATGAACCAGAAGTAGATACTTTTCTGGAATTCTTTTGTTTTTCTCTAATCCAACGGATGTTGGAAATTTGATTTTTTGTTCCTCTGCCTTTTCTAAATCCGACTTGAACATCTGGAAGTTCTCGGTTCACATATTGTTGAAACCTAGCTTGGAGAATTTTGAGCATTACTTGATTCCCTGGTGGCTCAGACAGTAAAGCATCTGCCTGCAATGCGGGAGACCCGGGTTCAATCCTCAGGTCAGGAAGATCCCCTGGAAAAGGAAATGACAACCCATTCCAGTACTCTTGCCTAAAAAATTCCATGGATGGAGGAGTCTGGTGGGCTACAGTCCATGGGGTCGCAAAGAGTCGGACATGACTGAGCGACTTCGCTTCACTTTTGGTAGCATGCAATATGGATTATATTTAACATTTTGCATTTTTATTTTCAGAATAAATGACATACTTACTCAATGACTAGAAATCTAGGTTCCAATTGAGAATTTCCATTTGGCTGTATGGTTTCTGTGGAAAGAATGTGTGATGTGCCTGGTAAAAGCAAGCAAGCAAGCAGACAGATATACACATACTGCTCTAAAAATACCCACATGCAGCTAAAGTTGCAGCAGAAAACTTTTATCTGTATCTGTATGTAGATACAGAAAATACGTTTCTCTGACCATGGCTCTTTGTTATTCCACTGATCATGCATTATATCCCATTGCAGGTGCCCCACAGAAAAAGAAGATTGACAAACTAATATTCCCAAGCAGATTTCCCCAGGGTTTGGAGAGTCGATGTGTGAGATAAGCCAAGGAAGTTGTGAAGGCTTCACCTGAAGAAGAAAGGGAATATCGGGGACAATATTGTATCTTAAAATACCTGACAAACTTTCATGTGAAGGAAAGAGTTGATGTACTTTGTGTTTCTTCACAATGTAGAACTAGGAACAGTGGTCAGGCACATTTTTACTCCAAATAATACAGGACTTTCTGAGAATAACAGCTTTCCAAGTAAACGAATCCTTTCCACCGTACACTCCCTGCTATGAACTCATTTTAGGGAAGCCTGATGTCCATTTCCTAAGCATGCTGTACAGTGTATTCATTCATTGAGTTGGAGATTGGACTACATGACCCTTCTATTTCTATGGGTTATGATTATGTGTTTCATGTACTGTCTTTCTCTTCATTGTGTGGCACAGCTAGAAGAGTAAAAGCCTGTTCAGTTGTTTAGTTCAATTCAGTCGCTGATCGTGTCCAACTCTTTGTGACCCCATGGACTGCAGTACACCAGGCTTCCCTGTCCATCACCATCTCCCAGAGTTTATCCAAACTCATGTCTATTGAGTCGGTGATGCCATCCAACCATCTCATCCTCTGTCATCCCCTTCTCCTGCCTTCAATCTTTCCCAGCATCAGGGTCTTTTCTAATGAGTCAGTTCTTCACATCAGGTGGCCAAATTATTGGAGTTTCAGCTTCAGCATCAGTCCTTCCAATGAATGTTCAGGACTGATTTCCTTCAGGATGGACTGGTGGGATCTCCCTGCTGTCCAGGGGAATCTCAAGAGTCTTCTTCAACACCACAGTTAAAAAGTTTTAAAATGACTTGCCCAAAAGCTAGTTTCTGATACTCCTTTAGAACACTTGCTGGCTGTGGCTCTTGACTTAGTTTTTTGTTCAGATAAAAAGTATAATGTTAGGCTGAGTTCTGTTGAGGACCCCTAAGCACAAAGCAACCTTGTAACAACATGAATCACAGAAAATATAGTAATTAATCATTTATGAACTAAACAGCACCCACCATCCTGTATGGCAGGGTAATCATCTTTAGAAAACAATTTATAATAATACGTGACATGTGTTTATTTTCCTAGCTTTGTATGAATTCCAAATAGCTTGAAGCAGCACTCTGTTTGATATTTTAACATTTTTGATATTTTCAAACATATAAAAAGCTGGTTTTCCTCATAATAATTTTCTTATTACTTAAAATTGTGTTCTCTCTCTCTCTCTCTTTTTTCTGTTCTCATACATTACATTAGACATTTAGTCTTTACATTATAACCTAGTGCCCAGATGATATTTTTCTGTTATGGAAATATATGGACATATATTCATATATACACACTCACACACAATCATGTAATCTCCTACACGTGTAGATATTTCCTTTTATTTTTTACTTAGTGCTTATTTTCTACTTCATTGTTTCATTGAAATATTTTAAATTTTAATTATTCAAAGCAGTATATGAAGTATCAAACATTGGAGTTATATGTCAGATGTATTTTGGAATCTGTATCTCAATGTTTAGTCATGGACGTAATGCGTGAGTTGGGCTTCCCTTGTGGTTCAGCTGGTAAAGAGTCTGCCTGTAATGTGAGAGACCTGGGTTCGATCCCTGGGTTGGGAGGATCCCCTGGAGAAGCTACCCACTCCAGTATTCTGACTTGGAAAATTCCTTGGACTATATATAGTCCATGGGGTTGGAAAGAGTCAGACATGACTGAGCAACTTTCACATTCACTTTAATGAGTGAATTAAGCTTGGATATCTAATAGGCTGCCTTGATCCTGGACATAGTGCCATGTATTAGGTAGCATACATACTGAAAACAATGTTTGATATCTTGGTGATAGATTTTGGTGATGACAACTATAGTTAACGAAGTTAGTTACAATAATCACATTTTATGCTTTATTTGGAGTTTTTGATTTGTATTCTTAGGCTTTCTTTGTGGCTCAGCTGGTAAAGAATACACCTGCAATGCAGAAGATTTGTGTTCGATCCCTGGGTTGGGAAGATCCCCTGGAGAAGGAAAATGCACAGGGCTTCCCTTGTAGCTCAGGCAGTAAAGACTCTGCCTGCAATGCAGGAGACCTGGGTTCAATTCCTGGGGTGGGAAGACCCCCCTGGAGAAGGAAATGGCAACCCATTCCAGTATTCTTGCCTGGAGAATCCCATGGACAGAAGAGCCTGGCAGGCTAAAATCCATGCAGTCACATGAGTCGGACATGACTTAGCAGTTAAATCACCACCATCTCCTACTCCAGTGTTCTGGCCTGGAGAATTCCATGAACTGTAGAGTGAATGGAGTCACAAAAAGAGTTGGACACGACTGAATGATTTTCACTTTTATTCTTGTGTCAAATTGTCTATAATTTTCTTGAATAGATTGCAGCCTAGGCAAGAAATACTTGTGTGCATTGGTTAGTTTTAATGTGCCCTTCCTATCACCATGAACAGCTAATTTCTGAACTGTCCTTCTTAGAAAGGCTTTACCCAAGGATGTGTTTAAATGATTTAAAAGTCCACAATGCAGAATAAGCTATCCTATGTATTTTTGCTAATAAGGCACTCAGTCAACACTTGAGGATGTGTTAATGTACTAGATCATAGAAATTATTTATTTAATTGATAGAATTTCATAGTATATAAATTGCCAGAAACATTGAACAGAAATTCCTACCCTTGTAAGAATAGAGTTTTAAGAATGGATTCAGTCCTATTACTGGAGCAGTTTAGAATGATGCTTTGGGTTTATTGTTCCAAAATGGTTTTGTGTCCAAAAACTGACACAGAGGATCCTTTGTCACATGACTCTGTGTAAATGCTCAGCTGAGAATATGGCTGCATCTGCCTTGAATAGATTTTTCATATAAGTTGCTGCCATAATACCCAAAGAACAAAGAACTGTGACTACAGTAAGGTTAGAGAAAGCTGCTATCAATGTAGTTTGGTTCTGTTTATTCATAAAGATATGAGTGGTAGTATTTCATGTGAAAATTATAATTGTAACCTTATTCCTTATAGATTGTTAGTGGGGAAGTGTATATCCATGAACTACCTTTATAGAAAGGGCTGATAATAATAATTGCAAATCATCATTAATATGAAGTAGACAGTAATATTACAAAAGTCTATTTCCAATGTAGATTGTTCTGGATATCACTAAAAAGGTGGTAATGTAGCACATTTATGATACTTCTTTAGTCATTAAGGAAATGTGATAAATGTGCTACATCTTAGATATCTTTGATATAAAACTTCTAAATTCCTGAATAAATATTTCTTTTATTTTCTGCTATTACATATCAGGTATGTCAAGGGAGCTTGCTTTAGGATAAAAGCAAAACCAAACCAAACTCTCCCCTCCTCCCAGATAGACAACAGAGAAATATCCCTCCCTCCAGGACCAAAAAAGCAGAGCAGACACAAAAAATCCAAATCCATAAACTATTACAACTTGATATAATGACATTAATAATATTATTTAAATTAACTTCCATTGGTAAAAGAAGTTATTTTGTATTGTCTTACTCACACGTATAGTTAGGGCTCTGTTAGGACAGTTGTTTTTGATATCTCACATTTTACAACTCACAACTGTTTGCAGTTGATATGGCAAAACTCAGCAATGATTTGCCCTCCAGGAAGGATTTGTTGTCACAGCTGCTAGAAGCATTTGTCAGTAGATATCCTTCAGCTGTCATGCCTTTTGCAGTTGCCTCAGATGTGGAGAACATCTTTGCTAAAAGTCATGCCCTTTGCCTTTGCAGCCCACCTCAATGACTTATATGAGAGATTATAAAGGCTCAGCTGTTTGAGATCAACTCAAGGACAGCTCTGATGAGCCACTGTTGCTCCAGAGATTCCTATGGAGCCAGAGGAGGCAATTACCACCTGGCATCTTACTTCCATATCTTTACCTACTCAAATCTGCTTTCTCTCCAAGAGCTGCTGATCTCCCAAGGGCATTGACTTATAGAAATTATACACATTGAAATCCATCTCAAATTCTGCTTCCTGGAGAATCCAGCCAAGGACACTATTTTTTAAATTTTTTCATCTAGTGTGTTAGTTTAAAAAAATATGGCTGTGTGGTTCAGAAATCAGAGGTGTTTTCATGTCTAGTTTTCTTGAATTACTGCATCTTCTATATTCCTGCCAGGGCTTAATTAGAGCATACATAACAGTTATTCTATAGATAATATGACAACATAAATTTAGACATTTTATCTTTAAATAAACATGCAAAAATATTTATTCTCCTAAAAACATAATTTATTACTGTTATTTCCCCCAAACATAAAAAGTTAGAAAATATCAGTCATATTAGATTAATTCAGTGGAAACACTTGTTAAAATGTAGATTCTAGAAACCCACAGACATAAACTGAATCAAAATCTCTGAGAGAAACTTAATTTGTAGTTTAAAACACAAACAAGGGACTTTGATGCACCAAAATACTGAATAGCATGTGGAAATTTCTGATAGATCGTCCCTTTCTGTGGTGAAGAATAAGGGAAGGGAAACTATACTGGAATACTGAATGCTCCTAGCTGAGCTTACATGGTGCTTTGTTCCTTCAGTAAGGATGTGTTCTGTAGAAGGACGTTTTATCTATTTCATCTGTGCTTCTTTTAAAATGGGTAATTTTATTAGGATTGCAGAGTAGAAAGACTTGAAATATTTTATTAAAAATGTCCTATTTCTTTACCATGTACTTATTTATGCTCTGCAGACAGTCTACTTACAATATGTGCTAACTCCAGAAGGATCGGTTAATAGGATATTAGAAAATGAGTTAAAATATGCTTCTGGTTTTATATAAAAGATGTAATCAATAACTGATAGAAAAAACTTGATTTTTCTTCTTTAGTAAAAAAGGATTTGTGACCAAACTTGCTTCCTCCAATATAGAAATAATTGTAATGTGTCCTTTATATTATATGGACTATTTTGAAGGTTAAAAGCAATTGAAAATATTGATACAATTTAATGCATAGTGAAAACACCTGTAAGCTTATATTAACATAAAGAATTGGGTAGTTTATTATTATGAATATTTCATAAGCTTATTAATAAGCATATTTCATTTGTTAATTGCCTTTCAGTTAAGAAACTGTACTTAATGTCTAACCAAATATTGATGATTCCGTATTTATTTTCTCTTGTTCCTTCTTCTATAAAAAATAATGAAAACATGCCAGTAAAATTATCATTATTCTTTAAATATTTGTAGACGCTCAGAAAGTTTCTCCTGTTTTATAATCTCAAAGCTTACTAGCTGTGAATCTCTTTAGTTTTTTACATTTGATATAGTTTTCTTCCTGAAACAATCCCTTTCATATTTTATGTATCACTTATTTTCACTTAAAAATGAGAAACTGTGCTCATATTCACAATGTGGGGAGCTGTTGCCATCTTTTTGTGCCATCTTCTTGAGTAACAAGGCGCTGTTCTTTTCTAGACGAGCAATAACTTCATTCAGATTTTAAACAAATGTGATTTTGGCCTTCTCACTGACAAGTTTAGATTAAGTCAAATCTTCCCTCATGTTTTGCTTTCTGCAGCTTCAGAACCCACCTGCCCATACAGGAGATGTAAGAGACACAGGTTTGATCCCTGGGTCGGGAACATCTCCAAGACAAGTGCATGGCAGCTCACTCCAGTATTCATGCCTGGAGAATCTCATGGACAGAGGAGCCTGGTGGGGTACAGTCCACAGGGTTGCAAAGAGTTGGACATAACTGAAATGACTCACATTAATTAATGAATTACTACTTAATTAATCAATAACACATTAATTTAAAAGTAACTTCACTCAATGTTTTCTTATTATATCTCATATATGCATATTTAAATGCTAAAATGATACTTATTTTTATTGTATACTGCAAGTAAAACAATACGACAGCATATATTGTTTCCTCTAAATCCAGTCTTACTGCCAGACCTACCTAATTTCAAGGGCCAATAGAGTATCCATCTTCAATTCTCCCCACATTCCTACATATAGAAATGTACAAAGTCAGGGTTATTTTTAGAAAATTGAAAACTGATGCTAAGCATATTGTACATTTTAATTTTCAACACATGCTCCTCTTAAAAAATCATTGAAATGTAGATAATTCATTTAATATTTGTGTAAACATTCATGGTATGGATATATTAATATTTACTCAAAATTTTCCCTTATTAATGAGAATTTACTCTTTTTGTTTTTGTCATTTTTTGTATAAAAATGTGGTTTAAATAATAACCCTTAAATTCATCTTAAAGTACTGCTACATTAGTATCTAAAGTGTACATTCTCTAAATGAGATCATTGTGTCAAAAATTATGTGTATCTTAAAGTTTCTCATAGTTTTACCCAGTGTGTACGTGCTCAGTCACTTCAGTTGTGTCTGACTCTTTGTGACTGCCTGGACTGTAGCCCACAAGGCTCTTCTGTCCACGGGAATATCCAGCAAAAATACTGGAGTGGGTTGTTATTTCCTCCTCAAGAATCTTCCTGAATCATGGATCAAATTCGAGTCTTCTGCATTAGCAGGAGGATTCTTTACAACTTGGGCCACATGGGAAGACCAGTTTTATCCAGTAATGTTGCATAACTTTGTAGTTGAATAAAACCTATAAATGTTCTTTTCAGTGTGTTTTTGTAGGCTTGTAGCCCTCATTCAATATACATGTAGTTTTCTTTGAAATCAAAGTGTAAAACTGGCTTATATATGTTAAATTCCTTTAATTGAAGCTATTCTAGAATGTCCAGTTATTTGAGAACATGTCTTCTATCACTGAACAAATATGTTTCTCTGTATTTTATATTGTTTTTATAACCAATTAGTTAAAAAATTAATATTTCCTGAGTAGCTGAGGTATTAGTTCCACACAAAACTGAATGTCTCAACACATCCTCCTAAACTATACATAATAAGAAAAATAAACAAAAGCATATCAATCAAATACATTCAATATAAATGGAAGACTGAGACTGCTACAAATTTCAAATATTTCCAGTGGAAAGAATAACATTTAAAGCCTGGATATTTCTTTATTTTCACTTTAGCACTTTATGATGAGCAAAGCAGAGTCTCAAAAGAACAAAAACTAGAGAGAATTGAAAAGAAGGAATGTAAGGGTTAAACTGACTGTGTGGATCACAATAAACTGTGGTAAATTCTATAAGAGATGGGAATACCAGACCACCTGACCTGACTCTTGAGAAACCTATATGCAGGTCAGGAAGCAACAGTTAGAACTGGACATGGAACAACATACTGGTTCCAAATAGGAAAAGGAGTATGTCAAGGCTGTATATTGTCACCCTGCTTATTTAACTTATATGCAGAGTACATCATGAGAAACACAGAATGTAAAACAACTAGAATTCAAATGGCACAGTATTGAAAAGGAGAGAGGTGTTGGGATATGGGGATAGCAAGATATCTGTAGAAGGTCACTCTTGAGTCTTTAACTAAGTAACAGTGCATACATGTGAGAAACCTGAACAAGACCAGGGAAAACTACTCAAAAGGAGCAATAGGAAAAAAAAAAAAATCCCTGGAATCACAGAAGACCAGGAACAGTTCTTATTTCCAATAGGCAAATCAATATCATAATTCATGGGATATTGTATCATATACAAAGAAATTCTTTGCATCAATATTCTGACAAAATTGGTTCTAAATGCCTCTTTGTCCCTGTTTTAAGAAAAAATAAAACAACTTATGATGGAATTGTTACCTGGTAACTTTATTCTAGAACAAAGCATTCAAATATTTACAGGAAAACAAAAATAAGTTACACACAATATGGTAAAATTTACAATATCAGTATCTAATCAGAAAATATAGATCATGAAAGAAGCTGGAAAATATGACCCATTTGAGAAGAAAAAGCATTCAATAGGAACAGAATGATAATGACACAGATTATTATTACTATGCTATATATGCTCAAGGGGATATAAGAAAAAATTGAGTATGTTAAGCAGAGACATAGAAGATATCACAACAATCCAATGTTTTAGAGATAAAATATACCATATTTAAAGTAAAAAAAAACAATAGATGAGATTAATAATAGATTAGACCCTGCAGAAGCAAAGATTAGTGAACTCAAAGATAAAGCAAGGAACACTTTCAGAACTGAAACTCAAATCTGTGGTCAAGATTGACATCAGCATCATGGTAGAGTGAAATATTTCCTTTGTTTTTTCCCTCAGTATATAACCAATAACAATCCACATCTCAGTTAACCCAATAGTGTATGAAAAACAAGATAAAAGGAACAAAGCAGAATAGACGTATAGAAAACAACTGGCAAGACAACAGACAAAACAAACAATGTAAAAATGATATTCAGTTTATACTAAATATAATAACTAAAGGTCAGATGTTACCAATATAATTTTTAAAAAGCAGAATCCAAATATATGATGCTTACAAGGAGTATATTGTCAAGAACAAGACACAGATAAGTTAAAAGTATGGGAAAATATCCCATGTTAACACCAAAAAAAAAAAAAAAAAACAACTGAAGTAGTTATACCCATATTACATAAAGTAGATTTCAGAGCAAAAAAAGAAAAAAAGTTGCCAGGGATAGAGGATATAAGCTTTATAAACATTTGCAAACTCCTATAATAGAGACCAGATATACAAAAAAAACTTCCCTGGTGGCTCAGTGGTAAAGAATCTGACTGCCAATGCAGGAGATACGGGTTTGATCCTGGTTTGGGAAGATCCCCAGGAGAAGGAAATGGCAACCCACTCCAGTATTCTTGCCTAGGAAATTTTATGGACAGAGAAGCCTGACAGGCTATAGTCCTTGGGGTCGCAAAGAGTCGGACATGACTCGGCGACTAAACAATACAAAGACAAAAAGTCAGACGTCTCCAAAAAAAGTGTAAATCCCCTGTAATAGTTGGAAATTTTTATCATTCCTTTCTCAATGGTGGAAGAAATTGGGAGAAAATTAGTAATAAATGTATAAAAATTTGAACAATGGCCATATAAATTACAGTACATTTTAAAAGATTAATTTTAAAATAAACTGCAATAAATTCTATCAGAAATTAGCTTTAAAAAAAGGTATCTGGAAAATCCCCAATTATTTGGAATAAATTGCACACTTCTAATGGTCTTCCCCATTGACTCAGTAGTAAAGACTCTGCCAGCAATGCTGCAGGAAACCTGGGTTTGATCCCTGGTTTGGGAAGATCCCCTGGAGAAGGACATGGCAACCCACTCCTGTATTCTTGCCTGGAGAATCCAATGGACAGAGGAGCTGGGCAGGCTACAGTCAATCAGATCACAAAGAGTCAGACACAATTGAAGTGACTTAGCACACACTCATGAAAAAATGGACTGGCTCCAAATTGTGAAAGAAGTATGCCAAGGCTGTATTTTGTAACCTTGCTTATTTAACTGATATGCAGAGTACATCATGTGAAATGTCAGATTGGATGAAGCACAAGCTGGAATCAAGATTGCAGCGAGAAATATCAATAACCTCAGATGTGCAGATGATACCACCCTTATGGCAGGCAGCAAAGAGGAACTAAAGAGCCTCTTGATGAAAGTGAAAGAGGAGAGTGAAAAAGCTGGCTTAAAACTCAACATTCAAAAAACAAAAATCATGGCATCTAGTCCCATCACTTCATGGCAAATAGCTGGACAAACAATGGAAATAGTGACAGACTATTTTCTTAGGCTCCAAAATCACTGCAGATGGTGACTGCAACCATGAAATTAAAGCTATGGAAGAAAAGCTATGACCAACCTAGACAGTATATTAAAAAGCAGAGATATTACTTTACTGACAGTTTCATCTAATCAAAGCTATAGTTTTTCCAGTAGTCATGTATGGATGTGAGAGTTTGACCATAAGCAAAGCTGAGCACCAAATAATTGATGCTTTTGAACTGTGGTGTTGGAGAAGACTCTTGAGAGTCCCTTGGGCTGCAAGGAGATCAAACCAGTCCATCCTAAAGGTAATCAGTCCTGAATATTCATTGAAAGGGCTGATGCTGAAGCTGAAACTCCAATACTTTGTCCACCTGATGCAAAGAACTGACTTATTGGAAAAGACCCTGATACTGGGCAAGTTTGCAGGCAGGAGGACAAGGGGATGACAGAGGAAGAGATGATTAGATGGCATCGCCCACTTGATGGACATGAGTTTGAGCAAGCTCTGGGAGTTGATGATGGACAGGGAACCCTGGCATGCTGCAGTACACGGGGTGACAAAAAGTCGGACATGACTGAGTGACTGAACTGAACTAACTGAGCATGCACTCATGCTTATGCTTTTATATAACCCAAAAGTTAAAGAAGAAAAGAAGGGGGTCAAATTAGAGAAAATATAAAATAAATGAATACAGAAATATACCTTAAAATATGTCACGTACATTAAAGCAGTACACCGAGAGAAACAATAAGCATCTGCGCTTCTATATTGTAGTAGTAGAAAATGAAGCGCAGATTATACCAAAGGAAGAGAAAGAAGGAAATTATACCAAAGGAAGAGAAAGAATAAAATTGTGAAGAGAAGAAATTAATGAGATAGAAAAACATAAATCAATAGAGAATTCAATAAATTCAAATTCATGAACAAAAGACCTATATATTTAAATAAATGAAGTGAAATTCTCATTACTTGTAGACTTTACAAGTAGGAAATTTGTGTGTCTATGTAGGAAATCTTATAAACTCTACTAGAAATACTCTAATAATGTTTCAAAATACACTCTAATGAACAACAATCATCTATGTGCCACCAATAAACAATTTGATATTGAAATCAAAATAAAAAATACACTAGCATCAAAAATATTTACTACTTTATCATATATCTTACAAATGATATGTAACACCATCAAGGTTGAAGTTTACTAAGAATTACTGAGAAAAGGGAAAGGGTGTCTAAGTGAAGTGGTATACCTTGTTCACTATTGGACTATTCCTTAGATATTAATTTTCCTAAAATTGATCTATACAGTGAATGAATTCCAATTAAAATTTCAAAAAGTGTTTTTTTTTTTTTTTTTTTTAGAAATTGGAAAGCTGATTCTAAATTCACATAGATGTGTAAATGTTCTAGAATAGCCAAAACAACTTTGAAAAAGACAGTATCTGATGGCATATCTTATTAAAAGTTTCAGTAATCAAGGAAGTGTAGTTTTCACAAAATAGGAATATGAATTAGTGGAATAATAGAGAATCTAGAAGTAGACTCATACCCGTATGGATATGGGCCTTTATGAACTGATTTGTGGCAGTGGAAAAAGGATAACTTTTTAAACAGATTATCCTGGAATAGTTGGCTTTATGTCATTGACTATGCCTTTCAGGTGATCTTTACTGGTTTCACCATATCCACCTGAGTTTTTACTTTGGAGTGCTATTGATCTTGGTCCTCAGACCTCTGTTTCTCTCCATTCCAATTCCCTCATTTCATCCAGTCTCATGGCTTCAAGTCTTAGCTTGCCATGATGGTGATTCTCAAACGTACACATCTTGTTTGAAATGTAATGCTATCTCCTGAAACAAGTATCTACTAAGCATCTGCAATTTGATGAGTAGTAGGCATTATCAGTATAACAAATCCAAAACCAAATGCTTGATCCTGCCCCTAAAACTGAATTTCTTAATCATTTGTTACCACCCTAGCTAATATAACAATTTTTGTCCATTAGAAGATACAATCCAGGAGAGCACATATTATGTTATTGCTACAACTCAGTACCTAGAAGGAACATGGCAACAATATTTGTTAAATAAATAATTCGCACCAATAGAAATTTTCTTCAGTCTGCTGTTTGCCCTGTTTATTGAGCTGAAGAAAATGTTCTGTCAGAGAATCCAAAAGCAATATAAGCAAATAGCAGGTAAGATCTATCTCTGTAGTTAATTAGCATTATAGTATACTGTGACATATATTGCTACAGAGTTGCTCCATATTATAAATGTCTCCTTAATATCTATAGTTTAATGATTACTGAAGTTGTAATACAATTAAGCTTAACTATATTAAAATTCCAATATTGTTTATTGCTTTTCAACTGTGAATAACAACTTTTAATGAAGTGCCCATTATAACAATGGAAAAATGATTGTTTATGTGCAACATGAATACTTCTTATCTAAATAAGAACTTAGAGAAGGCTGCTTCCTTATTAAAAATTAACAATTATTTGATATTGGCATAACCTCACATTTTATTTTATGTTTATTTTACATCCAATTTTTATTGATAGAATTATCTTTCCTTGATTTTTTTAAAGTTTCTTTCCACAGATGGCATGCTATTTTTGAAAATAAAATTCTGCTCTGAAAGTTTGTTTCTTTTTTTTAAAGATACATGATTCTTTACAGGTTTAATCATATTTGAACTGGTGTATCAAGTGACACAGTGATAAAGTGGTTCAGCATTTTTCTTAAGCAAAATGGTTAAGCAAAGTTTCTTGAGCATTTTTTTAGAATATATTTTACATCCACATAGTTTCTTCTGTGAAGTATCTTTCCAAAAAAAAAAAAAAAAAAACTATCTTTATTTTTTTTTTTAATGAGCTTGTTCATTTAAACATTTTGGGGATTAGAAAGCTCTCTATGTTGAATACAAGTTCTTTATCAGAAACATAACTTACAAGAATTTCCTCACACTCTTTGGCTTGTCTTTTCATTTTCTTAGGGGTGTATTTCAAGGAACAGTTTTTAATTTTAATGAAGTTCATTTTATCAGGATTTTCCTTTGATGAATTGTGCTTTTATGTTATACTAAGCAATCTTTGTCTAACTCAGTCACAAAGATTTTCTTCTAAATTTTAGAATTTAGATTTTACATTTAGATGTAGGATCAATTTTCTATTAATTTTTGTACAGGTAAAAGGTATGCATTGGATGTTTCCCTCCACCCTTTAAAGAAGAGGAGGCATGGATGTTCATGGAACAGTTGTTCCAGCACCATTTGTTGAAAAGCATTCTTTTATCCTTGGACTTGTTTTTCAGTCTTTCTCAAATATATATGTATCTCTATTCTATTACGTTTACCTTTTTGCCTATTTATATCAGCATGACACTGTGTTGATCATGTAGATTTTTAATTTTCAAAATCAAATAGTGCTAGTTCTCTATTGTTGTTCTTCTACCTAAATGTTTTGTCGTTTCTAAGTCCTTTATATTTTTATACAAATCTTGTAATCATTTCATCAATTTTAACAAAAGCACCTATTTGTATTAATATTCATGGTAGGATTAGATTGAATCGTTGAAACAATTGGAGGAAAATTGATATTTACATGTTATTGAGTTTTTTTGTTTGTTTGTTTTAATGTTTGGGCATAGCTTCAGTAAAGAATCTGCCTACAGTGAAGGAGACCTGGGTTTGATTCCTGGGTCAGGAAGATGCCCTGGAGAAGGAAATGGCAACCCACTCCAATATTCTTAACTGGAAAATCTAATGGAGAGAAGAGCCTGGAGGGCTACAGTCCATGCGGTCGTGAGAGTCTGAAATGACTTAGTGACTAAGCCACCACTGTAGCATATTTGCCCATTTGTTTAGTTTTTCCTCCAATTCTGTCTGTAATGACCTATAGCTTTCAATATACAGCTCTTGGCTCATTTTAATTACTTGAATTCTTTGTTTATTGTTTTACATTGAATGCAAACTTGGTTTTAAAAACACAGATTAGTATATTTACATGTTACCTTCAAAATCAATTCTTTTGCTTATTTTCCTTGTTGTTCAGTTGCTAAGTCATGTCCTACTTTTTGCAATGGTAACATGCCAGGCTTCCCTGTCCTTCACTATCTCTTGGAGTTTGCTCAAACTCGTGTCCATTGAGTCAGTGATGCTATCCAACCATCTCATCCTCTGTTGCCCTCTTCTTCTTCCTTCAATCTTTCCCAGCATCAGGATATTTTCTAATGAGTCAGTTGTTTGCATCAGGTGGCCAAAGTATTGGAGCTTCAGCATCAGTCCTTCCAATGAATATTCAAGGTTGATTTCCTTTAGGATTGACTGGTTTGATTTCCTTGCTGTCCAAGGCACTCTCAAGAATTTTCTCCAGCACCACAGTTCAAAAGCGTTAATTCTTTGGCACTCATTCTTCTTTATGGTCCAGCTTCACATCCATACATGACTACTGGAAAAAAACATAGCTTTGACTATATGGATCTTTGTCAGCAAAGTGATTTTGCTTTTTAACACAATGTCTATGTTATAGCTTTCTTTCCAAGAAGCAATCATCTACTTTCATGGCTGCAGTCACCATCCATGGTGATTTTAGTGTCCAAGAAGAGAAAATCTGATTACACATTTTCCCCTTCTATTTGCTATTAAGTGATGGGACTGGATGTCATGATCTGAGTTTTTTTTTTTTTTTTTTTAATATTTGAATTTTAAGACAGCTTTTTCACTCTTCTCTTTCAGCCTCATCAAGAAGCTCTTTAGGCTCTTAACTTTCTCCCATTTAGAGTGGCATCACCTGCATATCTGAGGTTGTTGATATTTCTCCTGGCAATCTTGATTCCGGCCCAGCATTTTGCATGCTGTGTGCTCCATATATGTTAAATAAACAGTGAAATATATAGCCTTATCTTACTCCTTTTTCCTTAACCCCCATCTATAACTGATGAAGAGAGCAGAGATTCTCAATTCTTCATGTCTATTTGAAGTAATCTCTTTAAAGTTTAAATATCACTGTAAAACAATGACAAGGTGACCACTTGGATATTTTTTAATTTCTCATTTAATTTATTCAAGATCCATAGGACTGTTCAGATGATCCACTTCTCTATTTAATAATCTTGGTAACTTGTCTTCTTCCAAGAAATTAGTCCATTTCATCTAAATTTTCAGAATGTGAGGCATACATTTTTTGTTATCACTCCTTATTATGTTTTAAATGATTGTAGAGTTATTAGTGAATATAGAGTGCAGTGTATTTCTTTCCTGACACTGGTAACTTGTTTCATTTTTTCTTGATTGATTGCTATTGTTTTAAACCATTTTCTTATTCTCTTTCAAATAATCAGCTTTTGCTTGTATTGATTTTCTCTAATTTCCCTCTTTTTCAAATTCATTGATTTCAGCTTTACTCTATTGTTTTCTTTCTGTTGCTTGCTTTTGGTTTGATTTATTCTTTTTTAAAAAAGTTTTATAATGTGGAAAATTAGATCACTGACTTGAGGCCTTTCTACCTTTCTAATATAATCACAAAATATATCCTTAATGCTGTATATTTTCTTATAAGTACTATGTTAACTCAGTCTTACACATTTAAATTTCATACTTAAATTGTCCTATTTAAATATTTTAAACTTCAAAATATTAGTTATTTTATATTCTTTTATTTCTGACTTAATTATGTTATAGTAGTGAAATATACATTATATTTTTCCTTTCTGACTTTTTCAATGATTTAGAACATTGTATATTTTTGTGAATATTTCATGTGCTCTTCAGAAAAGATATATTTTGCTGCTATTTTGTACAGTATTATCAATTTTCAATTAAATCGATTTCACTAAAAATGTTATTCAGCTCTTTTATATCCTTAACTGACTTTGTCTACTTTTTCTATTGCTGTAATGGAGTGCTTCAACCTCAACAATAATTGTATTTTTTATGTCTCCCTTGAATTCCATCAGATTTTGGTTCACGGATTTTGAAACTCTACTATTAAATGTATACACATTTACAACATTCATGTGTTCTTGGTGTTTTGTTTCTTTATCATGATGTAGTGTTTCTCTTTACTCTGGTATTATTTCTTATTCTGAAATTTATTTTTTCTTATATTACCATTACACCCCCTATATTTTTTTCTTTAATTAGAACTTGCATCATATAGTTCTATATTTTCTTTACTTTGAATCTATTGTATTCTTTAACTTAGTTTTTTGTAAAGATTGTATATTTGGTCTTGCTACTTCATGCAATTTTGTAGTCTTTGTGTTTAGACCAATAAGATTCATAGTAGTCATTGTTGTGTTTGGATTACAATCTAACATTTTCCTAGTTGTTTTTTATATGTTCTGTCAGTTCTCTGTTCCACTGTCTCCTTTTTTCCCTGTTTTGATTATTTTTATGATTTCATTTAACCCCCACTATTGCTTATTATTTATAATTAATTTTTGTTTTAATGTTTGTCAGTGTTTATAATATTAATTGCAGTCTCTCTTTTAATAATATGATACTACTTCAGATGTAGTATAAGAACCCTACACCAATAGATATGCAATTACTTACTCCCATATTTTGTGCCCTTATAAAATACTTTAACCTTGAAAACTATAAACCTAATTATATTTCTTCTAATTTTTCTTTTTTTTTCTATTTAAAAAATTTTTACTTTTTTACTATAAAATATTTTAAATATATAGACAATTAGAAACATTAATATAATAAACATCAACATGCTCCTCATGTACTTTGTCAGTTGTTAACATTTTGTCATATTTATTTCTTTTATGTATATATAATATATATATATATATATCATTTTTCTTGCTGAGTGATTTTTAAAATTTATTTATTTTAATTGGAGGCTAATTACTTTACAATATTGTGGTAGTTTTTGCCATACATTGACATGAATCAGCCATGGGTATACATGTATCCCTCATCCTGAACTCCCCTCCCACCTCCCTCCCCATCCCATCCCTCTGAGCTGTCTCAGTCCACTGGCTTTGATTGCCCTGTTGCATGCATCAAACTTGGACTGGTCATCTATTTCACATATAATAATATACATGTTTCAATGCTATTCTCTCAAACCAGCCCACCTTCACCTTCTCTCTCAGAGTCCAAAAGTCTGTTCTTTATACCTGTGTCTCTTTTGCTGTCTTGCATATAGGGTCATCATCTCCATCTTTCTACATTCCATATATATGTGTTAATATACTGTATTGGTGTTTCTCTTTCTGACTTCACTCTGTATAATAGGCTCCAGTTTCATCCACCTCATTAAAACTGATTCAAATGTGTTCTTTTAAATAGTTGAGTAATATTTCATTGTGTATATGTATCATAACTTTCTTATTAATTTTCTGATGGATATCTAGGTTGCTTCCATATCCTAGCTACTGTAAACAGTGCTGTGATGAACATTGAGGTACACATGTTTCTTTCAATTCTGGTTTCCTCAATGTGTATGCCCTGCAGTGGGATTGCTGGATCATATGGCAGTTCTATTTTCTTTTTTAAGGAATCTCCACATTGTTCTCTATAGTGGCTGTACTAGTTTGCATTCCTACCAACAGTGTAGGAGGGTTCCCTGTTCTCCACACCCTCTCCAGCATTTATTGTTTGTAGACTTTTTGATAGCAGCCATTCTGACAAGCATGAGATGGTACCATTGTGATTTTTGATTTGCATTTCTCTGATAATAAGTGATGTTGAGCATTTTTTCACGTGTTTGTTAGCCATCTGTATGTCTTCATTGGAGAAATGTCTGTTTAGTTCTTTGGCCCATTTTTTGATTGGTCATTTATTTTTCTGGTATTGAACTGCATGAGCTGTTTGTATATTTTTCAGATTAATTCTTTGTCAGTTGCTTCATTTGCTATTATTTTCTCCCATTCTGAAGGCTATCTTTTCACCTTGCTTATAGTTTCCTTCGTTGTGCAAAAGCTTTTAAGTTTAATTAGGTCCCATTTGTTTATTTTTGCTATTATTTCCATTACTTTGAGAGGTGAGTCACAGAGGATCTTGCTGTGATTTATGTCAGAGCGTGTTTTGCCTATGTTTTCCTGTAGGAGTTTTATAGTTTCTGGTTTTACATTTAGGTCTTTAATCCATTTTGAGTATATTTTTGTGCATGGTGTTAGAAAGTGTTCTAGTGTCATTCATTTACAGGTGGTTGACCAGCTTTCCAAGCACTACTTGTTAAAGGGATTGTCTTTTCTCCATCATATATTTATGCCTTGTTTTTCAAAGATAAGGTGTCCATAGGTGTGTGGCTTTATCTCTCGCTTTTTATTTTGTTACATTGATCTGTATTTCTGTCTTTGTGCCAGTACCATACTGTCTTGATGACTGTAGCTTTGTAGTATAGTCTGAAGTGAGGCAGGTTGATTCCTCCAGTTCCATTCTTCTTTCTCAAGATTGTTTTGGCTATTTGAGTTTTTTTGTATTTCCATACAAATTGTGAAATTATTTGTTCCAGTTCTGTGAAAAATACCATTGGTAGCTTGATAGGAATTGCATTGAATCTATAGATTTGAGAGAGTCATTTCCTAGGCAGGTTGATAAGAAGTCTACGATTCCCTAAGGAGAGAGGTGTCTAGAATTCTCAAGGAGGAAGAAAGGACAAACTTTTTTCCCCTCTACATTCCTTAGGATTATATAACAATAATGTATCTTCTGGCTAATCCTGTTATCTTAAAATGTAAATTATGGGAGTAGGTCTAGTGAGGTCTTTACAACCTCCAGACATTCTTTTGATTCAGTGTAATAACTAATTGGAGAGTATATAACTCCATTGCTAACACTAGCAAGGGGGCACTCTTTCTGCCTCCTTCTGATGCCTATGTCAGAAGCTTTCACTATCTCCTTTACACTTTAATAAAACTTTATTACACAAAAGCTCTGAGTGATCAAGCCTCGTCTCTGGCATTGGGTTGAATTCTTCCCTTTCAGAGGCCAAGAATCCCGGTGTCTTTTCATGGTTCAGCAACAACCTTTCAGATTGCTTTGGGTAGTATACTCATTTCACTATATTGATTCTTCTGATCCATGAACATGACATTTTCCTCCATCTGTTTGTGTAATCTTGTATTTCTCTCATCAGTGTTTTATAGTTTTCTATAGATAGGTCTTTTGTTTCTTTAAGTAGATTTATTCCTAAGTATTTTATTATTTTCGTTGCAATGGTGAATGAGATTTTCCCTTTAATTTGTCTTTTTGTTTTCTCATTGTTAGCATATAGGAATGCAAGGGATTTCTGTGTATTAATTTTATATCCTGCAGCTTTACTATATTCATTGATTAGCTCTAGTAATTTTCTGGTCGTGTCTTTAGGGTTTTCTATGTAGAGGATGATGTCATCTGCAAAGTGAAAGTTTTACATCTTCTTTTCCAATCTGGATTCCTTTTATTTCTTTTTTCTTCTCTGTTGCCATGGCTAAAACTTCCAAAACTATGTTGAATAGTGGTGGTGAGAGTGGGCACCCTTGTCTTGTTCCTGAGTTTAGAGGAAATGCTTTCAAGTTTTCACCATTGAGGATAATGTTGGCTGTGTGTTTATTATATATGGCTTTTATTATGTTGAAGTGTGTTCTTTCTATGCCTGCTTTCCAGAGAATTTTTATCATAAATGGATGTTGACTTTTGTTAAAGGCTTTCTCTGAATCTATTGAGATAGTCATATGGTTTTTATCTTTCAATTTGTTAATGTGGTGTATCACATTGATTGATTGATTGATTTGAAGAATCCTTGCATCCCTGGGATGAAGCCCACTTGGTCATGATATATGAACTTTTTAATATGTTGTTGGATTCTGTTTGCTAGAATTGTGTTGAGGATTTTTGCATCTATGTTCATCAGTGATATTGGCCTGTAGTTTCCTTTTTTTGTGGCATCCTTGTCTGGTTTTGGTATTAGGGTGATGGTGGCCTCATAGAATGAGTTTGGGAGTTTACTTTCCTCTACAATTTTCTGGAAGAGTTTGAGTAATATAGGTGTTAGCTCTTCTCGAAATTTTTGGTAGAATTCACCTGTGAGGCCATCTGGTCCTGGGCTTTTGTATGTTGGAAGATGTTTGATTACATTTTCAATTTCCATGCTTGTGATGCGTCTGTGAAGATTGTCTATTTCTTGCTGATCCAGTTTTGGAAGGTTATACTTTTCTAAGAACTCGTCCATTTCTTCCAAGTTGTCCATTTTATTGGCATATAGTTGCTGATAGTAGTCTCTTATGATCCTTTGTATTTCTGTGTTGTCTGTTGTGATTTCTCCATTTTCATTTCCAATTTTGATGATTTGATTCTTCTTTCTTTTTTTTCTTGGTAAGTCTGGCTAATGGCTTGTCTATTGTATTTATCTTCTTAAAGAACCAGCTTTTAGTTTTGTTGATTTTTGGTATAGTCTCCTTTGTTTCTTTTTCATTTATTTATGCTCTGATTTTTATGATTTCTTTCCTTCTACTAACTTTGCGGTCCTTATTTCTTCTTTTTCTAGTTGCTTTAGGTGTAAAGTTATGTTATTTACTTCATTTTCCTCTTGTTTCTTGAGGTAAGCTTGTATTGGCATAAAACTTCCCCTTTAGCACTGCTTATACCGAATCCCATAGGTTTTGGGTGTTCATGCTTTCATTTTCATTTGTTTTTATGCACATTTTGATTTCCTTTTTTATGTCTTCCATGATTTGTTGGTTATTCAGAAGCGTGATGTTTAACCTCCATATATTTGTATTTTTTTTTAATGTATTTGATATCTAATCTTACCATATTGTGATCAGAAAAGATTCTTGAAATGATTTCAATTTTTTTGAATTTACCAAGGCTAGAATTATGGCCAAGGATATGATCTATCCTGGAGAATCTTCCGTGTGCACTTGAGAAAAAAGTGAAATTCACTGTTTTCGGGTGAAATGTCCTATAGATATCAATTAGGTCTAACTGGTCCATTGTATCATTTAATGTTTGTGTTTCCTTTCTAATTTTCTGTTTGGTTGATCTATCCATTGATGTGAGTGGAGTATTAAAGTCTCCCACTATTATTGTGTTACTTTGAATTTCACCTTTCATACTTATAAGCATTTGCCTTACATATTGAGGTGCTCCTATGTTGGGTGCATATCTATTTATAATTGTTGTATCTTCTTAGATTGATCCTTTGATCCTTTGTCCTTTGTCTCTTTTCACGACCTTTATTTCAAAGTCTATTTTATCTGAGTATTGCTACTCCTCCTTTCTTTTGGTCTCCATTTGCATTAAATATCTGTTTCCAACCCTTCACTTTCAGTCTGTATGTGTCACTTGGTTTGAGGTGAGTCTCTTGTAGACAGCATATATAGAGGTCTTGTTTTTGTATACATTCAGTCAGTCTTTATCTTTTGGTTGGGGCATTCAACCCATTTACATTTAAGGTAATTATTGATAAGTATGATACTGTTACCATTTACTTTGTTGTTTGGGTTTGACTTTATAAACCTTTTCTGTGTTTCCTGTCTAGAGAAGATCCTTTAGCATTTGCTGAAGAGCTGGTTTGGTGTGCTGAATTCTTTCTTGCTTGTCTGTAAAGCTTTTGATTTCTGCTTCATATTTGAATGAGATCTTTGCTCAGTATAGTAATCCAGGTTGTAGTTTTTTCTGTCTCATCACTTTAAGTATTTCCTGCTATTTCCTTCTGGAAGAGTTTCTATTGAAAGATCAGCTGTTATCCTTATGGGAATCCCCTTGTGTGTTATTTGTTGCTTTTCCCTTGCTGCCTTTAATATTTTCTTTTTGTGTTTGATTTTCATTAGTTTGATTAATGTGTGTCTTGGGCTGTTTCACTTTGGGTTTATCCTGTTTGAGACTCTCTGGGTTTTTTTTGGACTTGTGTGGCTATTTCCTTCCCCATTTTAGGGATTTTTTCAACTATTATCTCCTCAAGTATTTTCTCATGCCCTTTCTTTTTGTCTTCTTCTTCTGGGAGTCCTATGACTTGAATGTTGGAGCCTTTAACAAACATTGTCCCACAGGTCTCTGAGGTTGACCTCATTTCTTTTAATTCTTTTTTTTTTTTTTTCTCTCTCTCTCTCTCTCTCTCTCTCTGTGCTTCATTTATTTCCACCATTTTATCTTCCACTTCACTTATCCTGTCCTCTGCCTCAGTTATTCTACTGTTGGTTCCCTCCAGAGTGCTTTTGGTCTCAGTTATTGCATTATTCATTATTGATTGACTCTTCTTTATTTCTTCCAGGTCCTTGTTAAACATTTCTTGCATCTTCTCAATCTTTGTCTCTAATATATTTATCTGTAGCTCCATTGTTTTCAACATTTGGATCATCTTTACTCTTATTATTCTGAATTCTTTTTCAGGTAGACTCCCTGTGGCCTCCTCTTTTGTTTGGTTTGGTAGGCATTTATCATGTTCCTTTACCTGCTGAATATTTCTTTGACTTTTCATTCTGTTTAGATTGCTGTGTTTGGGGTGCCCTTTATTGTGGCTCCTCTTTATTGTGAAACCTGCTCCCTGTGGCTGGGGTTGGAATAGTGCCTTGTCAAGGTTTCCTGGTTAGGGAAGCTTGCATCTGTGTTCTGGTGGGTGGAGCTGGATTTCTTCCCTCTGGAATGCAATGAAGTGTCCAGTAGTGACTTTTGGGTGTCTATAGGTTTGGCATGGCTTTGGACAGCCTGTCTTTTAATGCTTAGGGCTGTGTTCCTGCATTGCTGGAGAATTAACATGGTATTTCTTTCTCTGGAACTTGTTGGTTCTTGGGTGGAGCATGGTTTCAGTGTAGGTATGGAGGCTTTTGAATGAGCTCTTGTCTATTAATGTTCCCTGGAATCAGGAGTTCTGTGATATTCTCTAGTTCAGAGTTAAGTCTCCTGCCTCTGGCTTTCAGTCTTATTCTTACAGTAACCTCAAGACTTCTCTATCCATACAGCACAGATGACAAAACATCTAGGCTAATGTGAAACAATTTTCCACAGTGAGGGACACCCAGAGAGATTCATATAGTCACATAGAGAAGAAAAGAAGGAGGAAGGAGATAGAGATGACCAGGAGGAGCAGAGGGGTAGTCAAAAGGGGAGAGACAGATCTAGCCAGTAATCAGATTCCCTAAGTGTTCTCCACAGCCCAGAACACCCAGAGAGATTCACAGAGTTAAGTAGAGAAGAGAAGGGGGAGGGAGGAGATAGAGTTGACTAGGGGGAGAAAAGGGAGAGTGCAAAGGGGAGAAAGCAAGCAAACCAGTAACTACACCCCTAAATGAAAATGGATACTGAAGATTAGATTCTTAAAGGTACAAAATTGATAACAGATACCAAAAAGCAAAGATTAAAAATCTAGAGTAGAGGTTAGACTCAAAAATACAATATTAGAAATACAAAACAAAATCAATCACAAAAATTATAAAAAATATAGATATGAAATTTTCTTAAAAAATAAGGTATTTTTTCTCAAGGTAATAGTAAGTTATGAAAATGAAAATTAAAGGAGTATTGCTATGCTATGCTATGCTACGTCATTCAGTCGTGTCCGACTCTGTGAGATCCCATAGACGGCAGCCCACCAGGCTCCCCCGTCCCTGGGATTCTCCAGTCAAGAACATTGGAGTGGGTTGCCATTTCCTTCTCCAATGCATGAAAGTGAAAAGTGAAAGTGAAGTTGCTCAGTCGTGTCTGACTCTTAGCAACCCCATAGGTTGCAGCCTAACAGGCCCCTCTGTCCATGGGATTTTCCAAGCAAGAGTACTGGAGTGGGGTGCCATTGCCTTCTCTGAAAGGAGTAATAACTTATTTTTTTTTTAATTAAGTGATAATATTAAAAATATATCTAGGATTTTCTCTGGAGCTGTTGTGGGCAGTATGGGGTCAGTTCAGTTTCAGATAGTTCCTTGTTTCAGCTTGTACTTGTTCTTAGGGTCTATTGGCCTGCTTCAATGTTTAGTCAATGTTAACTATAGGGTTTTAATCTGTTTCACCTATTACTTCTAGAGCAGTTCCCTCTTCTTTGTTTATTTTGGCTTCCTCTGTTTGAAAGTCTCTTCAGTGTCTAATTTCTGCCCTGACACAATTGGGTGAAGGTGGTCACTTGTTTAGGTTCACTTGTTCAGTTTTGTTGTGGGAAGGGAGGAACACTGCAAGCAAATATCACTGGCATGTGTGGGGAGTGCTTGCAGTGTATGGACCACACTGGGTTTGCCCCAGTTCACAGCGTCATGTGCTTTCCGGGTCTAAACTGCTCAGGTTCCAGGGTGCTCTGCAGGGCACTGTCCAAAGCAGGCCCTGCATTTCGTGCACTTCCCAGGTCTAAGCCACTCAGGTTCAGGTTCTCGGGTACTCCGCAAGGGCACAGACTCAATTGGGCATGCATTTTTGTGCCTTTCCCAGGTCCAAGCAGCTCAGGCAACCCGGTACCTGGCGAGCACACTGTCCCAGTTGGGCCATGCATCTTAATCACCTCCCAGGTCCTGGCCACTCGGTTTCCCGGGTGCCCCATGAGAGCACCATCTCAGGTGTGCCGTATGTCTCCTCTGCGGAGCTGATATCAGGCTGTGACCCTCCTGGCAGATATCAACCATCTAGGATCCCAGGAAGACGTGGCTAGTAACTGGGAGCCTGCTCACAGTTTGGTGGAGGATGCCTGTCTCTGGGGCTGAGATTGGAGCCCTTCCCTTCAGGTTCTGGTTGTCGAAAGCCTGCCTCTCTGCTTCCAGCTGGGGGCAGGGGCCTGTATGCAGTGGCTAGTGTTCAATGCTTTGTTCTATGAGCTGGCCAGGCTGCGCGTTAGAGCCTTTTGCAGGAAAGTTCTCTCTCTTTTTTTAATCCTCTCTGGAGATCAAACAGTTTGGGTTGCTATCTCACATTAGCTCCATAACCCTGTCCTCAGGGCATTCAAGCCTGGTCCTTACCCTAAGGACCGATGATGATGCAGCCAGCACCTCCCTGTCCAGCCCTTGCTCACTGGTGGTGGATGCATGCATCTGGACTACTTCTCTGCTGGCAATTGCGGTTAGGAGCCTATTCTTGTGTGTGTGTGTGTGTTTCCTTCCTTA
>NW_011494728.1:838087-853684 GCF_000754665.1 Bison bison bison
AGTGAAAAGTGAAAGTGAAGTTGCTCAGTCGTGTCCAACTCTTAGCGACCCCATGGACTGCAGCCTACCGGGCTCCTCCGCCCATGGGATTTTCCAGGAAAGAGTACTGGAGTGGGGTGCCATTGCCTTCTCTGTATATTTTGTCCTATCTCCTTTCAAAGAGAAAGGCTGTCTTTCTGGGTGCCTGGTGTCCTCCACCAGCATTCAGAAGTTGTTTTGTGGAAGTTGCTCACCATTCAAATGATCTTTTGATGAATTTGTGGGGGAGAAAGTGGTGTCCACATCCTATTCTTATGCCATCTTGGGCTCCTTCTAATTTTTCTATAGACAGGAAACTAGCCACCATTGATGGAGACCTTATCCAATATCCTGCCCACATTCTGTCTTCTGCATATTCAGTAATATTCTGTGGAGAAATCCCGGGACTGGGACTCAGTTAAAAACTGCCATTATGTGTACAACTCTAAAGGATTTATATACTGTCATCCTGCATGCATGCATGCTAGGTTACTTTGGTCATGTCTGACTCTTTGCGATCCCCATGAACTGTAGTTGCCAGGCCTCTCTGTCCATGGGATTCTCCAGGGAAGAATACTGAAGTTGGATTGATATGCCCTCTTCTAGGAGATCTTCCAGACCCAGGGGTTGAACCCACATCTCTTAGGTCTCCTGCATTGGCAGGCGGGTTCTTTACCACTAGCACCATCTGGGAAGCCCCTATCACCCTGATTCATACTCAAATTTTTACCAATTTCTTTATGTTTAAATTCTTTGGTCTTCCTCTAATACTTTGTTAAACATGAGTGTGTACATGTACTATCTTTCCTTAGAGGTACCTGTATTTCTTTAAACTTTAATCAAATTTGCTGATCTCCCATCTCAGTTCTCAGACATTTTCAAGAAAAGTTATGATTTTGTAGATTATCCACGTTATTACACAGGTGGGATATTTCCTACTCACTTCATTTTAAGTGGAAGTCAGTAGTCTGTGCCTAGATTTTTATATTATTATCCCTCTGTCTTTCAAACTCCACTGCAACTCTGGAATTAGTTCAATACCACCTCAGTATCTACCTCAAAAATTTAGGAATCCAATAAAACTTCAGTGTGTGAGGATCCCATGTAATTCAAATGAGAAGTAAAAAAGAGTATCATTTGAAAATTTTAATTTCAGAAAGATTCAAAACTAATTCCCAACTTTATAGCATATTCTTTTCTTGGTATCCGATTTTGATTGTTTCATCATCATAATCTAAATCTATTCACAAGCAAATTATAGACATATACAGTATTTTAAAATCTATCTTCAGTGTATTCTTTTTTTTCCCTATAATGCACCTCAATTGAAGTATTGTACTCATGGTTCTAAAAACCATCCAAGAGAAAAACCCAGCCCAGTGACCCTCAATGAATTAGGGCAACCAAATGCTTATCTGTTCTCTTGTTCAATAAAACAGATTAGTCAATTCTCATAACATTAGGTACTTTTATTAGTTCTGTTTTTTAGGGGTTTTGGCATGACTTTTTCCATTCTATGTAAAGTTTATGCCATTATAAGGAAGCCTGAAGATAGTGTTAATATTCAGGTCTTTGGAACAATGTCTGGAGGATAGAATAGATGCAAAAGTCATTTAAAATTCACTACCACCTTTAATTAGACTAGTTTAACCTTGAAGGCTCAACAAATGAGCTTAGCTAGATGAAGTGAGTTTTTGTTAGTGTTTCTCTCATCATCGTAGATATTAATTGAAGGTCTGTACACAGACTGAGAATTGACAAGGCATGTGATGTGGATGTATTTCTGACTCTGAAGAAACTATGACTTCTTTATCAATGAGAAAATATGCAAAGGTTATAGAGAAATTCTTTTCTAGCTCCCTGGAAGAATCTGTTATATTAGATTTTCTTGCACTTTTTCTTGGCTTAGTAGTCAGTTATAGCTTTAAGAACTTAATTATCTGACAAAAGCAAAAGTTAAATTCTCATTAGAACAAACATTCATTGTGAGCCTCTTATGCTTGCAATCGATTTTTATGCTTATTTTCTCTGATTAAAAATTACTCCTATGTTGAAGTTGAACGGAAAGGAAATTTTATAACAAGTGCATAATATTAGCAAATGTTAAAACTTCTGTTTTGTAGATAGATATTATTCTTTCTCAGCATTATCTAGTAACATGCTGAGTTAATAATTTTAAAAAATACTGACTTAATCATATAATATTAAGCATCTCTGCATTGGTGCTTATGACAGGACTGCAGTCACATTAATAAGAGATATTCAGGCATATTCAATATTTTTCTCTACTTGGAATTACTTTATAATGGTACAGTGCTTATTTCAGGCATTTCATCAAGGACTGAAAAGCATATCACTGATTATGAAAATTTCTGTGTTCTTGAAAATATTATAATCTAGAGTAAATCTCATTAATTCATGCATTAGTTTTTTTTTTTTCAGATTTGCAGAGATTTTGACAAGGATTAGAATGATACTTAAAAATGTTTGCTACACAAATGCATGTTGTATTAATGATTAAAATACTTAAGAATAAACACTATAGACACCCTCAATTTCTTCAGAAAATCAGATTTAGTTCAAGGTAATCTTTAGATTTACAGATTTTTTTTACTCACTTATTTATAGCAGATTCTTAAAGATTTATGTTTGTCCTTTTTAAATCCAATTTTATAGACAGTTGGTAATATAGTGTGGTAAAGTTATATTTTTTTCTTAGAATCTACTATAGCCTTCATCATAATGGATTCAAGAAGTAGGAAAGCAGAGAGTATGTTAGACAATGACTTACCATGCCTTATATTTCTAGAGTAGCACTCAGCTACATTGGTATTTCTGACCTCTCCATTCAGTTAATTCTATAATTGGTGAATATTGCTAAGATTCTCTATTCATTCTCTCATTTCTACTAATAAAACATAAAATTTACCTCAAGCATCAACATGTCCTACTGAAAGACTAATTTAACACTTTGTATTGCAATAGTTGTGTCCATGTGACTAAGTTTTCATTGAGGAGATGGAAAGAACCAAGTGGTATTTTAGGAAATCTTAAAACAGAGCTCTTTTCCTTTCATTTCTTTGTTGCTGGCTGAGTGTAGATGAGGTGGTATTGCTGTCCCTGTGAATCATATTTATGATGCTCATTTCTTGTTAAGAATAGCAGAACAGCAAATCAAACAGAGTTGGAGCATTCATGGAACACTTATATTCCAGCAGCTATAATGTAGGATCTGTGCTGTTTATTTATTGGTAATTTGTATTTTCTGTGACAAGCAGACAAACATAAACTAAATGATACTCTGTTCTTGAGAGAAGTTGCAGAGCATGCTTGTCTCAGCCTTTCCTTTCTCTTTTCCTAATCTGTAGATTTGTCTGCCTACATGATGGCTACATTTGGGACTGATTGCTTAAGGATAGTTTGCAAATGTCAACTGAGTTGGGAACAGGAGTAAATCTGTGTAGTTATGCTTGTTAGGACTAGAAAACTCATTTGACTGCAGATCTAAAAACAACTTTCTAAAACAGTTATCAACAGAGCCACCACTGATATGAATGAGAAAAAGCAGATAACTATATATAGCAGTGTACTGGTAAGTGTCCAAGAACTTACTCTCCAGGAAAAGTAGCGTTAATTCTTACTGTTTGCTTATTTACTTGATTGAAATACTCTCATGGCCAATTTCAGGCTATAAATGTGACATCACTTAATGAAGTTGACAGCAAGTGCAGTAGTGGATAATTATGTGGTATTTCTGCCACAGATACGAGACATATAAATGACCTCAAGAACTTATAAAACAGCAACATGTAAAAAAATAATCAGGAAATTATGTTTTAATATTAATCACCTTCATATTTACAATAATTCAATTAGTAGTAAGTTTATATAACTCATTTTTTAATAATAGTTGCACTTAACAAGAAACTTTCAAAATATTTGAAGGTTAAAACTTAGCCCTCAGGAGTCAGTATGTATTGGCTGTTAAATTTATAGACTGAATATATACATATATATATATATGTGTGTGTATATATAATATATGTGTATATATATTTGAATTATTATTGTTTTGGACAATTCTGTATCAATACTGAATTTGAATGCTATGCTCATAATGATAAATTATACTATTTTAATAATGTTTGTTTCCATGTTACAATTTATTTAATTTTATCAAAATCTAATTAAGTAATCCCATGCACAGGCAAGATGTATTTCTTTTCTACATGAGCAAAGTGGATTGATTTTATATACTTCTATCTTGAGGTGTCAGTTTCCTAGTATTCATTGATTATTCTTAATAACTTCCTATGGTTACTTCACATATTATCTCTATATGGGAATATGGGATTTCAGGTATGAAGATAAATACAATTGAAACTATTATGTCTGTTAAAATGCATTGTTCACTAAGTTATGTTGATTTGCATTTAAGTTTTTAATAAACAAGTATTATTCCCAGTGGTGCAGTGATAAACACTCTGCCTGCCAATGCAGAAGACCCAAGAGACTCGGGTTCCATCCCTAGATTGGGAAGATTCCCTGGAGGAGGAAATGACAACCCACTCCAGTATTCTTGCCTGGAAAATTCCATGGACAAGGGAGCTTGTCAGACTATAGTCCATGGGGTTGCAAAGAGTCAGACATGGTTGAGTGCAAATACACTATTGTTTTCAGTTTTTTTTTTTTTTTAGATCCAATCTTCACATTTTTTTTTTAAAGTTCTGAGGGGTTGATCACTGAGAAGTGTTTGATGATGAACAAAGCGTTTTTAGCTCTATCATTTAATACTATTTAATTATAGTGAGGCTCACTTTCCTTACATATACAACTTGTGAATAGTGACAGACTGAACTTACCTTGTGAGGATTAATGAAGTGACAAATGTAAAGCTGCCGCTGCTGCTGCTAAGTCACTTCAGTTGTGTCTGACTCTGTGCAACCCCATAGTCAGCAGCCCACCAGGTTCTTCTGTTCCTGGGATTCTCCAGGCAAGAATACTGGAGTGGGTTGCCATTTCCTTCTCCAACGCATGAAAGTGAAAAGTGAAAGTGAAGCTGCTCAGTTGTGTCCGACTCTTAGTGACCCCTTGGACTGCAGCCTACCAGTTTCCTCCGTCCATGGGATTTTCCAGGCAAGAGTACTGGAGTAGGTTGCCATTGCCTTCTCCAAAATGTAGAGCAACTAGTGTATAACTGGTACATACCTAGATCTCTGTGTTTGATTTGCTTACTCTCACTTGTATCTTACAGCACCAAATATATAAACCAGATGCTAGAGTTGATTAGATTTCGGGAAAAGAGCTTGTTTAAAAGAGGAATTAAGAAGGTATATCTATGTAGTGACACTGTGTCCAAGGAGAACCAAATATCAGAGAGATGAGGAATCTGAACATCAAGTCATAACAGAAGAAGGTAAATGGCAAAACAGTAAACAGAACCATTTATTTTTAGAGTCAAAATCTAGAAATACAGGAAAGGATCAAGAGTCCAATTTTGCTGATTCCTAATGGGTGCTCTTTGGAAGGAACGATGCTGAAGCTGAAACTCCAGTACTTTGGCCACCTCATGCGAAGAGTTGACTCATTGGAAAGACTGATGCTGGGAGGGATTAGGGGCAGGAGGAGAAGGGGACAACAGAGGATGAGATGGCTGGATGGCATCACTGACTCGATGGACATGAGTCTGAGTGAACTCGGGAAGTTGGTAATGGACAGGGAGGCCTGGTGTGCTGCGATTCATGGGGTCGCAAAGAGTCAGACACGACTGAGCGACTGAACTGAACTGAAGGGGTACATGACACACTAGATTTCTGACGTGTTACATTAGCATTGTTAGCTCTGCCACTTCCAGTCATTGAATAAACAGAAACAATTTATATCAGACTCTCAGGGCAGATGTTGAAATCTGCCCTGTGTCCATCAGAGAACATTTTTGGACAATGGAAATTAATGTAAAACAAAAGAAATCTGACCCTGTGACTGAGGCTATAGAAAAGTAGTCTTCATCAAAATTTGAAATTTTATGTTTCAAGCTGTATTCTATTCCTTGATTAAATTTTCAGCCAATATCTGAGGCTTTGTTATAAAAGATACCTGAGTTCATTTGTTATAAGTGTTCTTCTCAAGATCCTAGATCAAAAAGTGTGAATAATGCATAAATACTTAAGCTACTTTTGATATAAGTTTTATAATGTCTGATTATGTTGTTGGAGTGAACAGTGAGAGTACCCTGAGGAAAATGCATTTCATATTTATTAATTTTAGTTTAGATGAATTATGATCCTGTAAATAATTAATTTTATAAGATGGAAAATATTATCAGAGGATTAAGGAGATGCCCATAGGATGTATTCATTCTCTTAGCAGCTGGCTGCCATTGCCGGTGTGTCTTTCAGAGCTGCCAGCTTGCCTCTCACTGATAACAGTTGCTATGTTGCTAAGAGCCTGGTCTTTTAATAATGCAGCTTTAGTCCAGTCTAAAACTTCTGAAACTAAAAAGGTTTGAGATTATTATTGTAGAAGATTGTAAGGGAGGGCCTAATTTCCTAACTGAAGGGCCCTGACTGGTATGTCTGTATATAGAAAACAGTGGTTGTGGCAGCCTTATAAAAAAACTAAGAATAGAAAGCATCACCGCACCCCCTCCACCCCCCTCCACATACCCAGACACCAATTCTTAGGACTGGGTATAAGCTGATCTCTCCAGTGGCCTCTTTTTTGTAAGAAACAAATGACCATCCATGGTACTGCTCAACCTTTTATCCCTACACAACTATTGAATTGAAATATCTTTTGCTACAGAAGTATCTTTTATACAGAAATATTTTTTGCTTATAGAAGTTTAGTCTTGAGTTTAGGTATCAGATATTATTCCCTTTCTTCTATTTGAATTTCTAGGTGTAGATATACATATATATTTTCCACAGACAATTTGTATTATCTTTCATATAAATGCTGATAAGAACAAAATGTTTAATGATTAGCCTTTAGGTAAGGGAAAAACAGATAATATTGTAGCAAAATTTAAGATTTTGATTACCTTAACATGATAAATATGTCAAGTAAAACCCAGTACTTAGCTGAAGTACTAACACTCGGTACACGTTGGGCCAGTCACCTAAACGAATTCTGCTGGTATTTCGTCACACAAAAAAAGCAAGAGCAAACAAACAATGAAAAACTGAACATAATAACAAGAATCTCTAGTTTTCTGGACATTTTTCATTATGCTTCCCTCCTCCCCTTAAAGAAAGAGACAGGTTATCGTAAATCAAAAATATTGTCATGATAAATAAAGCTATTTCTATACTTATTATGTTTTTTATCCAGAGAACTATTGGTAGTACTTTTGCCCTGACACAGGAAAAGAATATCCGACTAGATTACCAGGACCTCAGGCATGCTTCTGGACCTCCTTGTCTTATTCACCAGAACTCTTGCAGAACTTCACTTTTAAAGATGCTAACATCTGTTGAAGTTGCAGTGTGTCAGAAAGATACAGCCTGCCTTCAAATGAGGATACTTACGGTATGTTCTGACTATTTATCATTGCGTAAAAATGTCCTCCAATACTTAGGGCTTAAAACAACTGCCATGTTTTCATAATCTCTGGATCAAGAACTTGGGGCCTGGCTCAGCTGGGTGATATTTTTGCAGTATATGTTACAAATAGGAGACTTGGTAAGATTCAGTCAGCGGACAGAATGATCTGGAGTATTCAAGGTGATTTTATGCCCATACCTGTCTTGTCTGATAATGATTGGAAGGTTAGACACACCTAGGATTGGTCAACTGAACTCCTGATGCCATAGACTCTCATTCATGACTATCTCAACATAGCCCAGACCCTTTGGAGCCATAGGATTACCCAAGAGATTGCCTCATGAGACTCATGGTGAAAGTGTCCTGTCTTTTGGGTTCTGAACCTAGAGTGTCACAGTGACCTCAGATGTCTCAATCTGCAGCAATTTGAAGCAGGATTTTGGTTTCTGGCCGGAGACTGAAGTCATGCTGTCACAGGGAGAACATTGAATCCTAGCCATCAGATCATCAGGGACCAGTGGTCAGTGACAAGGCCCCGGCCCATTAGCTGTTTAGAAACGAATTTCCACATAGAGATAGAAAATAGAGAAAAAGGGGTACCTGTGAATAGAAACATGGGTGGACTCAGAGAGAGTCACGCACCTGTGGTAGTTTGAATCTCTTTTATAAGACATTTGTTTCTGGTTTCCTTTGGCCAATCCTCTGACTTTTTCTGGTACTGAGTCTGTATTTGGTATATTTCAGGGTCTTTTCATTTGTGAGTGTGTATCTCTAAGCCAAGCTGGATTCTAGTGAAGAGGCCTGTGGTAGTTTGGCATCGCTTTCTGTGGGGTGATACCCTCTTCCACTTCGACCTTCAAGGAGCCATTCTGTGTGTACTCAGGAGGTTCTCCTTGACTTCAATAACAAGGAATATGTGTTGTGGACTAGTTCTGTCTATTTGTTGGAAACATATATAGAATTTCTATTTCTTTTTTTTTTAAATTTTATTTTATTTTTAAACTTTACATAATTGTATTAGTTTTGCCAAATATCAAAATGAATCCACCACAGGTATACATGTGCTCCCCATCCTGAACCCTCCTCCCTCCTCCCTCCCCATACCATCCCTCTGGGTCGTCCCAGTGCACCAGCCCCAAGCATCCAGTGTTGTGCATCGAACCTGGACTGGCATCTCATTTCATACATGATATTTTACATGTTTCTATGCCATTCTCCCAAATCTTCCCACCCTCTCCCTCTCCCACAGAGTCCATAAGACTGTTCCATACATCAGTGTCTCTTTTGCTGTCTCGTACACAGGGTTATTGTTATCATCTTTCTAAATTCCATATATATGCATTAGTATACTGTATTGGTGTTTTTCCTTCTGGCTTACTTCACTGTGTATAATAGGCTCCAGTTTCATCCACCTCATTAGAACTGATTCAAATGAATTCTTTTTAATGGCTGAGTAATATTCCATTGTGTATATGTACCATAGCTTTCTTATCCATTCATCTGCTGATGGACATCTAGGTTGCTTCCATGTCCTGGCTATTATAAACAGTGCTGCGATGAACATTGGGGTACACGTGTCTCTTTCCCTTCTGGTTTCCTCAGTGTGTATGCCCAGCAGTGGAATTGCTGGATCATAAGGCAGTTCTATTTCCAGTTTTCTAAGGAATCTCCAGATGGCTTCACAGCTGAATTCTACCAAAAATATAGAGAAGAGCTAACACCTATCCTGCTCAAAACTCTTCCAGAATTTCTATTTCTTTTTGAGTCCAATTTGGTAATTTGTGTCCTTGTAAGAATTTGTTCGTGTCAACTAAATTATCTAATTTAATGACATACATTATCTTATAATGAATTTTTCTCTGTAAAATTGGCAATGATGTCTTTTATTTCATTTCTGATTCTAGTAATTTTACTCCTTTCTTTCTCTCTGTGTATTAATCTAACTAAAGGTTTGATAATGTTACTTATTATTTCAAAAAATCAACTTTTGGTTTTGTTGAATTCTTCAATTGTTTTTTATTTTCTCTATTTCACTTATTTCCAACCTAACTCTTCTTATATCTTTCCTCCTTATCATTTTGAGTTTATTTTGCTTTTTTTCTTTAGTGTTTCATAGTAGAAGTTAAGATTATGGATTTGAACTTTTCTTCTTTTAAAATAAGTGTTTAAAGCTTTTATTATATCCCTTGAGTTTTGCTGTGTTGTACTTTTGTTGTTATTCATCTCTATTTTCCTTGTGCTTTTTCTTTGACCCATTGTCTATTTTGGAGTGTGTTCCCATTTTTTAATTGCTACAAATTTTTGGAAATCCAAAATATTTCCTCTTTTTTTCTAATTATATTTACTTGTGGTTGGAGACCATACTTTGTACTGTTTTAATATTTTTAAATTTATTGAGTCTTATGCTGTGAAAGTGCTGCAGTCAATATGCCAGCAAATTTGGAAAACTCGGCAATGGCCACAGGACTGGAAAAGGTCAGTTTGCATTCCAATCCCAAAGAAAGGCAATGCCAAAGGATGCTCAAACCACCGCACAATTGCACTCATCCCACATGCTAGTAAAGTAATGCTCAAAATTCTCCAAGCCAGGCTTCAGCAGTATGTGTACCATGAACTTCCTGATGTTCAAGCTGGTTTTAGAAAAGGCAGAGGAACCAGAGATCAAATTGCCAACATCCGCTGGATCATGGAAAAAGCAAGAGAGTTCCAGAAAAATTTCTGTTTCTGCTTTATTGACTATGCCAAAGCCTTTGACTGTGTGGATCACAATAAACTGTGGACAATTCTGAAAGAGATGGGAATACCAGACCACCTGACCTGCCTCTTGAGGAATCTGTATGCAGGTCAGGAAGCAACAGTTAGAACTGGACATGGAACAACAGACTTGTTCCAAATAGGAAAAGGAGTACGTCAGGGCTGTATATTGTCACCCTGCTTATTTAACTTCTATGCAGAGTACATCATGAGAAATGCTGGACTGGAAGAAACACAAGCTAGAATCAAGATTGCCAGGAGAAATATCAATAACCTCAGATATGCAGATGACACCACCCTTATGGCTGAAAGTGAAGAGGAACTCAAAAGCCTCTTGATGAAAGTGAAAGTGGAGAGTGAAAAAGTTGGCTTAAAGCTCAACATTCAGAAAATGAAGATCATGGTATCTGGTCCCATCACTTCATGGGAAATAGATGGGGAAACAGTGGCAGACTTTATTTTTTTGGGCTCCAAAATCACTGCAGATGGTGACTGCAGCCATGACATTAAAAGATGCTTATTCCTTGGAAGGAAAGTTATGACCAACCTAGATGGCATATTCAAAAGCAGAGACATTACTTTGCCAACAAAGGTTCGTCTAGTCAAGGCTATGGTTTTTCCTGTGGTCATGATGGATGTGAGAGTTGGACTGTGAAGAAGGCTGAGCGCCAAAGAATTGATGCTTTTGAACTGTGGTGTTGGAGAAGACTCTTGAGAGTCCCTTGGACTGCAAGGAGATCCAACCAGTCCATTCTGAAGGAGATCAGCCCTGGGATTTCTTTGGAGGGAATGATACTGAAGCTGAAACTCCAGTACTTTGGCCACCTCATGAGGAGAGTGACTCATTGGAAAAGACTCTGATGCTGGGAGGGATTGGGGGCGGGAGGAGAAGGGAACGACAGAAGATGAGATGGCTGGATGGCATCACGGACTCGATGGACATGAGTCTGAGTGGACTCCGGGAGTTGGTGCTGCACAGGGAGGCCTGGCGTGCTATGATTCATGGGGTCACAAAGAGTTGGACACGACTGAGCAACTGAACTGAACTGATGGCTAGCTTATGATCTGTCCTAGAGAATGTTCCTTGTGAACTTGAGATAATGTTTATTCTGCTGTTTTTGGATGAACTGTTTTATCTGACAGTTCTACCTGATTTATAAGGTTGTTCTTCTATTTACTTGTTGATCTTATGTCTAATTGTTTTATTAATTATAGTTTTGAATTATCTATTTCTCCCTTTAATCTGTAAGTTTTGCTTCCTGTATTTTGGCATCTGTTGCTAGTCATATATACTGGGTAAATGTCATATTGTGCTGATGGATTGGCCCCTTTTTAATTTTAATATGCTCCTCTCTGAAATGCCTTTTTAGCTATTGTATCATATCTGGCTTTATAGTAAATAATCACCATTTTCCTATACATTTGCTAATTTTTCAAATTCTTAGTCCTTTAAATCAGTGTTATATAAAGACTAGCTATTAGAAGAAAATCCATTTGTAACATATATTAATTTAAAAAATTCTCTCCCTATTTAAATCGGATTCATAAACAAGCATAAATACCACTTTTCAATGTAATAAATGAATAAGTAGAAGTTTCTATAGGGCCAAAGACACAGATGAAGGTATAGGTGATTCTTTATCGAGGAGAGATTTGTTTTAATGATTGTTAGTGAAAAAAGATGATATCTGATATGTACTTTAAAGAATGAGAACACATGATTCCTCCATGGAAGTAAGTAGAGGGTTATAGAAAAGAGTAGTATGAGCAGTGGCATAGAAGTGAAAATTTCCAAGGCATAATTAGGCATCAGAAAGAATTTCTTGACTAAAGTGTTGATATGGGGAAGCAGTGACACATAAGGAAGGACAGGATGGAGACTCTTTTTAGAGAAGTTATTTATTTCTACAAATGCTTATTGCCTCTGTATGCCAGTATTGTCAGTCTGGCAGGAGAGGAAGCTATTGCTTAGACTGAGCGGAGAAGCACTGGAAATGTAAATATGGAGGGTGACATGTTTCATTTTTTTAATTAATTATCCTTTTGCATTAGAAATGGTTTTATAAACTATAAATATGCCAAGGAATGAATAATAAAACAAACCAACATGTATTTTAAATGGAGTCACTTCAAGAGGCAAGCTGATAGCCTCTAATAATTCCTTACTATAACCAGTATATTAGAGTTAAAATGAATTAGACTTTTATGTTTCTAGTTGTGAAATCAGGAGAATTATAAAAATTTGAAAATTCCAGGTGAGGGACTGGATGTGAGGCAAGGTGCTAGGATTTTTTTCCTATTACTTATATTTTGTCAGTTACCACTTGCAGCTTAATAGAATCTGTTTTTTACCTGTTATTTAAGGGAAAAAATAAAATGAAAAATAATGAAAGGGGATGAGAAGATGGGAGAATGATAGATTGTGTATAGAGATTAAAGGAGGGAAAATGACAAGATGAGTACATAGCAGCATGATGTTAAATCATGGGAGGGAAATTGATGGTGAAGAGCAAAGGCGTAAAAAAGAGTGAAGATGACAGAACACATCAATGAGACCAATGGTGTTTTATTCCACTTGTTCCAAAACTATATGAAAATGCCAGTTCCAAAACTGGCATTCTTACTCTAATGATGCTTAAACCTCTTACTCTTCCTTCAGTTTTGGGTTCAGAACTGCCCCTTAAGAGTCTGAGGATGTTCCATTTTGTGAAAACAAAATCATTTTTGTGAAAAAAAAAAAATCTATTTTTTTTAATGCTCAAATAAAAATTTCCATTTATTGTCTTAGACTGACTGATTTTTCTCGACACTTTATTTGGGAACATGTTTTGTATTATTTATATACTCTTAAATGTATTAAAGTTTATCTTATGGCTTAGCATATGGTCTATCCTGGAGAATCTTCCATGTGTATTTGAGAGGACTGAATTCTGCTGTTGTTGGGTGGAGTGCTCTCTCTGTATCTATTAGGCCTAACTGGCTTATATATATTTCTATGTTAGCAGATATAAACCACTTCAAACTATTTATGTTAAAAATGCTCATATGTGTATTGATAACTAAATGCATTTACTTTAAACTTTAGAGAGGGAGTTGGAGGGAGGGAGACATAAATAGACATATGTGCCCTGGCTTTAGACTGTAGTGTGAAATTTATGATATTAAAACTGGTTAGCCTTTAGCTTGTATTTTTGTCAGTGTGTGTATTAAACAATTGATGAGTCAAAAAAAAAAAAAAAACTTTAGTATAATGGAAAGTGAATTGTTTTAAAAATATACAAAGGGTAACATAGAATCATATGAAAATATTATTCTTATTTCAAAATTTTTCTACACTTTGCATTTCAGAATTAGAACACAGATATTTTGATTGTTTTGTTAAAATTAATTAAATAATTATATATGTGTGTTAACATAGAGATCGTTTTTTAAATTCTTTGTACAGGACCAAATTATGACTTTTAAAATATTTAATTAATTATTCTACAAATATTCTTCAAGTTCTTAGTCTGTGCCATATACAATTTAGATACTTGGGATTCAGCAAGAAATGGATAAGACAGACAAAGCATCAGCTTTTAGGAAGCTTAACTTTTATTAGAGAAGATAGTCCAGAGCAAATAGTGCATGCACAGGGAAATATCAAGCAGTAAGTAGAATAAAAATAATAAACAGGAAGTGTCTGGAGTATTTTTTAGTAAGATAGGTAAGAGAATATATCACTGAGAAGATAGAATTTGAACACAAGGTCTGAAGGAGCCATCGGTGTGAAGACTTTAGGTAGAAACTTCCTGGGAGAAAGAAAAGCAAGAATAAAGCAGTTTAAAGGGAACTAAAAGACCAATATACCTAGAGTAGAAGAGATCAGAGGGAAAGGATGGAGGAAATGAAACAGATACTTGGACAGGATTTGTGCCAGGAACTCTCAGGCTATGTATAAGAATTTTCTTGAAGATTTTCTATAATATATTTTATTTAATATATAAATATTTTGATGGACCAAATGTTTTTATGTTGAAGCCTTAACCACCGATGTATATATGGTATTTGGAAGTGGAGCCTTTGGAAGGCAATTAGGTTTAAATGAAGTCTTGAGACTAGGAGATCCATGATGGGATTAGTATCCCTATTTAAAGAGATGAGAAACCAGAAATTTGTCTTTCTCAGCCTTGTGGAGGACACAGAGAGAAGGCACGTATCAGCAAGTCAAAAGAGAGATTTGATTAAGAACCAAATCTGCTGGAACTTTTATCCTAGGCTTCCTAGTCTCCCAAATTATGAAAACTTTGTTTATCAGTCACTAGGTCATTTCTGACTGTTTGTAACACCATAAACAGCAGCACTCCAGACTTCCCTGTCTCCCTGAGTTTGCTCAAACTCATGTCCATTGAGTCAGTGATGCCATTCAACCATCTCATCCTCTGTCTCCTGCTTCTCCTCTTGCCCACAATCTATCCCAGTATAAGGGTCTTTGCCAATGAGTTGGCTCTGTGCATCAGGTGGCTCAGGTATTAGAGCTTTGGCACCAATCCTTCCAATGTTATTCAGGGTTGATTTCCTTTAGAATTGACTGGTTTGAGCTCCTTGCTGTTCAAGGGACTCTGAAGAGTCTTCACCAGCATCACAGTTTGAAAGCATCTATTCTTTGGTGCTTAGTCTTCTTTATGGTCCAACTCTCACATCCATACATAGCTACTGGAAAAACCATAGCTTGACTATACAGACCTTTGTCAACAAAGTGATGTCTCTGCTTTTTAAAAGTGATGTCTCTGCTTTTTAATACACTGTCGATGTCTGTCATAGCTTTTCTTTCAAGGAACATGCATCTTTTAATTTCATGGCTACAGTCACCATCCACATTGATTTTGGAGCCCAAGAAAATGAAATCTGTCACTGTTTCCAATTTTTCCTAATCAATTTGCCTTGAAATATTAGGACCAGATCCCTTGATCTTAGTTTTTCTTTTAATGTTGAGTTTTAAGCCAGCTTTTTAACTCTCCTCTTCAAGAGGCAATTTAGTTCTGCTTCACTTTTTGCCATTCAAGTGTTATCATCTGTATATTTGAGGTTATTAATAGATTATTGATATTTCTCCCAGCAAACTTGATTCCATCTTGTAAGTCATCCAGCCCAGCATTTTATATGATTTACCCTGCATATTAGTTAGATAAGCAGGGTGACAATATACAGCCTTGATGATATACTCCTTTCCAATTTTTGAGCCAGTCCATTGTTCCATGTCCAGTTCTAACCATTGCCTCTTGACCTGTATGCAAGTTT
>NW_011494728.1:853784-879063 GCF_000754665.1 Bison bison bison
GCAAGTTTCTTATGAGACAGGTAAGGTGGTCTGGTATTCCCATCTCTTTAGGCATATTCCACAGTTTGTTTTGATCCACACAGTCAATGCCTTTAACGTAGTCAATGAAGCAGAAGTAGATGTTCTTTTGTAATTCCCTTGCTTTTTCTATGATCCAGCATATGTTGACAATTTGATCTCTAGTTCCTCTGCTTTTACTAAATCCAGTTTGTACATCTGGAAGTTCTCACTTCATGTACTGCTAAAGCCTAGCTTGGATTTTGAGCATAATCTTGCTAGCATATGAAATGAGTACAATTCTATGGTAATTTGAACATTCTTTGTCATTGCCTTTCTTTGGGGCTGGAATGAAAACTGACCATTTCCAGTCCTGTGGCCACTGCTGAGTTTTCCAAATTTGCTGGTATATTGAATGTGGCACTTTAACAGCATCATCTTATGAAAAGTAAATATCTTTTATTTAACCTGTCTACCCTATGGTATTTGTTACAGCAGTCTGAGCAAAGACAGGTATGCTTTAGAGAAATTCAGTGATTTTCCATGGTCAACAGCAAGTGAATAAAATATTTATGACTCTTTGACTCAGTTTTTTTCCCTTAGCTAATGGCCAACATTGCCTACTTAAACACACTTAAAATGTTACCAACGTATTTCTAAACCCTAAATGTTTAAATTAAAAAGAATGACAACAGGTTTCTTTTAACGTCAATTATATTCCAGGAATAATATATATGTATATATATATATATAATGGAAATTTTAAATTGTGTTTAAGATTAAACTTATGCAAAGATGAATCATTGAATATGAGGATTTAGGGAAAGGATTTCTGAACTTTTTTTTTTTTTTTTATCCAGAGTTTTAGGCTAAATGCCACCATTAAAGATTCATTATAATCAGTTAAGTAATGTACAGAGAAAATAAGTTCACAGTGAACTAGTCACGTGTTTATTGAACAAATTCACCAAATGTTTCATGACTATCAAGATAAGCAAAGATGTCTTTTCTTTCTACTATAATTAATATAAATGGAAGATATAAAAAATTGATTATGAAAAGATAATGTGACAAAAATATAGAAAATGCATCAATGAGTTGTTGAGGTAAATGTTTTAAAGAAATTTAAGAAGGAGAATACACTGGGGATTGGAAGATCAGTGAAAACTTTACAGACAAATTGGAACATGAGCTAACTCTTAATGATTAGCTATAGTTAGAGAAGAAATACTGGCTTTTGAAAATAGAGTGATACCTGCAGATGAAGAAATGTATGAGTGTTCAGTGCAGATTTATTTCTCTCAAGAGATAGGCAGAGGTGAGTTTAGAGAAGAAATATATGGAAAGAAGAAATGAGAAAAAGGTTGGGAAGATAATAGGAATACCTTTTATGGTGAAATGATGTTATGACAGCATGCATGATGCTTTAAACATGTTAAATATGAAAAGACTTCATTAAAGTCATTAAAGTTGACTAGAATTTAATACAATGTTGGAGTTGAGGATGGCAGATTATTTTAAAAAATTAATATGAATGAAAGATGACAGAGTATGATAATCACTAGGCATCTAGATATATATTTTAAGAACACAAAACAGAAAATGATTGCATTGGTCAAATCTTAGTGCTTTGGAAGTCTGTATTGCAATTTGGAACTGATTTATTATTTAGTCATTGAAGGGGCTTCGATTCAAGAGTTCTAACACTCACATACCTTTGTGTTTTGGCACGTGTGTGTATACTGTATATGTGAGCATGTGCATGTATACAAGTGTTTTTGTTGGAAGGGAGCAGGAATGGGGTATTTTCCAGAACTGTGGTAAAGTGACATTTGAGGCACTTGCTTGTAGAAACCATTGAACTTTATAATTCTGAAAATGACTTCAAAGTTTCCAGAACGTTGTTTTCGGGCATTATTGAGTTGCACAGAGAGACAATTTAGTATCATAATGGATTTTTTTTCACATTAACTAATAGACCACATAATTTTCCTGAAAAGGAAGCAATTGCTGTGGTGATCTCTATTAATTCTAGTTAGTTATTATTGTATATATTGTTACGAATAGGCTTCTTGGGACATTTTAGCATTTATTATGAAGTTCTTAGGATAACCAATGATAATGATGCAATTACAGTGTGTCGACTGCTTAGTTATTATATATCACTACAGTCACTTTTTAATTAAAAACTCTGAATATTCTGGCATTCGTCTGCATAGTGTGAATGAACAGGAGAGCTAATTGTGATAAAATAATTAAGATTGGGTTTTAGAGAGTACAATTTAAATCTGATCTCTATCTGTGTGCTTTTGAAAAATTATGTCTTAGAAAATTAAGGTGGGCTCTATACTTTCCAGATTAGTGAGAGAAAAAAATATCTCTGTACATACTCTATTTCTCTGGTTACAAATTAGTGTAAAAGGGAAGCAAAACATGAGAGCCTGATGTTTGCAAAATTCCATTAATTGGAAGTGCATATATTATAAACATTCTCCAAGAAAAGCAGTGTGAATCCTGAGTATGCAAGGATTGTGATGTAACCAGGAACTAAGATTCCAGATCTACCCAGATTGCACCATATAGATGGTATTTCTCAGAGCTCCAATGTACCTTGTGGAAAACTTTGAAAGCTGAGAGGTGATGTTTGGAGAAATGCTACATCTGGTATTTTTAATTAGAAGATTGTGGCATAAAATTAACCTATTTTCTCAAAAATTATATACAATATTAAAGGGCAAAAGAAACAACATGCAAATTATTTCTGGAGAGGCTAGGAGATCCCACATTGCTTAAATCAACAGGTAGTAAGTGGAAGGGATGCTGGTAGCTATGGTAGGAAGCACAGAGAAACTACCACAGTGGTCTCTCTGAAGGAGCCACCAGAGTAATTTACAGGAAGGGTGTTGGAATAACCTAAGGTGCAAAGCCTAAATCTCACGTTTGCAAAACTGAAGAAGGTTAACAGAACTTGCTGTAAGGATCATTTCTAGATGTTATTTACTTTTGAGAAATAGAGGAGGTGGATATAAATATGGAATCATACAAATAGACCATATTTGCAAGTCTATTTCCAGGGGAAAGAAGAATATATTTCCTGACTGAAAAACCCAGTTAACTTTATTTACTAGGTCAGAATTACATACTAAACAAAATAGACATAAGGTCATTAGCCGGAATCTAGTCTTGTTTTTTTTTTTTTCCCCATGAGAACATCTTTAAAATAATTGTCTCAAATTAAAAAAAAATACTTTAAAAATAAGTAATCGAAAAGGATATAATACATATTAAAAAATAAAACAAAAAGATGTAGATGATAAGCACTCCAGAAAAATACTTTTATGGAATAGATGAAAATTGTGAATTAAAAAAAAAAATAATAGATTGTGTCTCAAAAGATAATATAGTCTTAAATATATATAAAAGAAAGAAAAAATTTACTCTTGAAAAGACAAAATTATAGTTACTGAGACCTGACAAGTTGTTGGTAAGGATTTAAGAATAGCAGAGAGTATGGTTAAAATGACAGCATGAGGGAATTTGCCTGGGAAAGAAGTTATGAAACTGTTCCTAATTGTATTGCTGGTTACATGACTCTCTATGTATGTTAAAAATCATAAAATTGTATGCTAAAAAGGTAGATTTTAGTTTGAAATTCTTAAAAATAATAAGAAAAAAACAAAGTCTCAGATGTATGAATACACATATCATTTATTCAACTTTTCAAAAATTTCCTTTCTAATTTGTTAACATATTAACTTCATATTCAATTGCTTTAGCTGTTTTTAAGCAGGATATCTTTTTGATCCTGTGTTGGAAAATTGAATTACAATTAAATTTAAAGTATTTGAGACAAATTTATTCTGGGGCACTAAATTATTATGCATTTGAGTGATTTTTACCTAAAAGTGTTTATGTATATTAGAAAAACATTTTAATTCATCTGAAATATTCAAACTATCACTTTGCCTCTGGAAGTCTAGCTTAAGCATGTTCATGTGGAAAAGTAAATTTTGAAAATTATTGCCAGTAGCACTACAATCAATTCTGAAATACGTGCCATTTAAAACCTTGAGTTAATAAAGCTTTAAATATTTATAGGATTATCCTTACCTATTTTGAAATATTCTAGAATCTTCTCAAACACTAATACTTTTCACTTAACAATGATTACTTGACTATAATTCAACTAAAACCTTTATAATATTTACCAATCCTGCATATTTTTCTCTTTGCTTTCTGACCATCACTAAAGACATAACTACACTTACCAAACATTTTGATGGTGCATTAAAATTGTTCTAAATCCTTCTGTTAATGTTTCATGGTATCAAGTGTCCTATTATTTATCTGAAAGAATGTTCTACTTCCTTGTATTTTCATGGAAAACTTTAAAAGATCACTATTTGTATCCAGTGCAATTTTAAATATTGCATTTTGTAAGCCTAATATTTGAAATTTAAGTATTTAATACTAAACTTTTAGATATTTTAAACTAAATTTTTTAAATTTTAAATAACACTCAATTTTAACAAATTCACATATAATTTAGAATTTTTCTCTGGGCCATACTACTTAGGATATAATCATTTTTATTGTGGTTTCATAGCAACTTTATTATATAATATACTTGCTGCTGTGTCTATAGAAGGGAATTTATAAAATAGCCTTTCTCTAGTCACAAGTTCTTTATAGTGTTCTATATTTTTGCATTTTAGATTATTGCCTAAATATTATTATATTATTGTAAGGAATCAGCTCACATGGATGCAGAGACTGAGGAGTCCGATGATCTGCCATCTGCAAGCTGGCAGAAAAGCTGGTGATGTAATTCAGACCCAGTCCAAAGGACTGAGAACCAGAGGAGCTGATGATATAGTTTCCAGTCTGGGTGTAAATGTTGGTGTAACAGTAGTGACAGAGTAGGAGAATTTTCATGTCCCAGCTCAAACAATTAGACAGTTCACTTCAGTTCAGTCTCTCAGTCCTGTCCTATTCTTTGCAACCCCCATGGACTGCAGCACACCAGGCCTCCCTGTCCATCACCAACTCCCAAAGGTTACTCAAACTCATGTCCATTGAGTCAGTGATGCCTTCCAACCATCTTATCCTCTGTCATCCCCTTCTCCTCCTGCCTTCAATCTTTCCCAGCATCAAGGTCATTTCCAATGAGTCAGTTCTTCACATCAGGTGGCCAAAGAATTGGAGTCTCAACTTCAGCATCAGTCCTTCCAATGAACATTCAGGACTGATTTCCTTTAGGATGGACTGGTTGGATATCCTTGCAGTCCAAGGGACTCTCAAGAGTCTTCTCCAATACCATAGTTCAAAAGCATCAATTCTTTGGTGCTCAACTTTCTTTGTAGTCCAATTCTCCCATCCAAACATGACTCTTGAAAAAAACATAGCTTTGACTAGAAGGACCTTTGTTGGCAAAGTGATGTCTCTGCTTTTTAATATGCTGTCTAGGTTGGTCATAGCTTTTCTTCCAAGGAGTAAGCGTCTTTTAATTTCATGGCTGCAGTCACCATCTGCAGTGATTTTGGAGCACAAAAAAATAAAGTCTCTCATGGTTTCCACTGTTTCCCCTTCTATTTCCATGAAATGATGGGACTGGATGCCATGATCTTAGTTTTCTGAATATTGAGTTTTAGGCCAACTTTTTCACTTTCCTCTTTCACTTTCATCAAGAGGCTCTTTAGTTCTTCTTCACTTTCTGCCATAATGGTGGTGCACATCTGAGGTTATTGATATTTCTCCTGGCACTCTTGATTCCAATTTGTGCTTCATCAAGTCCAGCATTTCCCATGATGTACTCTGCATATAAGTTAAATAAGCAGTTTGACAATATACAGCCTTGACCTACTCCTTTCCCAATTTGCATTACTTAGAGACAAAGAATAAAATTTCAGGTAATATTTATAATTGGAAGAGAAGCTATTGCTGATGTGTTACTAATTCATTTCAGTATTAAAGACACTTATGATTCTGTCATGTGCATAGAATTCTTTCAGCAACTTTTTTTTACTTTCCCAATTTTGGTAAACTCAAGTGGTAAACTCTGCTACACTTAGTATCTCTTTAAAGGTACATTATGGAGTTCTAGTTGTCTGGAAGTAGCGATATTAAAAATATTCCTTGAATTTACATTCACTCTGGGTGATAATGTGATCATGATAAAAATTTTTGTAATTTTATTATTTTATATACCAAAATAACTATTTATTTGGGCATTATAAGTTAAAGGAGGAGAAAGCTGACTTGTTAAATGAAATGGATAAGGTATGAGGCTCAGTGTATTATTTTGAAATACAGTTATATTTAGGTCTTTAGTATATTGAAACTGATTTTCAAATTCAGTTCAGTTCAGTCGCTCAGTCGTGTCCAACTCTTTGTGACTCCATGAATCGCAGCACGCCAGGCCTCCCTGTCCATCACCAACTCCTGGAGTTCACTCAGACGCACGTCCATCGAGTCAGTGATGCCATCCAGCCATCTCATCCTCTGTCGTCCCCTTCTCCTCCTGCCCCCAATCCCTCCCAGCATCAGAGTCTTTTCCAATGAGTCAACTCTTCTCATGAAGTGGCCAAAATACTGGAGTTTCAGCTTTAGCATCATTCCTTCCAAAGAAATCCCAGGGCTGCTCTCCTTCAGAATGGACTGGTTGGATCTCCTTGCAATCTAAGGGACTCTCAAGAGTCTTCTCCAACACCACAGTTCAAAAGCATCAATTCTTCGGCGCTCAGCTTCCTTTACAGTCCAACTCTTGCATCCATACATGACCACTGGAAAAACCATAGCCTTGACTAGACGGACCTTCGTTGGCAAAGTAACGTCTCTGCTTTTCAATATGCTATTTAGGATTTTCGAATTAGGGAGATGAAAAATCTATTGAAAATTGTTTTTTATTATAGTTTTCCATTCTTTACAAAAGTTATTCATATACGCAGCAGTGTTTCTTGTAATAGGTTAAAAATACTGTGTTGAAATAAATTTGATACTGTAGTATAAGAACATTTTCAGGTGGAGTTCTCCAGAGAGTTTATGATAGAGGCTAAAGTGTATGTCCTGAGAAGTTACCATATTTCACTATAGGGCAACTGCATTTCAAGAGACTGAAGTAGTGTCTTCTCTTCTTCCATTAATTTATTGTCCTTTATTTATGGGAGAGATTTTTTATCATGATGTGCAAAATTATTAAATAATTACAATAAAGTGAAAGACTGTTGCAAGAGCCTCTTCATCTGAGAAGAATTAATTTCTTTGAATTAATTTTTGTCATATGTAATTTTCAAATCATTTGTTTCACAGTTGTTACATTTGTGGAATTGAATGAAGAACAGTTTTACAAATTTTTAGAGTAAAAATGTATATCTATACTGGACTTTATCATAGATAATTTATGAACTTTATGTTCAAATTTGGGACACATTAAAAATGGTTTGTAATTTAACTCCGTTTTATAATTTTACTCCAAATATATAGTTTCATAAATACTGCATCATAGCCAGCTATCATTTCCTTGGAAATCAGTCTAGAACAAATGCTATGCCATGCAGAGAGTGAAATGAAAACACATGAAGACACACACACACACACAGGTTCATGCAGTTTTATAGCTCCTTAAAGCCCCCAGTTATGGATAGACAATTGAGTTCTTGCCTGCAAGCATACCTGTATTGCTCTGTAATACATGCAAAAGGTGATCGATACTGAACTTGAGGTAGAAATAGAGCATGAAGTAATAAATTTTAAAGTATTATGCAAGGTCTACTGTGAGGTACGGACATTGTAAATATTATACAATATTCACCGAACCCTCTTCTTTCCTGTCTTTATTCCTTTTTAAATCCATCTAGATTTTTTAATTGATTACTACAAAGGAGCTATTATAGCTCCTTCTCAACTCTATTGCACCTACTTGATAGAAACCTAAACTAATGAAACCAGCTGCCCAGAAGTTACAGAAAAATCACACAACCAGGAAGGTAAATGATTATGACTTCATACTGATAATGCAAATGGGTCCTTAATACAGCTCTTAGATCCCATTATTTTTCTATAGTGAATGAACTTTGCTTCTCATCATAAGACTTTTTCATTACTTGTCTTCACTCTCTAAAACTCCCACCTCTTGTCCTATGTCACTTGTCAGTTGATGCTCTCACATCATACTGCATTGAACAAACAAAAGACATTATACAAGTGCTTAGCTCTTCATAGTCAAATCTGTTAATATAAAACAATAAATATCAGTGCTATCATCATTTCTTGTCCTCCTTTTACAATGGGAAGAAAACCATTGTAAAATGAAGAAAAAAGAATTTCTACAATTTTGCCCTTGGGTTCACTCAGTCGTATATGACTCTTTGTGACCCAATGGACTGTAGCCTGCTAGGCTCCTCTGTCCATGGGATTTTACAGGCAAGAATACTAGAGTGGGTTGCCATTTCCTCCTCCAGGGGGTCTTCCAGATCCAGGGATAGAACCCAAGTCTCCCACATTGCAGGCAATCTCTTTACCATCTGAGCCAGCAGGGAAGCCCTTGGGTTCTGGAGCACATTCATATATATCTCATTGATTTAGTTTCTTTTTAAAAAATCTCCCTAAACCCTCTTGGGTCACCAGGCTTTCACTCTGTCATTCTCATCAGTGTATAAATGATTTCTGCTTGCTATTAATATGCACATCACTATCCCTGGAAGCAGGGTTTAATTTAATGTGAAGTAATGGATGGATGGATGCATAGGTGGGTGAATGGATGCATGGACTGACCCAGAATGTGAAATGGTTCTTTAGGAATTTTCCAGTTTATAATAAAACTTCTTTGACAAAAAGATCTGAAGGTTTAGATGTATTTGTTAAATGATATATACATACAATTTTGTATAAAGTATGTTACATAGCTGATGAGATATTATTTAGTTGCATTAGGCAAAAAGAATAAGTGGTGAAATTTTGTGTTACAATATCTGAGTAAGATATCACCCAATATATTTACCTTGGGGAAAAACACAAGATTTTTCAAGAAAAGTACACATCATGAGGGAAGTAAAAGATTTTTTTTTTTCAATTTATATTCTTGATATAAAAGCCATTAGGCATTTTCCTATAGGCAGCATTATTTTAATGTAAGAGCTCTAGGCAGCATTATTTAATGTGAGAGCTCTAACAGTTGGTCTACAGTTATTGTACAGCTTTCCACACCTCTTGAGAACAAATACTAGTAGGGAAAATTATTAGCCTTGTTTCTCATCAATGATACTTTTTGAAATAATGCCAACTTTCTGTAATTGCAGCATGAGCATAAACATATTCTACTATAGAAAACATATATTTGACTTTAATACAGTTGTTTTTTTGAAGATAGAAAATACATTGAAAGTAAAGAAAAATAAAGTCAATTCAATTTGAAGACCTACTAAGGATTATAGTTCATTATTTCTTATCCAGGTTTCTTGAGTTCCTTGAAATATAAGCTCGAGAAAATAATATAAAAGTTTTGTGGTTGAGATCATTTTTATTGTTCTATTAATGTTAGATTGGATGGTGATGTCTTTCAAGTGATTTCATTTGGATGAAGTGGCTGCTGGTTGATGCCTTTATCTCTTAGGCACACTGCTAGTATGTTCTTAAATTGCCTAATCTCAATGGTAAAATGTTCTGTGAAGCAAAGTTTGAGAACTCTTCATTTCACTCTCATTTCTTTCTTTTTTAAGGATTGTATTTTATAAGGAGAGCCAGTTAATTAATGTGGATGATGCTACTGAGAATGACCTCGTTAATACAATTATGCTTGTGATTTCACACATTGCCAGTTTAAATAGGGAAATAACAGGAATTTTTTGTTTTGAATCTTTCTTCTCCCCATATTATTTGAGATTCCTCTCCTATCCCTTGGCTAAAGAAAAGCAATAGCAAAAATGAAAGTAAACACAACCGAAATAAAAATCACTCTTTTTTTGCGATGCAAATTCTACTTCTACAGAGATGATTTACTTCACCTTGTATTGACTTATTTTTTTCAAAATAAAATTGGCAATGCCTTTTGAGTAAGGGCGCCATGCCATAGAGACAGATGGGCAGGAAAGTAGGTAGCTTAGAGACCACACTTCTTTGTCAGATTTGTTCATAACAGGGTGACATTCATGCCAGAATGGTAAATGTTATTCTCTCAAAGTTCCTCTGTTTTGAGAAAGACTATTTCTCTTTTAGAGATGAAACTCACTTGGGAAAAAAAAATCTCTGGTTCATGATCAGATTCAAGAAAACACAAAATAAGTGGATCACTTTTTCTGTGAATAATATTCTAATGAATATTAGTGACTATGAATCTAAAAAAAAAAATTGAAACAGGAAAATACATAGTTTCAGTAAATTAAGAAGGCTATATGAGTTAGAAACATATCAATTTCTCCTTCCCTTGTACAAGCATAGCATGACATGTGTGCTTAATAAGGCATTTTTAATTCTCTGAAATTCTTTCTTCATTAAAATTGGAATACTTAAACTAAGGGTCTATGTTCATCTTTTTGCATGTTTCTACCCAGTTTTCCCACCACCATCAGTTGAGGAGGCTATTTTTTCCCATTGCATATTCTTGCCTTTTTTCTTATGGATATATTGATTGTATATGCATGGGTTTATTTCTGGGCTTTCTGTTCTGTTTCACTGATTTGCTTGTCTGTTTTATATCAATACCATGCTGTTTTGATTACTATAGCTTTATAATATAGTTTGAAATAAGGAAGTATGGTGCCTTCATCTTTGCTTTTCTTTCTTTGTATTACTTTGGGTATTTAGGATCTTTTGTGCTTTCAAAATTTTTTTTTAATTTCTGTAAAATATTTCATTGAAATATTGGTATAAATTTCACTTAATCTGTAGAAATGCTTTGGACAGTATGAATATTATTTTATATTTTTCAGATATTAATTCTTGCAATCCATGAATAAAGAACACCTTTATATTTATATGAGTCCTCTTCAGTTTCTTTATCAATGTCTGACAGTTTTTCAGTACAGATATTATACCTCCTTGGTAAAAATTTTCTGTAAATATTTTATCTTTTGATGCTTTTATAAACACGATGGTTCTCTTAATTTCTCTTTCAGATATCTTGTTCATGTATAGAAACACAACTGAATTTTATACTGAATTTTGGCTCCTGCAAATTTTTAAAGTCATTTATTTGTTCTAACTGTTTTGGTGGAATCTTTAGGGTTTTCTACATATAGTATGATGTTATTTTCAAATAGAGACAATTTTACTTTTTCCTATATGATTTAGATGCCTTTATTTCTATTTCTTTACTAATTGCTTGTTAGAACTTCCAGCATTATGTTTATGGAAGTGATGAGAGTGGGCATTATTGTATATTCCTGACCTCAAAGGAAAGCTTTCAGCATTTCTCTGTTGAGTATGATATTAACTGTGGGTTTGTCATATATGACCTTTATTATTTTGAGATAACTTTTCTCTATACCCAGTTTATTGAAAATTGTTATCATGAAAAGCTTTTGAATTTTGTCATGTATATTTTTCTATCTACTGAGATGTTCATATGGTATTTATCCTTCATTTTAGTTTATTCATTTACAGATATTGAGCCATCCATGCATCACATCTCAGTTTAAAGAAATCCCACTTGATCATGAGCTTATTAATGTATTTTTAAATTTGGTTCCTACTGTTTTGTTGAGGATGTTTGCAGTTATGTTCATCAAGGATATTGGCCCATATATATATATATATTTTTTTTTTTCTTGTAGTGTCATTGTCTGACTTTGAATGTGTATAAGTGTTATTTGCCCAGTTGTGTCCTACTCTTTGCAATTCCATGAACTATAGCACGCCAGGCTCCTCTGTCCATGGGATTTCCCAGGCAAGCTTACTGTAGTGGGTTGCTATTTCCTTCTCCAGGGGATCTTCCCAACCCAGGTATCAAACCTGAGTCTCCTACATTGCAGGCAGATTCTTTACCATCTGAGACACCAGGGAAGCCCCTGTCTGACTTTGGCATGCAGTTGATGCTGCCCTTATAAAGTGAATTTGGATGTGTTTCCTCCTATTTTTGGAAGAGTTTGAGAAGAATTGGTATTAGTTCTTTAAATGTTTGGTAGAATTTACTAGTGAAGCCAGTTAGTATTGAACTTTTCTTGGTTGTGAGGTTTTTGATTACTGATTCATCTTGATTCCAGTCATAGTTGTTATTTCTTCCTGGTAATAATTTGTATGTTTCTAAGAATATATCCATTTCTTATAGATTGCTTTTTTTCTTGAAGTATGTTTTCATTGTAGTCTTTTATGGTCCTAAGTATTTCTATGTTATTCTCTGTAATATCTTCTTTAATTTATAATTTTATTTACTTCTATCCTCTCTCTTTTTGTCCTATTGTGTCTCACTAAATGTTTGTGTATTTTGTTTATCTTTTCAAAAACAAAGTCCTTAGTTTCGTTGATTTTTTACATTGTCTTTTGGTCTATATTTTATTTATTTATGTTCAGGTATGCATTATTTCTTTTTCTCTTAACTTTGGGTTAAGTTTTTCTTTTTTGTTTCTAGTTTCTTAAGATGTAAAGTTAGGTGTTGGAAATCTTCCTTTTTCTTTAATGTAGGTGTTAAAATGAGCTTCCCTTCTCCTCTGCTTGTGCTGCATCCCCAAGATTTTGATAAGACGTGTTTCTGTTTCCATTTGCCTCAATATAATTTTTTGATTTCACTTTGATTTTTCTTTGACTCATTGATTGCTCAGGAGCATGTTGTTTAATCATGTCATACTTGTGACTTTTCTATTTTTCTTCTTATGATTGTTTTCTGGTTACCTATCATCATAGCCTAAAAAGATGATTGATATGATTTCCATCTTCTTAAGTTTGTTATCACTTGCTTTGTGGACTAACATATAATTTATCTTGGGAAATGTTTCATGTGCATTTGAGAAGAAGGTTTATTCTGCTACTGTTGGATAGAATGCTCTGAATATATTTAATATTTATGCTCTGAATATGATTTAATATGAGCTTAAGTCTGATGTTTCCTTATTGATATTCTATCTGGATGATCTATCTGTTATTGAAAGTGCCTATTGAAGTCCCCTTTTGTTATTTTACTGTGGCCTATTTCCTCCTTCAGATATGTTATTTTTACTTTATATATTTAAATGTTCCTATTTGGAGTATATAAATGGTCATAATTGTTTTATGCTTTTGATTAATTGATACCTGTATCATTATAATTGACTTTCCTTGTGTTAAAATTTGCTAGATATTCTGTGACTCCTCAGGGAGAAGCTCAGAGTGGGGATTCCCTCCTGATTGTATGGTGCTGTATTGAGGTTGGGGCTTATGATGTGAGTTTCAGTTTTTTGCACCCATTTTTATTTGGATATCCTGTCATTTATCTGATGTGTAAGAATTGTTCAGTTAGTTTATTGGGTCTCTTTCAGAGAGAATTGTTCTGTGTGTATCTGTAAATTTGGTGCAGCCATGAGAGGAAGAGAGCTCAGGAGCCTCCTATGTCTCAATGTTAGTTAACTCTAAATTGATATAAATTTAGAACCAAATGAAAACCTTTCACAGAAGTTCTTTTGAAAAGCAATGTACCTTATGTCTGTTGTATTGATTAACCAAATATATGCCTCTAAAATATTAATAGCCATGGGCATTAAGCAAGAATAAACATTATTTGTTTTCTTCAGCAGAGATCATTTGTATTTAATTGTAGAGGGCAAAAAATAAAGCAGATAAGCTGGAAATTTTGTCAGAATGATATGTGAATTATCCCTGTTTTTCCAAATATCACAAAACCTTATTCTAGGACTAGGTGCTAAATCATTATTCACTACATAAGCAATAGGTGCAGATGCTTTTATGGATTAATAATGTATGGCTGTATTACTGGTGGTTTCCATGTGGAAACTACACAGCTATTGATGTTGTTATGACAAGGGTACTGTGTTGTGATCAAGAGATATGGAGCTTCTAGGGATGGTGCTGCTTGGATGTCCTCTCTACCTCATCTCTATGCAGATCTTTTCCTTAACTGCTCTCTTTTCTGTATCCTCCACTATTTGCCATAATATTATCCTTATTGCATGTACTGGAGATATTAGGAAATGAATATTTTCTCTTTTCCTCCTGTATCTTTCTCATTGCAGATTATGTTTTGTTCTTTCAGATAGCCATATATAATAACACCAGTAAAGATCTCTCTATTTTATACATATTTAGGGACCAGCTGTTGCTCCTCTAGTTTAGTGATTCTTACTAGTTGATCTGAGGAATATATGGGGATTTTGAATTCATTATTTCAGAAATCAATGCAAAAAGAGTAAAGAGGTAAGTAACTTGAGCCAAGGAACCAGTAAGTTATACATGGCCAGGTTGCATAGTTTTGTTTTGCTTTCTTTATACCTTTATTTGAATCTATTTTGATTCTTACCCATTAGGAAATTTGGACTCACTGATAAACTTTATGTGCTCAGGTTTTTCATCTGTGAAATGAAGTAGGACCTGTAAAGCATTCAACATAGTATCTTGTGCATATTAATTATGTAATATTTACTAGCTCTAGTTGTTTGTGCATATTTCAATGTAGTCTATACTCCTCAAAGAGATGGAGCAGTATTTGTTTTGTTGAATCTTCATCATTGTAGAGACATGTCTCACAGGCCTTTATTTTATGTACATCTATTAGCATTCTTAGGTAAATGCTTGCTGAATGAATGAACATAAAGACATTCTACTCATGGTATTTGGTTTTTACAGAAATCTAAGGGTCAAGACATTGATGATATTTTTTATTTTCTATTAAAAAAAAGTGGTCTCTGTTTTTTTGACATTGATACTGTGGTTTTCTCTAATCAAAGTCACTTAAGTGATTTGAACCTAAATTTTATATTTATTAATCTAAAGGAATGGGTTTTCTACCTATGTTATAGTATTTTAAGAATGGTATTTCAGGCAACCTACAGAAGATCATTGATCACATTTTATGTATACCGTATTGAATTATGGGAAACACTTTTAACTACACATAGCTATCAGGGGATTGAGAAGGGAAGAATAAGTCTAGTGTTGCAAATGCTAGCCTTGGGATCACAAAATTGCATCTATATTATTAACTGCATGTCCTTAAGGAAGTCTGTTAGTGTTTTGAACTTTATATCCTTATATCTGCAGTGAGAACTACAACTACTCTGTAGAGCAGATTTAAAACTAAAGCAGTACTGAGATAATAAGGGGATACCACTTTGAAAACTGTTAAGTTCTATATAGGCATATAGTTTTAGATAGGCCTAAAACAGTCTTATTATGAGAAATTGAAGAATAGCAGGAGATGGACTACTCAGAGCAGAGAAATTCGGGAAAGAAAAATAAGGTTCAATGCTCCATACTCTTCTATGAGGTCACAGAATTAGAGAGCCAGAAGGAAAGGTGCTTATCTCCATTGCTAGAAGGAGGGCGCGGGTATCTGGAAAAGATCCCAGATTGCAGATTGATCAGCTGTGTTAAGTGGGTACCTGAATTGGCTATTTAATTTTTCTCCATATTGGTGAGATATTTAGTGTATTGAGAGCACTGTATTGAAAAATTTTGAAGCATACTTAGGATGACATTTTAGGAACATAAGAAACAGTCTAGACTATGTTTTGATGGGATACAGTGTGAAAAATATGTTTTCAATGTTATTTAGAAGCTGAGGAAATTGAAATGAATGCAGCCTTTGTTTTCTTGGCAGCAAATTTTATAGCAGAAGCAGCAGCTGCTTCAGTCTGTGGGGATTCCTCTAGGTCACTGGGATTGTAGCTGGTATCAAAGTGAGCTCTTCCAACCCTGTGGGTTAATCATTTAATTCTAACCTCATCTCTGGAGCCTAGCCTTTGATCAAGCAACCATGGCTTAGCAGTCATCATTTGACATTGTTGCCTAGGTTGGAATCTTTCCTATGTTATTTAGGTTCTATGTCATGGGCTTGGCTTGCTGGCATAATCATTACTTGACATACCGTCTGGATTTGATGTTCTTGTCTCAGATGAGGATGTCTATGAATTTGGCTCACAACATTTTCAGTTTCAAGATTAAGAGTCTATAAAAGAGGAGGAGACAGATAATTGTCATCAGTTCAGTTCAGTTCAGTCGTTCAGTCGTGTCTGACTCTGTGCGACCCCATGAACCGCAGCATGCCAGCACTCCCTGTCCATCACCAACTCTCGCAGTCCACCCAAACCCATGTCCACTGAGTTGGTGATGCCATTCAACCATCTCATCCTCTTTCGTCTCCTTATCCTGCCCTCAATCTTTCCCAGAATCAGGGTATTTTCCAGTGAGTCAGCTCTTCGCATCAGGTGGCCAAAGTATTGGAGTTTCAGCTTCAACATCAGTCCTTCAAATGAACACCCAGGACTGATCTCCTTTAGAATGGACTGGTTGGATCTTCTTGCAGTCCAAGTCTCAAGAGTCTTCTCCAACATCACAGTTCAAAAGCATCACTGGGTAGCAAATGAATACTTTTAGATAAAGCTAACAGTTCCTTTGGCACTATATAAAGGTACTGAGAAAAAGCTGGCCAGATAATAGTGCTAGTCACTGCAAATGAGTAATTAAAAATTTGCTGGCTTATGAAGTGATCTGTATTTCATTTAGTTCTTAAAGTTGCTAGTTTGGATTTGTGGCTAATCCTTACTTATAAACTTACGAAATTTCTTTTATTTTCTCCTCCCCTTTCCCTTCCTCCTTTCCTTCCTTTCTTTCTTGTGTGTGTATGTGTGCGTGTGTAAGAAAAGTAGGCAGTGTTAACTGATGTCTGTGGAGATTTGCTTATATCTAAAAATGCATGAAGAAAAAACCTATGTATTAGAAAAATTCACTTTTAAAAGTTTTACTGAGATAAAAAGACTTCACATGAGATTTCCCTCATCACATTTTTTTAGCGTGTGGTATAATATTGTAAACTATAGGTAAAATGTTGTACAGCACATATCTAAGATTAATCATCTTGTATAACTAAAAATTTATACTGATTGATAGGCAACTCCCACTGTTCCCTTATCCCCAACCCTTGCCAACTAAAATTACATTCTTTGCTACTATGAGTTTAACTTCTAGATAGCTGATATAAGTAGAATCATTTAGTATTTGTCCTTCTGTAACTGGCTTATTTCACTTGGCCTGATATCCTCAAGTTTCATCCCTGTTATTCCATATGTCTGGATTTCCTTCTTTTTTAAGGTGAATAATATTCCATTATATGTATATATAAATTTGTTATTCATTTATCTGTTGATAGACATTTAAATTGTTTCCATATCTTTGTTATGGAATGCAAGTTCCTGTGCCTGATACATAATAAAGCCAAATAATACCAAAACTTTGGAGTTTGAGGAAGAGAAAGGTTTATTTCAGAGCCTTTCAAGAAGACAGGTGGCTGTGCCCAAAAAGCCCTGAACTCCTCAAATGGTTTCAGCTAGACATTTTTAAAGGAGGGCTGAGGGATGGGCATGGTTAGTTGCCTGTAAACTTCTTGGTGTCAAATCCTTTGTTCATCAGCTGTCCATGTAGGTCAAGTAATCTTCCAACAAAACAAATGTTATTCTCTGTTCTGCAACATTTTTTTCTCTGTATGAACAGACTCTTAAAGGTCAGAGCCTTAAGAATAGCTATCCTGTTTATTTCAAGCAAAAAGCATCATTCTTCTACAAAAGGTGCAGAGCCAGCAGGACTAAGCACATGCAACAAAGCACTGAAGGTTAAAAGGAACAGATCTAACATGGAGTCAGATTTTGTCCTCCTTATTCCATCTTAGTGTTTATTTCAGACTATAAGTAACATTCTTTTACAGACGGTGCAGAGTCAGCATGACTAAGCACAGGCAATGAACGCAAAGGTTGAAGTGAAAAAAAAAAAAAAGAAAGATATAATATGAAGTCAGATTCATTGTCCCTATTAGATCTTGGTTATTGTGTGCCACAGTGAACAAAGGAGTCTATTTAATCTTTCTTCAAGATCCTGATTTCAATTTGTTTGGACAAATACTAAATAGTTGAATTGGTAGATTACATGGTAGTTATTTTTTTTTTTTTTAATTTAGAAGCAATATGGAACTTCCATGGGTTCTTTGCAGCCATTGCACTAGCATTCCTGTCAACAGTGTAGGAGCATTTCAATTTTTCCACAGCCTTGTTAACACTTATCTTCTATTTTTTGTTAATAGCCACCCTAGGGGTGTTGCAATATCTCATTGTGGTTTTGATTTCCTTTTCAGTGATGATTGGTGATACTGAACAATTTAATATATTATATGTCTTCTTTGAAGAAATGCTTGTTCAAGACTTAGGTCAACTTTTTAATAGGATTAGTAGTTTTTTTTTGCTACTGAGCTATAAAATGTTCTTAATATATTTTGAAAAACAACCTCATATATTTTGACATCAATGGTTTGCAAATCTTTTGTGTGCAGAAGCTTTTTTGATGTAGTCTCTCCTATTTTTGCTTTCATTGACTGTGCTTTGTGTTGTCTATCCTCGAAATCCTTGCCAAGGCCAATGTAAAGAAACCTTTCTTCTATGTTTTCCTCTAGGAGTTCTACAGTTGCAGGTCTTGAATTGAAATATTTCATCTATTTTGAGTTGATTTTTGTGTATTGTATAAAATAAATACTTAATTTAATTATTTTGCATTTGGATTTTGAATTCTCCCAGTATCCATTTCTTGAAGAAAATTTAGACACCAAAATTTTATTTTTATTAAATTTTTCTGTGTTGACTTTTCATATTAGCAAGAACTGAGACAATGAAATTCCATGTTTTCTATCATACAAATCATGTTTTCTTTTCATAGGCAAATAGGAGAGTTTAAAAATAAAAGCATCTTAAAAGGAAAGATCTTTTCATGCTGAAGTAGATTTTGTTCCCTCACATTAGACTTTAGAAATTAAAGCAAACACATCATTGATATTATGTTATTTTCTCCCAGACAAGAAAGCAATGAATAATTAACATTGTAAGTAGCTTAAAAGTTCTTTTTAAAACAAGAACAAACACATTTATAATATTCTGTAGAGCTTTGTTTTTGCAAAATCCAAAAAGATTATGATGATTAGGAAAATGACACTTCTCCATTAATAGTTCTAAAAATTTTGTGAATCTTGCTTTTCTGAAGCTATCTCAAATATAGAAAAACTTTAAATTGCACACATCTGTAAATTTATGCATATTTAAATGAATTCTGTACATACAATAAAGACAAATATATTTGTCACTGAAATATATATTTTCATATTATTAATGCATTAAATAATATATCACTTTTTGTTATCCCAAATTATATTAAACTACATTTAAAATATAAACTGTATTTCAAGTAGATGAATGACAACATATATATTCATGTACACATTCTATTTTTTTCAAATACATATACACTCATACATGTATCCCTTCATGGATCACAGCCTTGTCATACATAGCAAAGAAGCTTGCAAAACTTAATGAAGCTATGAAGCATGCCATGCAAAGTCACCCAAGATGAATGGTTCATAATGAAGAGTTTTGACAAAATGGGTCTATGGAGGAGGAAATGGCAAACCACTACAGTATTCTTGCCTGGAGAACCCCATGAAGAATGAGAAAAGGCAAAAAGATATGACACTAAAGGATAAGGCCCTCAGGTCAGAAGGAGTCCAATATGCTACTGGGGAAAACCAATAGCAATTACAAATAGTTCTAGAAAGAATGAAGTGGCAAGGCCAAAGCAGAAATGACACTCAGTTTTGGATGTGTCAGGTGGTGAAAGTAAAGTCTGATAATATGAAGAACAATATTGCATAGGAAGCTGGAATGTTAGGTCCATTAATCAATTTAAATTGGACATGGTCAAGCAGGAAATGACAAGAGTGTACATCAACATCTTAGGAATCTGAACTACAGATCTCTTCAAGAAAATTGGAGATATAAAGAGAACATTTCATGTAATGATGGGCACAAAAAAGGACAGAAATGGTAAGGCCTTAATAGAAGCAGAAGAGATTAAGAAGAGGTGGAAAGAATATACAGAAGAACTATACAAAAAGATATTAATGACCCAGATAACCACAGTGGTGCAGTCCGTCATCCAGAGCTGAATATTCTGGAATGCAAAGTCAAATGAGCCATAAGAAGCATTACTACAAACAAAGCTAGTGGAGGTGACCAAATTCCTGCTGAGCTATTTAAAATCCTAAAAAATGATGGTGTTAAAATGTTGCACTCAACATGTCAGCAAATTTGGAAAACTCAGAAGTGGCCACAGAACTGGAAAAGTTTAGTTTTCATTCCAGTCCCAAAGAAGGGCAATGCCAAAGAATGTTCAGACTACTGCACAATTGCTCTTGTTTCACATGCTAGCTAAGTTATACTCAAAATCATTCAAGCTAGGTTTCTGGGAAATTTTTTTAAGAGGTGGGAATACCAAACTACCTTATGTGCATGCTGAGAAACCTGTATGCGGGACAAGAAGCAACAGTTATTAGGTTGGTGCAAAGGTAATTATGGTTTTGCACTGGTGAATTTTGCTATTTGATAGTGGGATATATTCTTAAATAAATGTGGTTATGTTTTACATCATTTTAATGAGCGTGTCTTGCTTTCTGGTTTTTACTGGTAATTATTACTTGCTGTTTATTTTATATGTATTTTAGACTGTGGAAATGATGTTAACAAAAAGGAAATTTGAGTGGTTTTCTTATTTGAGTTCAACATGTGTGGTAAACAAAATGTGTGGAGACAACTCGCAACATCAACACATTTGGCCCAGTAATGCTAATGAATGTGCAGTGCAGTGGTGATTCAAGAAGGTTTGCAAAGGAGATGAAACCCTTGAAGATTAGGGTTTTACAACAAGCAACTGAGAGGATCACTGAAGCTGATCCTCTTACAACTACTTAAGAAGTTGCCCAAGAATTCAGTGTTGACTATTCTATGGTCATTTGCCATTTGAAGCAAGCTAGAAAGGTGAAAAGGATTGAAAAGTGGGCGCCTCATGAGCTGACCACAAATAAAAAAATTGTCATTCTGAAATGTCTTCTCTAATTCTATGCGACAACAATGAACCATTTCTTGATTGGATTGTGACACGGGACAAAATATGGATTTTATGTGACCACCAGCAATGACCAGCTCAGTGGTTGGACTGAGAAGGTTCAAAGCACTTCCCAAAGTTAAATGTGCCTGAATCCTGGTGAAATCATTGCATCTGAGAAGTATACTCAACAAATCAATGAGATGCACTGAAAACTACAACACCTGGAGCCAATATTGGTCAACAGAAAGAGCCCAAATCTTCTCTGCAATGACACCCAGAAGCATGTCACACAACAAAGGCTTCAAATGTTGAATGAAATGGACTACAAAGTTTTGTTTCATCTGCCGTATTCATTTGGCTTCTTGCCAACTGATGAACACTTCAAGCATCTTGACAACTTTTTGCAGGGAAAATGCTTCCACAAACAGCAGGATTTATAAAATGCTTTCCAAGAGTTTGTCAAATCCTGAAGCACAGAGTTTTGTCCTACAGGAGTAAACCAACTTATTTATAGTTAGTAAAACTATCTTAATTGTAATGGTTCCTATTTTAACTAATAAAGGTGTGTTTGAGCCGAGTTATAATGATTTAAAATTCCGGGTCTGAAACTGCAATAATTTTTACACCAACCTAATAGAACTGGACATGGAACAATGGACTGGTTCAATTTTGGGAAAGAAGTATGTCAAGGTTATATAGTGTTATCCTGCTTATTAAACTTGCATGCAGAGTCCATCATGTAAAATACTGAATAAATCCCAAGCTGGAATCAAGATTGCCAAGGGAAATATCAACAACCTCAGATATGCAGAAGAAACAACCCTAATGGATGAAAGAGAAGAGGAACCAAAGAGCCTCTTGATGAAGGTGAAATAGAGTGAAAAAGCTGGCTTAAAACTCAACATTCAAAAAACCAAGATCATGGCATCCAGTTCTATCACTTCATGGCAAACAGGTGGGGAAAAATGGAAACAGTGGCAGATTTATTTTCTTGGTCTCCAAAATCACTGTGGACAGTGACTGCAGCCATGAAATTAAAAGACACATGATCCTTGGAAGAAAAACTATGACAAATCTAGACAGTGCATTAAAAGCAGAGACATTTCTTTGCTGACAAGGGTCCTTATAGTCAAAGCTATGGTTTTTCCAACTACCACATGTAGATGTAAGAGTTTTGAGAGTTGGATCATAAAGAACCTTAGCGCTGAGGAATTGATGCTTTCAGACTGTGGTGTTGGATAAGACTCTTCAGAGTCCCTTGGATAGCAAGGAGATCCAACCAGTCAATCCTAAAGTAAATCAACCCTGAATATTCATTGAAAGGATTGATTCTGAAGCTTCAGCTCCAATTCTTTGGCCACCTGATGTGAAGAGCTGACTCTTTGGAAAAGACCCTAAAGCTGACAAAGATTGAGGACAGGAGGAAAAGAGGATGACAGAGGATGAGATAGTTGGATGGCATCACCAGTTCAATGGACAATGGACTGTAGCCCACCAGGCTCCTCCGTCCATAGGATTCTCCAGGCAAGAATACTGGAATGGGTTGCCATTTCCTTCTCCAGGGGATCTTCCCAACCCAGGGATCAAACCCACATCTCCCACATTGCAGGCAGACACTTTAACCTCTGAGCCACCAGGGAAGCCAGGAGGAAAAGAGGATGACAGAGGATGAGATAGTTGGATGGCATCACCAATTCAATGGACATGAGTTTGAGCTAACTCTGGGAGGCAGTGAAGGACAGGGAAGCCTGGCATGCTGCAATCCATGGAATTGTAAGAATCTGAGATGATTTAGCAACTGACCAACCACAAAAATTCTTCAGCACTATGTGAACAGAGAACTTCCAGATGTACAAGCTGTGTTTAGAAAAGGCAGAAGAACCAGATATTAAATTGACAACATCCAATGGATAATGGAGAAAGCAAGAGATTTCCAGAAAAACATCTTCTTCTGCTTCATTGACTACACTAAAGACTTTGTGTGGATCACAACAAACTCTGGAAGATTTTTAAAGATATGAGAATACCAGACCACCTTACCTGTCTCCTGAGAAAGCTGTATGGGGGTCAAGAAGCAACAGTTAGAACAGGACATGGCACAACTGATTGTTTCCTAATTAGGAAAAGAGTACAGCAAAGCTGTATATTGTCACCCTGCTTCTTTAACTTATATGCAGAGTACAGTTTACAAAATGCTGGGCTGAATGAATCACAGACTGGAATCTTGATTGCTGTGAGAAATATCAACAACCTCATATATGCAGTTGATACCATTCTAAAGGCAGAAACTGAAGAGGAACTAAGAGTTTCTTGATGAGGGTAAAAGAGGAGAGGGAAAAAGCTGGCTTAAAACTCAACATAAGGTCATTGCAACTGGTCCCATCAGTTCATGGAAAATAGCTGGGGAAGCAATGGAAACAGTAAAAGATTTTTCTCTTCTTAGGCTCTAAATTCACTAGAGACAGTGACTACAGCCATGAAATTAAAAGACAGTTACTCCTTGGAAGGAAAGCTATGATAAAACTAGACATTATTTATTATAATGATAACTATATTATAAATTAGGATATTAAAATGCAGACATCTCTTTGCTGATAAAGGTCTATCTAGTCAAAGCTATGGTTTTTCCAGTAGTCATGTACCATGTATGGATGTGAGAGTTGGTCCATAAAGAAGGCTAAGTGCCAAATAATTGATGCTTTTGAATTGTGGTACAGAAGACTCTTGAGAGTCCCTTGGACAGCAGGGAAATAAAACCAGTCAATCCTAAAAGAAATCAACCCTCAATATTCATTGGAAGGACTAATCCTGAAGCTCCAATACTTCGGCCACCTGGTGAAAAGAGTCCACTCATTGGAAAAGACTCTGATGCTGGAAAAAGATTGGCAGCAAAGAGAGAAAGGGGCTTCAGATAATTAGATTGTTAGATAGCATCACCAACTCAATGGACTTGAATTTCAATAAACTTCATGAGATAGTGGAGGACAGAGGAGTCTGACATGCTTTAGCCAGTCCATTCTGAAGGAGATCAGCCCTGGGATTTCTTTGGAAGGAATGATGCTGAAGCTGAAACTCCAGTACTTCAGCCAACTCATGCGAAGAGTTGACTCACTAGAAAAGACTCTGATGCTGGGAGGGATTGGGGGCAGGAGGAGAAGGGGACGACAGAGGATGAGATGGCTGGATGGCATCACTGACTCAATGGACATGAGTCTGAGTGAACTCCAGGAGTTGGTGATGGACAGGGAGGCCTGGCGTGCTGTGATTCATGGAGTCGCAAAGAGTCGGACACGACTGAGTGACTGATCTGATTGATCTGATCTGATCATTCCTGCCAAAGAACACCCAGGGCTGATCTCCTTTAGAATGGACTGGTTGGATCTCCTTGCAGTCCAAGGGACTCTCAAGAGTCTTCTCCAACACCACAGTTCAAAAGCATCAATTCTTTGACGCTCAGCTTTCTTCACAGCCCACCTCTCACATCCATACATGACCACTGGAAAAACCATAGCCTTGACTAGATGGACCTTTGTTGGCAAAGTAATGTCTCTGCTTTTGAATATGCTATCTAGGTTGGTCATAACTTTCCTTCCAAGGAGTAAGCATCTTTTAATTTCATGGCTGAAGTCACCATCTGCAGTGATTTTGGAGCCCCTCAAAATAAAGTCTGACACTGTTTACACTGTTTCCTCATCTATTTCCCATGAAGTGATGGGACCAGATGTCATGATCTTCATTTTCAGAATGTTGAGCTTTAAGCCAACTTTTTCACTCTCCTCTTTCACTTTCATGAAGTCTTTTTAGTTCTTCTTCACTTTCTGGCATAAAGGTGGTGTTATCTGCATATCTGAGGTTATTGATATTTCTCCCAGCAATCTTGATTACAGCTTGTGCTTCTTCCAGCCCAGTGTTTCTCATGATGTACTCTGCATAGAAGTTAAATAAGCAGGATGACAATATACAGCCTTGACGTACTCCTTTTCCTATTTCAGAGAAGGCAATGGCACCCCACTCCAGTACTCTTGCCTGGAAAATCCCATGGATGGAGGAGCCTGGTAGGCTACAGTCCATGGGGTCGTGAAGAGTCGCACACGACTGAGTGACTTCACTTTCCCTTTTCACTGTCATGTATTGGAGAAGGCAATGGCAACCCACTCCAGTGTTCTTGCCTGGAGAATTCCAGGGACGGGGGTGCCTGGTGGGCTGCCGTCTATGGGGTCACACA
>NW_011494728.1:879163-879536 GCF_000754665.1 Bison bison bison
TAAGCATCTTTTAATTTCATGGCTGAAGTCACCATCTGCAGTGATTTTGGAGCCCCCTAAAAATCAAGTCTGACACTGTTTACACTGTTTCCTCATCTATTTCCCATGAAGTGATGGGACCATATGCCGTCATCTTAGTTTTCTGAATGTTGAGCTTTAAGCCAACTTTTTTCACTCTGCTCTTTCACTTTCATCAAGAGTCTTTTTAGTTCTTCTTCACTTTCTGGCATAAAGGTGGTGTTATCTGCATATCTGAGGTTATTGATATTTCTCCCAGCAATCTTGATTACAGCTTGTGCTTCTTCCAGCCCAGTGTTTCTCATGATGTACTCTGCATAGAAGTTAAATAAGCAGGATGACAATATACCTGTCA
>NW_011494728.1:879702-883539 GCF_000754665.1 Bison bison bison
TTACTTCACTAGCATGTGAGATGAGTGCAATTGTGTGGTAGTTTGAGCATTCTTTGGCATTGCCTTTCTTTGGGATTGGAATGAAAATGGACCTTTTCCAGTCCTGTGGCCACTGCTGAGGTTTCCAAATTTGCTGGCATGTTGAGTTCAGCACTTTCACAGCATCATCTTTCAGGATTTGAAATAGCTCAACTGGAATTCCATCACCTACACTTGCTTTGTTCATAGTGATGGTTTCTAAGGCCCACTTGACTTCACATTCCAGGATGTCTGGCTCTAGGTGAGTGACCATAGTGGACAACAATACCTCGTATAGATATAAAATAAAGAAAAAAAATTGCTCTTGATGATAATATCTCTTAGGATTTACTCGCAACAATTTTCACATTTAGTGTACAGCAATATTAAAGGAAATAATAGACAAAATTAACAGACAACCCTCAAAATGGAAGAAAACAATTTCAAATGACACAACTGACAAAAGATTAATCTCCAAATATATAAGCAGCTCAATATCAGCAAAACAAACTGCCCAGTCAAAATGGGCAGAAGACCTAAACTGATTGCCAATAAATACATTAAAAGATTCTCAACATTACTAATTATTAGTGAAATGCAAATAAAAACTACAAGTAACTATCACCTCACACCAGTTAGAATGGCCATCATCAAAAATCTATAGACAATAAATGCTGGAAAGGATGTGAAGAAAAGGGTACCCTTCTAAAATGTTGGTGGGAATGTAAACTAATGTAAGCCATTATGAAGAACAGATGGAGATATCTTAAAAAAATAGTGATAAATCTACCATATGATCCATCAATCCCACTACTTGGCATATACCTGGAGAAAACCACAATTATAAATGACATGTGCACCCAAATGTTCATTGCAGCACTGTTTACAGTAGCCAGGGCATGGAAGCAAAATAGATGTCCATCTACCGATGAATATGTAAAGAAGTTGTGGTACATATATACAGTGGAATACTACTCAGCCATTAAAAGAACAGATTTGAGTCATTTGTAGACACAGACGTAGTGAACAGAATTGTGGGACATAGTAGGGGAAGGAGAGAGTCAGATGAATGGAGGAAACAGCATAAACATATATACACTCTTATGTGTAAATTAGATAGCTGGAGAGAAGTTGCTATATAACACCAGGAGCCAGGTCTGGAGCTCTGTGATGACCTAGAGGGCTGGGATAAGGGGAGGGGAGGGAGGCTCAATAGGGAGGGGGTCATCTATATAGTTATGACTGATTTGAGTTTCAGTATGGCAGAAACTAACACAATATTATAAAGCAACTTTCCTCCAATTAAAAAATAAAACAATAATGTACAACTGTTTTACTTACTATATATTAATCATAATGAACATTATATTCCTAGTACTTATAATTAGAAGTTTGTACTTTTTGACCATCTTTATCCAATTCTACTCCTCCTCCCTCTGACTTGTGGGAACCACAAATCTGATTTCTTTTTCTATGAGTTTGCTTGTTTGTTCGTCTTTGAAGGATAATTGACCTACAACATCAGATCAGATCAGATCAGATCAGTCACTCAGTCGTGTCCGACTCTTTGCGATCCCATGAATCGCAGCATGCCAGGCCTCCCTGTCCATCACCAACTGCCAGAGTTCACTCAGACTAACATCCATCGAGTCAGTGATGCCATCCAGCCATCTCATCCTCTGTCGTCCCCTTCTCCTCTTGCCCACAAACCCTCCCAGCATCAGAGTCTTTTCCAATGAGTCAACTCTTCACATGAGGTGGCCAAAGTACTGGAGTTTCAGCTTTAGCATCATTCCTTCCAAAGAAATCCCAGGGCTCATCTCCTTCAGAATGGACTGGGTGGATCTCCCTGCAGTCCAAGGGACTCTCAAGAGTCTTCTCCAACACCACAGTTCAAAAGCATCAATTCTTTGGCGCTCAGCCTTCTTCACAGTCCAACTCTCACATCCATACATGACCACAGGAAAAACCATAGCCTTGACTAGACGAACCTTTGTTGGTAAAGTAATGTCTCTGCTTTTGAATATGCTGTCTAGGTTGGTCATAACTTTCCTTCCAAGGAGTAAGCGTCTCTTAATTTCATGGCTGCAGTCACCATCTGCACTAATTTTGGAGCCCAGAAAAATAAAGTCTGACACTGTTTCCCCATCTATTTGCCATGAAGTGATGGGACCGGATACCATGATCTTCGTTCTCTGAATGTTGAGCTTTAAGCCAAGTTTTTCACTCTCCACTTTCACTTTCATCAAGAAGCTTTTTAGTTCCTCTTCACTTTCTGCCATAAGGGTGGTGTCATCTGCATATCTGAGGTTATTGATATTTCTCCTGGCAATCTTGATTCCAGCTTGTGTTTCTTCCAGTCCAGCATTTCTCATGATGTACTCTGCATATAAGTTAAATAAACAGGGTGACAATATACAGCCTTGACGTATTCCTTTTCCTATTTGGAACCAGTCTGTTGTTCCATGTTAAGTTCTAACTGTTGCTTCCTGACCTGCATACACATTTCTCAAGAGGCAGATCAGGTGTATAGACTTACTTTAAGTATACTGAAATTTATCTTTCCAGCTTTAATGAGATACAAACTGGCATATAAATTTGTGTAAGTTTAAGGTGTACAAGGCAATGTAGGTGGTTATTGTTGTTTAGTCATCTTTCCCAGCATCAGGGTTGCATCATAAGTTTATCCATTTTTATTACATTAAATTGCCTTTTTAAAATTAAAATACAAATCCTAGTGGTAAAATCTAGATTATTTCCACCTGCAAAAGTACTTCTGCTGTTCAAATAAGAGGTATGGCCCCTTAACACATAGAATTCAAAAATTGTAATTTAATTATAAGTTAAAAGTTCTCACACAAAAAAGAGAACTTTAAGGTTGGATAATTTACTATTCTCTTATGACCAGAAAGGTCTGCATTCTTGCTTGGAGTATAGATGAAGAAAGCTGGATATTAGAGAGCAGAGGAAGGTAAGACCAACTTGCCTATTAATCACAGTAGGCACAGTGTGTGTAGGGCCCACAAAATTTTTAGGGTCCCAGACAAATGTTTTAACTCTTTTTAATCAGAAAAATACATTATTCAATCCCAAAATGTAATATTAATACATTATTTATACCATAGCAGTCATATTATTTTATGTATATTGTAGTGTTTCTTATTTTTATTTTTTTGTAGAAATTGCCCATTAATGTCTTAGTTACATCTTAGGCAAAGCCCATGCATTAGAGTACAATCAGAACTGTGAATAAATAGGGTTTAGATTATATGGGGGTTATTGCCTGAGATGTGAGAGTTGGACTGTGAAGAAGGCTGAGCGCTGAAGAATTGTTGCTTTTGAACTGTGGTGTTGGAGAAGACTCTTGAAAGTCCCTTGGACTGCAAGGAGATCCACCCAGTCCATTCTGAAGGAGATGAGCCCTGGGATTTCTTTGGAAGGAATCATGCTAAAGCTGCAACTCCAGTACTTTGGCCACCTCATGCGAAGAGTTGACTCATTGGAAAATACTCTGATGCTGGGAGGGTTTGTGGGCAAGAGGAGAAGGGGACGACAGAAGATGAGATGGTTGGATGGCATCACTGACTCAACGGACATGAGTTTGAGTAAACTCCAGGAATTGGTGATGGACAGGGAGGCCTGGCGAGCTGTGATTCATGGGGTCGCAAAGAGTCGGACACGACTGAGTGACTGAACTGAACTGAACTGAACTGCCTGAGAATTATGTTTCTCAGATATATGCACCCTAATGTTCACAGAAGCACAATACTGTAGCCAGGATATGGACAAGATATATATATGTATATATATATATATATA
>NW_011494728.1:883669-896996 GCF_000754665.1 Bison bison bison
CATACACACTCAGGTGCTGCAGAAGGCAATGGCACCCCACTCCAGTACTCTTGCCTGGAAAATCCCATGAATGGAGGAGCCTGGTGGGCTGCAGTCCATGGGGTTGCTAAGAGTAGGGAACGACTGAGTGACTTCAATTTCACTTTTCACTTTCATGCATTTGAGAAGAAAATGGCAACCTACTCCAGTATTCTTGCCTGGAGAATCCCAGGGACAGAGGAGCCTAGTGGGCTGACATCTATGGGGTCACACGGAGTTGGACATGACTGAAGCGACTTAGCAGCAGCAGCGGCAGACTCAGGTACCCATCAACAAATGGTTTGCTAAGAAATAATTTTATATACAATATCGCATATATTATGTATATTATATGTGTACAGTAGAATATTACTCAGCACCAAGAGAGAAATATTGTCATTTATAGCAACACGGATAGACCTAGAAAATATTGTGTTTAGAGAAGTAAGTTGGAAAAAGACAAATAATGTATGATGTCACTTATATGTGGAATTAAAAAAATAATACAAATGAATCTATATACAAAAGAGAAACAGACTCATAGGTATAGAAAACAAACCTATGGTTACCAAAGGGAAGAGAGAGATGGGTTGGAACAAACTAAGAGTATAGAATTAACAAACTACTGTACATAAAATAGAGAAACAAAAAGAATTTACTGTATAGCACAGGGTATTATATTTAAGAACTTATAGAAACCTATATTTGAATATATTCTAAAAAACTGAATCACTATGCAATACACTTGAAATTTTTGAAATATTGTAGATCACATATACTTCAATTTCAAAAAGCCCTGAAAAAAAAGACCTACCTCCAGGAGACACTAATATAGATAAAATACATGCCAGGTGTATATGCCATGCAATTCTTATTTATAAATATTTGTAAATAAATAATTGTAGGTGATTTAATATTCATGCCGAAAATTGCCATCTTCAGAGTTGGCTGAGAAAAATCATGAGAAACTCTGGGCTTGATGAAGCACAAGCTGGAATCAAGATTGCCAGGAGAAATATCAATAACCTCAGATATGCAGATCACACCACCCTTATGACAGAAGATGAAGTACGAAGGAGCCTCTTGATGAAAGTGAAAGAGAAGAGTGAAAAAATTGGCTTAAAACTCAACATTCAGCAAAATAAGAGCATGCCTTCTTGTCCCATCATTTCATGGCACATAGATGAGGAAACAGTGGAAACAGTGACAGACTTTATTTGGGGGGCTCCAAAATCACTGCAAATGGTGATGCAACCATGAAATTAAAAGACGCTTGCTCCTTCGAAGAAAAGTTATGACCAACCTAGACAGCATATTAAAAATCAGAAACATCACTTTGCCAACAAAGGTCTATCTAGTCAAAGCTATGGTTTTTCCAGTAGTCGTGTATGGATGTGGTGAGAGTTGGACTATAAAGAAAGCTGAGTGCTGAAGAATCGGTGCTTTTGAACTGTGGTGTTGGAGAAGACTCTTGAGAGTCCCTTGGACTGCAAGGAGATCCAACCTGTCCATCCTAAAGGAAATCAGTCCTGAATATTCATTGGAAGGACTGATGCTGAAGCTGAAATTCCAGTACTTTGGCCACCTGATATGAAGAACTGACTCATTGGAAAAGACCCTGATTTTGGGAAAGATTGAAGACGGGAGAAGGGGACAACAGAAGATGATATGGTTGGATGGCATCACTGACTCAATGGACATGAGTTTGAGTAAACTCTGGGAGTTGGTGATGGACAGGGAGGCCTGGCATGCAGCAGTCCATGGGGTTGCAAAGAGCTGGACATGACTGAACAACTGGACTGAACTGAACTGAACTGAGAGTTGGCTAACTTACTTGTTGCTGTGAAGATGAATTGCCTTGAAGGGCTGCTAATCCATTTATGTTTAGATGAAAGTACTAACCACAAAAAGAGACAATATAACCTGAGTGTTTATTAACAAAAATTTATACAACTTTTCATGGAAAACACTTGATGGCTTGTTTTTGTGATTTCCTACAGAAAACTAACATATCTAAGTACACCTGTCCATCATATCTTCTTAAAAAGCCATATTTTCAATGAAGAAGCAGAGTTGTTAAAAATAAATAAAATAAAGTAGTTATGAATAAGTTCACCCTCTAAGTGAAATTATGACATGAAGTGAACGAAGAGTAAGGAGAGATCAGAAAATTTGAGTTGAAATGTCATTTGTATTGTCCTGTGTTGTGTGCTCAGTCACCTAGTCGTATCCAACTCTTTGTGACCCCATGAACTGTAGCCTACCAGGTTCATGTACCCTTGGAATTTCCCAGGCAATAGAACTGGAGTGGGTTGTCATTTTCTCCTCCAGGGTATCTTCCCAACCCAGGGGTTGAACCCATGTCTCTTGTGTCCCTTGCATTGGTAGGGGGCTTCTTTACCACGGTGCCACCTGGGAAGCCCATACTCTCCTGCCCATATCTTTTTCTCTAGACTCTTTGTCTTAAGAGACAAGTATAACAGAAATATCTACTTAGAATTTCTAACTTCACTATCATAATTGAGCAAAAGTTCTGAAGAAACTTCCTTCTCTATAAAAATTAAGCCCTGGGTTAGAGAGATTTTGAAGATTTATTGTGATGATTGCTTTTATGTGTCAGCCCAGTTAAGCTAGTTAGGTGACTAGTGGTTTGCCAGTTGTTTTATCAAATATATGTTGTTGTGAAAGTGTATTTTTAAATTTATTTATTAATTTTTTAATATAAATGTATTTACTTTAATTGGATGCTAATTACTTTACAATATTGTATTGGTTTTGCCATACATCAACATGAATCCGCCATGGGTATACATGTGTTCCCCATCCTGAACCCCCCTCTCACCTCCCTCCCCGTACCATCCCTACAGGATGCTTGGGGCTGGTGCACTGGAAAGTGTATTTTTTTGAAAGATGTGATTAATATTTAGAATCAGTTCTGAGTTTAAGCAAAGCGCCTTGTCCTCTGTAATGTGAGTTGGCCTCAGTCAGCTGAAGGCCTTAAAAGCAAAGGCGGTTTTCCTAAATAAGCTATTCTGCTTTAAGACTGAAAGCTAGAAGCTCCTCTCTAAGCTTCCAGCATGCTGGCCTGCTCTACAACTTTTGCATTTGCCAGTACCACAAAATACCGTATGAGCCAATTCCTTGAACGAATGCCTTATCTCTCTCTCTCTCCCTCCCTGACTCTCTCTCTGTCTCCTTGTGTCTCGTTCTCTCTCTTACGAATATCAGTGTGCTTGGTCATCAAAGCATGCCATAGAAACTGAAAGTGTTAGTTACTCAGTTGTATCCGACTCTTTGCAACCCCTTGAATCCCAGGCTCCTCTGTACACAGAATTCTCCAGGAAAGAATACTGGAGTGGGTTGCTATCCCCTTCTCCAGGGGATCTTCCCAACCCAGATATTAAACCCGGTCTCCCACATTGCAGGCATATTCTTTACCATCTGAGCTACCAGGGAAAATGTAGAACCTTTTAAAATATGACTCATTATCCTTTCTTTTTCAGTTTTCTCAGAACCTCCTAAATAAGGCAACTATGATGATATATTGTACTGCCAGCAAAGTAATTCGATTTTAAATGCTTTGGGACCAGGGACAGTGCTTATTATATCCCTTCTTTTCAGTCTTCCTAAGAAGCACAATGTCTGTAATTGCTGTTCAGTAACTATATTCTTAAACATTTTTTAGCATATATTGACCTCTGATTCCATGTATATTATCTGCAATGCTAAAGGCTTATAGGAGCCCTAGTAAACAGTGATGCACTTGAAGTTGCTCTATTATATAAAACAATCCATTCAATAGGGTTCCTTTTAAGTAGCTCACTGCAATTTTCAATTCAATTACAAACAGATAAAAGCATGTCTATAAAATGAATTTGTGTAATTTCTTATAAGCATCGAAAGGCTTAAAAGACGTATTCTACTTTTTTTTTTTTTTTAACATCACAATGCTTTTCCACTGACTGCACTCTATTTTATTGGGAAAAGGATCAGAAAATCAAGCGTTTTGACAAATAGCCTTGCAGAAGTATGAGGTACGGTGATCTAAGTAGCCTTACCTATTGGCGTTAAATTTGGAAGACTTTACTTTTTTTTTAAATGATGAGACACCTCTTTTGGTTTGTCTTTGAATTTAATCCTCAAGCTTTCTTATTTGTCCTTTAAATTGAATGTTTGGAGTCAATTTTGTGTGAAGCTCTGAAAACTGCAGGCCTGCAGAGCTGGAAAAAGAACATTGCCTGCCTCTATTTAAAACCACACTTACGGCTATCATTTGGGAATTAAAAAAAAAAAAAAAACTTGGCTTGTTGCCTACATTTCCTCCATTCTGTGTTGCTCTTTCTATTCTTTTTCATTCTTTTACTTTTCTACTGAGTTTGCTCTGACTTTCTTCCTTTTCACCATGTCATTCTTTTTGTTTGCTAATTTTCTTACACTGTTTATCTATTCCTCGTTTTATTCCTTTTCCTTTCTCTGCTCCTCTTCTTTTCCTTACCATAAGGCTTCTTGAAGATCAGGATTGCTATTATACATCTGAAAATTACCTTTACTTTATTTTGGGAAACTTTAGCTCGCAAACTCCCTGTTGATCCCACAGCTGATGCACAAATGTTCTTCAGTTGCCAGATGGCAGTCAATACTTTTGCAGAGCAAATGGGTCCACAAGGTCTCTGAATTTATAAACTTCCCGCAAACCTCTTAGGTTTGAGGGGTGAATGGCACACAGGTTTGTGGGAAAGATATTGTTGTCCTTCACATTTAGCCCTGGCGAAGAAATGCAAAGACAGGTGTCTGTCTGAGTAGGATGTTGGAAGAAGAAATGAGAAAGGAAGGTATAATCATGAATCACCTATGCTTGACATTTTTGATTATAGGAAGAAATTATTGCAAATGAATAAAAATTTGTACTTAAACATTTACATTTTTCCTCCAGTTGATATGGTATATTTTTATGGTTCATATCAGAAAAGGTACCTATTCACAAAATCATTGACTCCAGAATTTCTCTTTATTTTGTTCTCCTCTGTTTTCATCCTTTTATACTTTCTTATATTCTTGCATTACTGTTGAATAATTGAATAATTTAAGCAAGGTTTTGTTTACTTGTTTTTCTATTTTTTAACCTGAGAAAGGGTAACATAATTTATTCTACTATTGTGAACATTGAATCTGGAAATGGGAAAGAAAATTTTGATACTTATAGTTTTGTTCATGAAAAATCCTACCATTGCTTCATTTCACTATGTGTTCAGATGTGCAAGGAAAGTGTGTTATATGTAATACTTGTTAAAAAAATAAAGAAAAGAATCCTTCCATGAGTTTTTTGTTGTCTTGGAAAAAAATTGCTCATCTAGAATAGTGCAAGAAACGGGTTATATTCACAATAAGTATTAACTGAACAAATGCCATTTAATTGAAGAATTGAACAAAATGATGTAGGAGGTATATTCACAACTATGTTCTAAACTGATGCCACCCATTTTTCCTTATATTTTCAAAATAGCATTTAAAAACGTGCAATTTTTATTCTCATCTCTTCATTCTTCTTTCCTTCTTCATTTCTTTATTTTCAATGCATAGTTTGTTTGTTTTTTGTTTGTTTTTTATTTCAGTTACCATTTAATGAGAGTCTCTTTGGAAGGCATTATGCCAAATATGCAGGATACAGAATATTATAATATATTCCTTCTTCAATACCTCACAGTTTAATAGGGTACACAGCTATAACCTGTTCTGGGCTCTAAGTGCTTTCCAAGAAACACAGTGGATAAGTCAGGACAGTTATAAATCTCTAGCTGACCAACTGTCTTAAAGCTGCATGTGTGTATAAATAAAATATTCAAAATCTTTATTTTCCTTATTATTTTTTGTTTCTAATTAATGTGCTATTAAAGTCTAGGTGAGGAGACATGCAATAAAATTAATACTTCATAGATAAATGGAAATAATATGAATTTTACACTAAAATTTTATAATAGTTTTTATTATAAAATGAGAAATATATTCTTGAAATATGGGGAAGGCAGGTGGTTAAGCCAAATTCTACCCAAGTACTCAAAGAACACTTAAAAAATTCCCATACATAAATTAAAATAGCAGTTCAAGCCAAAAGATATTAAGGTTCTTAAAAATAATAAAATTATAGTTCTTACATGTTAGGGAATTTTTCTGCATTACCGCATTGGATAACTTTTTCTTGTTATTTGTTGGATTTTCTGTCACTTGTGCTTAGCTGCTCAGTTGTGTCCAACTCTTTTCAACCCTATGGACTGTAAGCCTGCCAGAGTCTTCTGTCCATGGGGCTTCTCCAGGCATGAATACTGGAGTGAGTTGCCATGCTCTCCTCCAATGGATCTTCCCAACCCAGGGATCAAACTCAGATCTCCCACATTGCCAACAAATTATTTACAGTATGAGCCACTTCAGACCCAACAAATAGTCTTTTGGCTCATCTTTACTTATGTTCCATTAAGTTCTTCTGTACAAATATTAAAAAAATTTTTTTTTTTACTTCTCATTGACTTCAAAGACTTTCCCATCTGTCAGCAATCGACTTCTAGCAGTGTCTATTATGTTTTGATTTTATTTAACTTTTTGTTGTTTATTGGTATGATTTTGGTTCTGTTTGATATTTTCTCTGGCCCTCAAAAGAGGTAGCTTTATGGTCATCCTATAATCAAAAAAATATGTCCAAGTGAGGAATTAACATTGCTGAATCCCAAAGATTCTAATTATAGAGTTGGTTTTCAGACTCAAATTTGCTTGACACTTATTTACCTTCTATACATTATCCAGTTGTTTTTCCTAGGCAGGTGAGTGGTAATAATTGTTTCCTGTTTTTGGACCAAGTAAATGGAAGCTATATAGTTTTACTCACTCATTATTTGTTATACCAATGTTTTTTGTTCCTTACTATATTGTTATTGTTGTTTAGTCACTAAATCATGTCTGACATTTGTGACCCCATGGACTGTAGCCTGTCAGGCTACTCTGTCCATGGGGTTCCCAAGCCAGAATACTGGATTGGGATGCTGTTTCCTCCTCCAGGGGATCTTCCTTACCCAGGGATTGAATCCATGACTCCTGCATTGATAGGCATGTTATTTACCACTAAGGGATCTATTTTAAATATTAGTGCATAAGAAAATGGAATGTTTATTCAATTTTTTATTTACTTAAGTATGCATCACTGAAAGAAAATGTTTTTAGGTGACTCAGTTCAGTGATACTTGATAGTGCATAGAGGTTTCAAGAATTGAAATGGGTCTTAAACTGCAAAAATCTGTTAGACAAGGCAACATATACTATTAAGTATTAGTTATGTGAAATCTTACTTAAAGAAAGGATTTTGCTAAACAGTCCATTGAATTTCTATAAATAAGAATTTGGCCAATGAAGATCTGTGGTTCAGAGTCATAGACACGTAGATTCCTCCACCTATCTCTCAAAGGGAGAGAAAAAAAGTACAGTTGAAAAAATTAAAGCAGAGATTATAACAAAGTAAAACAAAAGTATTTTCAAGGTTATTGAAAGATTATCTCTGTCATGCTTGTTGGAAGAGCATGGATTTCCAGAAGAGAGCTTGGATTGAGGTAGGAGGTAGATGGGCTCCTGAGATGAGCAGCTGGAATTTGTGAAGCTGAGTAAATTGGAGCCTGTCTCTTCCTGACATTTCAAGGAAAAAGTTAATAGCAGGAATAGAGAGGAGCTGAGCTCTGCTGGAGTAAAAGATAAAATGACCGCATCTATCATTTTTTAAATCAAGGAGGCCTCTCCAACTGTGCATGTGTAGAAAGGCTCCATGGAGTCAAAAAGGGAGAGAGCACTATTTTTTTTTTTCCTGAGGGAGAACTATTTTATAATATGTTCCTTCAGTCTCCCAGAGACTCTCATGCTGGAATCCATTTTAGCTAAAAGATGCGTGTACATAAGGAGGAGGGCCATGAGTCAGATCAGATATGGTAAACAAAGCAGGATGATTGACCAGAGGAAAACAAAGACTAACCCAGTAGAAACTGCCTTCATGGGAGTGAGTTAAGCCACCCCACTGATGCACTCCTCATTAGCAAGGATGCCCACATCCTTCTCTGGGTATGTTGCTCTGCTTTGCTTCTGTCTTAAATAAACTACTCTGCTCTCCCACATGGGCTGTGCCTGTTTTACAATCTCAATCTCTTAGTAATTTTTTTTTCTTTTTTTTTAGTTTTTCAATGAAGAGCCAGGGCCTCACTTCTAGCCCTGGTGGACCAGCAGTTAGGACTTCTGTATTTTCCAAGGAGCCTCTTATTTGATTCCTATACAGCTTGATCCTGCTTCAAGCTGTTTCTCATTGCTGACTCCCTGAGATCAGAGTTACATCTAAAAATTAGGGGCCAAAATCTTGAGACCAGTGGAAAGGACTGAAAAATGATGGATTCTAGGAAGAGATAATGTGACATTCATTTGCCAAATACATATTCCCTTTTAATTGGGGTATATTAAATGGTCTTAGGAAATTTGATTTGAACAAATCAAGATTGAGTCAAGTCTTGCCAATTCTCTTTATATTTTAATACAATGATCAGAAACAGAAATAGTTGACTTAATAAGATACTCATACATTCTTAACCTATGGTTTTAGGAAATAAGCAGTATATATAACAACATACTCTTTTTGCCTAACACAATTGATAACCATAGTAAATGTCTGTAGAAAATGTATTAGAACAAGGTCCTTAAGTGATAACATGGACTCTAAACCAATTATGCAGCATCAGTGTGTGTTCATGTGATATGTGTGTGTGTGTATGTGCATACCTGTGTGTGTATAAATAAGGAGTAAATGGATGTTTGAGACCTCCATAGTGGACCAGATTTACATTGGGCAACACTCTGAAACACTTCACATTGTAGGACTCAAACACTTAAATGAGTAGACCCATTATTGCCCTCTTCTCACTCTCCCAAAGCCTAATTTTATATAAAGATAAATAAAGCCCCAAGGATGATATTCTAAAAAAAAAAAAACAACTGTGTTTTTGTTTGCTTTCAGGTGTATTTTATAATTCAAATTTAATAGTGCCTTTTATTTTGAAAGAGCCAAGAAGATTCGAAATTGTGATTATATCTTGATCATTCCTGAAGTCCCTAGGAGGTATTTGTTTAATATATTAAGGGGCTTTTAAAATGCTTTATATTTTGAGGGCTTCTCAGTTGATGCAGTGGTGAAGAATCTGCCTGCCAATGCAGGAGATAAGATGCAGTTTGGACCCCTAGGGCAGGAAGATCCCTTGAGTAGGAAATGACAACCTACTCCAGTTTTCTTGCCTGGAAAATTCCATGGAATTTTCAGTGAAGCCTGGTGGGATACAGTGTATGGGGTCAGAAAGAGTCAGATATGATTGAGTACACATATACATACTTGTATGTAGTATCTTTTTATCCAAAGCTTATCTCAGTCAGGTAGTTCAGTTGCTCAGTCACGTCTGACTCTGCGAACCCATGAGCTGCAGCCCACCAGGCTTCCCTGTCCATCACCAACTCCCGGAGCTTGCTCAAACTTATGTCCATCAAGTCAGTGATGCCATCCAACCATCTCATCCTCTGTTGTACCCTTCTCCTCCTGCCTTCAGTCTTTCCCATTATCAGGATCTTTTCTGATGAGTCAGTTCTTCGCATCAGGTGGCCAAAGTATTGGAGTTTCAGCTTCAGCATCAGTCCTTCCAGTGAATATTCAAGACTGATTTCCTTTAGAACTGACTAATTTATGTAGGACCCTAAAATTCTCAAAATAAAGAGAATAATCTAGAAATAAGTGGAGATATTTCTGAGGCCTTTAGGAAGCGAAATTACAACTCTCAAAGCTCATAGCATCTAGAATATGGGTGAATGATATTTTCTTTCATTTTGGGCTGCAAAATTCTAGTTAGCTTTTGTTGCTACACATTTTAGTTTAATACTTTAACATTTAATTGGGCCAAATGCTCTGCTGAACTAAATTTTTTGATTGGCAGATATCCTGCAGCTCTCCACAAGTCTACCTTTTACACTCCAGTTGCTTCTATGTAATATTTACTACCCAGTAATTGTTTTAGCTCATTTACAACTGCTAAGAAATAGGCCAGATTCTGTCTGTGACCAGTAGGTGTCTTCTTTTTCTTCAGTACAACAAAGAAATATTTAAGATGTAATACACACTGTTTATCTCAGTTTCTTTTGGAAGGACCTAAACAGTTTAATAGTTTTTCTTGGTGTTAAATAGGACTGCCAAATCTTTGAGTACAGTTCATTATTCCTAAAGAACCAATTTTATTTTTCAATCGTGAATGAATTTAGTATTTACCCTTAAATCACAAGGATTCTTTTTTGTGTGTGCCAAATTGAGGATCAGGGGATTCTTCTTTGGTTTGTTTTCTGTCCTGATTTCTTTTTTTTTCCTCTGTCTCTCAGTAAATACAGAAAATTAAAAATGTAGAGATAGCAGTGACTTTTGAGAAGTATGTGGTATTACACTGACCTTTTTAGGAAAAAACATATATTTTCATAGTAATTATTCATCTGGGGTAGAGTTATTTTACATTAAAATAAGCAGGTTGATGAAAGGAGCTATTGCCTTAATCTTTCAATTTTAATATTTACATTGAAGTTCTGTAATTCTGCTCTACTCGGCCATTTCTCAGAAAAATAGCAAAGGAGAGACAACAAATAACTTCAATATTTTCATTATTTTTAGAATTAAAAAATATATCTTATTGACTGGAGATAGATAAATCAAACAAAATTATCTCTAAATTATTACTAAAAACCTAATTAAAGCTTACATTTTCAGAATTTCTATATTCAGATAAAATAAAATAATTTTTATATACCCTCTTCTTTACAGCTAATGGGCAATGAAATATATTAAAAGTGCACAAATAATGTTCTTTTCAGTTCTTTTCAGGTGCTCAGTCGTGTCCAACTGTTTGTGACCCCATGAATAGCAGCACACTAGGCCTCCTGTCCATCACCAACTCCTGGAGTTCACCAAAACCCACATCCATCAAGTCACTGATGCCATCCAGCCATCTCATCCTCTGTCGTCCCCTTCTCTTCCTGTCCCCAATCCCTCCCAGCGTCAGAGTCTTTTCCAGTGAGTCAACTCTTCGCACGAGGTGGCCAAAGTACTGGAGTTTCAGCTTTAGCATTATTCCTTCCAAAGAAATCCCAGGGCTGATCTCCTTCAGAATGGACTGGTTGGATCTCCTTGCAGCCCAAGGGACTCTCAAGAGTCTTCTCCAACACCACAGTTCAAAAGCATCAATTCTTCGGTGCTCAGCTTTCTTCACAGTCCAACTCTCACATCCATACATGACCACTGGAAAAACCATAGCCTTGACTAGACGAACCATTGTTGGCAAAGTAATGTCTCTGCTTTTGAATATGCTATCTAGGTTGATCATAACTTCTCTTCCAAGGGGTAAGCGTCTTTTAATTTCATGGCTGCAATCACCATCTGCAGTGATTTTGGAGCCCCAAAAAATAAAGTCTGACACTGTTTCCCATCTATTTCCCATGAAGTGATGAGACTAGATGCCATGATCTTTGTTTTCTGAATGCTGAGTTTTAAGCCAATATTTTGACTCTCCTCTTTTACTTTCATCAAGAGGCTTTTTAGTTCCTCTTCACTTTCTGCCATAAGGGTAGTGTCATCTGCATATCTGAGGTTATTGATATTTCTCCCAGCAATCTTGATTCCAGCTTGTGCTTCTTCCAGCCCAGCCTTTCTCATGATGTACTCTGCATAGAAGTTAAATAAGCAAGATGACAATATACAGCCTTGACGTACTGCTTTTCCTATTTGGAACCAGTCTGTTGTTCCATGTCCAGTTCTAACTGTTGCTTCCTGACCTGCATATAGGTTTCTCAAGAGGCAGGTCAGGTGGTCTGGTATTCCCATCTCTTTCAGAACTTTCCACAGTTTATTGTGATCCACATAGTCAAAGGCTTTGGCATAATCAATAAAGCAGAAATAGATGTTTTTCTGGAACTCTCTTGCTTTTTCCATGATCCAGCAGATGTTGGCAATTTGATCTCTGGTTCCTCTGCCTTTTCTAAAACCAGCTTGAACATCAGGAAGTTCATGGTACACATACTGCTGAAGCCTGGCTTGGAGAATTTTGAGCATTACTTTACTAGCATGTGAGATGAGTGCAATTGTGCGGTAGTTTGAGCTTTCTTTGCCATTGCCTTTCTTTGAGATGGCCTAAATCAAATCCCTTATGAATATACAGTAGAGTGAGAAATAGAGTTAAGGGATTAAATCTGATAGAGTGCCTGATGAACTATGGATGGAGGTTTGTGACATTGTACAAGCGACAGGAATCAAGACATCCCCAAGAAAAATAAATGCAAAAAAGCAAAATGGCTCTCTGAGAAGGCCTTACAAATAGCTGTAAAAAGAAGGCAAATGAAAGACAAAGGAGAAAAGGAAAGATATACCCATTTGAATGCAGAGTTGCAAAGAATAGCAAGGAGAGATAAGAAAGCCTTCCTCAGCGATCAATGCAAAGAAATAGAATAAAACTATAGAATGGGAAAGACTAGAGATCTCTTCAAGAAAATTAGAGATACCAAGGGAACATTTCATGCAAACATGGGCTCAGTAAAGGACAGAAATGATATGGACCTAACAGAAGCAGAAGACATTAAGAAGAGGTGGCAAGAATACATAGATATACTGTAAAAAAGGTCTACAAGACCCAGATAATCACAATGGTGTGATCACTCATCTAGAGCCAGACATCTTGGAATGTGAAGTCAAGTGAGTCTTAGAAAGTATCACTACAAACAAAGCTAGTGAAGGTGATGGAATTCCAGTGGAGCTATTTCAGATCCTGAAAGATGATGCTGTGAAAGTGCTATACTCAATTTGCCAACAAATTTGGAAAACTCAGCAGTGGCCACAGGACTGGAAAATGTCAGTTTGCATTCCAATCCCAAAGAAAGGAAATGCCAAAGAATGCTCAAACTACCACACAATTGCACTCATCTCACACGCTAGTAAAGTAATGTTCAAAATTCTCCAAGCCAGACTTCAGCAATATGTGAACCGTGAACTTCCAGATGTTCAAGCTAGTTTTAGAAAAGGTAGAGGAACCAGAGATCAAATTGCCAACATCGGCTGGATCATGGAAAAAGCAAGAGCGTTCCAGAAAAACATCTATCTCTGCTTTATTCACTATGCCAAAGCCTTTGACTGTGTGGATCACAATAAACTGTGGAAAGTTCTGAAAGAGATGGGAATACCAGACCACCTCACTTGCCTCTTGAGAAACCTGTATGGAGGTCA
>NW_011494728.1:897096-916977 GCF_000754665.1 Bison bison bison
GTGAAGGGTTGACTCATTGGAAAAGACTCTGATGCTGGGAGGGATTGGGGGCAGGAGGAGAAGGGGATGACAGAAGATGAGATGGCTGGATGGCATCACTGACTCGATGGATGTGAGTCTGAGTGAACTCTGGGAGTTGGTGATGGACAGGGAGGCCTGGCATACTGCGATTCATTTGGTCGCAAAGAGTTAGACACGACTGAGAGACTGAACTGAACTGAAGGCTGTATAATGTCATCCTGCTTATTTCACTTATATGCAGAGTACATCATGAGAAATGCTGGGCTGGAAGAAGCACAAGCTGGAATCAAGATTGCTGGGAGAAATATCAATAACCTCAGATATGCAGATGACACCACTCTTATGGCAGAAAGTGAAGAGGCACTAAAAAGCTTCTTGATGAAAGTGAAAGAGGAGAGTGAAAAAGTAGGCTTAAAGCTCAACATTCAGAAAATGAAGATCATGGCATCTGGTCCCATCACTTCATGGGAAATAGATGGATAAACAGTGTCAGACTTTATTTTTTTGGGCTCCAAAATCACTTCAGATGGTGATTGCAGCCATGAAATTAAAAGACGCTTATTTTGGAAGGAAAGTTATGACCAACCTACATAGCATATTAAAAAGCAATAACATTACTTTGCCAACAAAGGTCCATCTATTCAAGGCTATGGTTTTTCCAGTAGTCATGTATGGATCTGAGAGTTGGACTATAAAGAAAGCTGAGCGCCGAAGAATTCATCCTTTTGAACTGTGGTGATGGAGAAAACTCTTGAGAGTTCCTTGGACTGCAAGGAGATCAACCAGTCCATCCTAAAGAAGATCAGTCCTGTGTGTTCATTGGAAGGACTGATGTTCATGCTGAAACTCCAGTACTTTGGCCACCTGATGTGAAGAGAGGACTTATTTGAAAAGCCCTGATGCTGGGAAGGATTGAAGCCAGGAGGAGAGTGGGACGATAGAGGATGGGATGGTTGGACGGCATCACCAACTCAATGGACATGGGTTTGGGTGGAACGCAGGGTTGGTCCTGATGGACAGGGAGGCCTGGCATGCTGTGGTTCGTGGGGTTGCAAAGAGTCAGACAGGACACGACTGAGTGACTGAATGGAACCGAACTGTACTAAAATTTTCTAGATTATGAATGATTTATTGATATTCTAAATTTGATCATCTCTAGATTATGTGCTTGTGTGCTCAGTCTTATAGGAAGAACTTACATTAAGATTTTCTAAATTATATATATTTATTGGTATTATAAATCTAATTATCCCTTGATTATTCCTGAAATATCTAGGGGGTGTTTATGTAATCCATTTGGGTGCTTTAAATGCTTTAGCATCTTATTTATCCAAAAGATGGATACCCTTCACTTTCATAATAAATAGAATTTTGACACTGATGGAAAGATTTTGAGTAGCCTTTAAGAAGCTAAACAGAAAGCTAAAATTTTATGTAAAAAGTCCAGGTACTTTACAAATCAGTGATCAAAGCCTATCATTAGATATACATTTTACAAATTCCCATGTAATTGGTTAGCTAACCTGTTCCCAACATGTAACAGTTAATCAGAGTTAGTTGAAGACATATTAATAGGAAGGTTTTTAAAGAAACAAACAAACAAAAAAAAAACACTTAGAAAAATAACAGCATACTAGCTTTGTTTAGCAAACTGGCAAACTGCTTCCTTAGCCATAATTAGCATAATATTACAGAAAAGAAAAGTGATTATGAAGATTACCTGAGTTTTAGGGGAAATACATGCAAATACATGTATTCATGGATGTATTTTGTGTGCAAAACATTTTAAAATGTGTTGTGTTTTAACTGTATTAGAACTCTTGGCAAATTTAATTTTGAAACCTCTGGATTCCTGTATGATAGCAGATAGTAATGAATTGTTGTATATAACAGATGACTTAGCCTGCACAGATTTTGACTCTTAGCAAAACTAGTCTTTCAGCAGGAGCATTATGAACAGAATGTCATAGAAAAAGAGAGGAAACCCTCTGAAATAATAGTGACATTTTCTTTTTAATGAGAAGCTTATCTAGGTGGGAATTATTATTATTATTATTATTTTGTTTTTAACTGTCAAAGTGAAAGTGAAAGTTGCTCAGTCATGTTCGACTCTGAAATCCCTTGGACTATACAATCCATGGAATTCTCCAGGCCAGAATACTTAAGTGGGTAGCCATTTCCTTCTCCAGGGGATCTTCGCAACCCAGTGACTGAATCCAGGTCTTCAGCATTGCAGGTGGGTGCTTTACCGACTGAGCCACCAGGAAACCCCTTTAATCTTCAAACTTCTCTTAAAAGAAAGCAATTGTTCAGAGATGTTCATGACAATAAATTGGGCAACTTTGATGAAATAGCTAAATTCCTGAAGTGAAATAATTTATCAAAGATAACACAAGAAAAAATAAATAACCCAAACAGTCCTTTTTCTCTTGAAGAAGTTGCACATGTAACTAAAATTGTTACACAAAGAAAAATTCAGAAAATATGGCTTTACTGGTGAACACTACTAAACTTTGAAAGAACAAAAATGTAATTTCTACACAAGCTCTTCCTCAAAAGTGAAGTCTGAGACATCATCCAATGTATTCTATGAGTTTAGCTTGATCCTGAAATCACACAGATATTGCAAGGAAAAAACAATACAAAACAAAACCGTAGACCACATCTTTAATGAGCATAGATGCAGAAATTCTAAACAAAATTTCAGTAAATATAATTCAAGTTACAGTATATAATAGTATGAGAATCAAGATCAAATGAAACTTAGCCATTATATCAAGGTTAGTATAGCTTTCAAAATAAATGTAATTCATCATATTAACAAATGGCATGAGCAAACTTTTGCATGATGGAAATGTTCTGTATCATGGTTGCATGACTGTATAACTTTGACAGAATTTATAGAATTGTAACCTTGAAAAAAATGACTTCTGCTATAAGTGTATTATACCTCAATAAACTTAACTAAAAAGAGGTGAACTCAATATTTATAACGCATTAAAAAAAGATTTTTCTAATACATATGCTTAGCTAGATAAGCATGTTTTGATATTTTACTGCAATGGTCTGTTGCTTCCTGATTCGCTGACCACAGAAATTAATGACAGATGACAATTAATCAAACATTTTTCATGTTAAAGTACAAAACTGAACCTAGTGTCCCCTGCCTTGGTCTTCTTGCCCATATGGGAAAGGTACAATATTGGCCAGGAACCTAGTGTCCATCTGGGCAGAGATACATTTATTGAATTATGTGAAACTTTCAAAATCACTTACCTCATTTATTGAATGAGATGAAACTTTCAAAATCAGCCATCTGTTTGTACACTGTTTTTGCAAAAACCCAAAAGCCTGTAAATAAAACAACACATACATAAAAGGAGTAATCACAAAAAAATGTGACTTTCAGTTTCCATAGGTAAAAGCTTTTCTAAAACATATATTGTTAGTTGTCAAATGTAATATTTTGTTGTCTTAATACAGATATTCTTTATTATTTGTGCAATAATATTTAATGTTTTTATTGATCATCAGGTCCAAAAGTTTCTTACCTATTTTTACATATGTCCCTTCAATTGATAATGCATGTTTGAGGTCAAACTAGGGTTTTACCGTTTCATTTTAAAGTGTTCATCACTTGTGATGTTTGTGGATTATTGAATGCCAATTAGTAGAGAAGTAGATTAGTAAATGAAGTGTTTGTAGTTAGCCCTTAATTCCACATTACTTCCTCAAGCAGAAATACAAGATTTTGAAAAGCACAGACCTTGGAGCTTCATGTAACAATGTCCAAATCCTCTTTTTTTTCATTTTTCCTTAACTGTATGACTTTAGGCAGATCACTAAATTTGTGCCTCAACTTCCTCATCGGTGAAGAAGCAGTAGTAATACTGGCTTGTTGCTTGTTTTGAGGATTAAATGAGATCAGAGATAGTACAGCAGAATTATTACTTGTGCCATGAATAAAATTTGTATTATTATGGTATTTATCTTAAAAATACTTGTTTCTCACATGAATATCATTAGTGAGGGATGATGAACAGAATCCTCTGGGTAGTGTAGAAATAGGCATTGAAAACAATATTTATTTTTCATTTTGTCTTGTGTGAGGTAGCTTTAATATGCTGCCTATACAGCTATACCATATGTCTTGTCTCTGAACTATGTTGCAGGTTAGAGTGGGATCATGTGGACCAATTGAAAAAGAAAATCTTCAATGTTTGTCATAGAACCATTTTCTGTCTTTGCTGGCATTTTGTATGTTGGTTACTTTTAGAAAAGAAGAATAAAAAAGTTAGGTTTTCTAGTAAGAGCTTCTGTGATTTAGGAAGATAGAGTATTCTTTTTTTTTTTAACTTTACAATATTGTATTGGTTTTGTCATACATCAACATGAATCTGCCATGGGTGTACACGTGTTCCCCATCCTGAACCTCCTCCCATCTCCCTCCCCATACCATCCCTCTGGGTCATCCCAGTGCACCAGCCCCAAGCATCCTGTATCATGCATCAAACCTGGACTGGCAATTCATTTCATATATGATATTATAGAGTATTCTTTTTATGTATGAATTTTATTTCCAATGAAATTAAAACATTATTTGAATAAAGTCTGTATGTTCAATTATTAGAATCCAAAATTCCAGATGATAGTCTCAGATGATTTATTTGAGTATAATTCCTACTTTGAGCTGTTTTTCCCTGAAATTAGATCAACAAACTAAAAAAAAAAAAATTACCTCATTTCTTTTAGCTCTAATATAGTATTAGAGTATTTGAGTCTGAATGTTTTAAGAATTTAGTTTCATGCAATATTTATTCTATTTGATTTTTGATATTTTTAAATTTTATTTTAAAATAAAATCTATATATTTTGGTGTCAGTTCAGTTCAGTTCAGTCGCTCAGTTGTGTCCAACTCTGTGACCACATGGACTGCAACACGCAAGGCCTCCCTGTCCATCACCAATTCCCGGAGTTTACTCAAACTCATGTCCATTGAGTTGGTGATGCCATCCAACCATCTCATCTTCTGTTGTCCCCCTCTCCTCCCACCTTCAATCTTTCCCAGCATCAGGGTCTTTTCAAATGAGTCAGCTCTTCGCATCAGGTAGCCAAAATATTGGAGTTTCAGCATCAGTTCTGCCAAATATTCAGGACTGATTTCCTTTAGCATGGACTTGTTGGATCTCCTTGAAGTCCAAGGAACTCTCAAGAGTCTTCTCCAACACCACAGTTCAAAAGCATCAATTCTTCTGTGCTCAGCTTCCTTTATTGTCCAACTCTCACATCCATACATGACCACTGGAAAAACCATAGCCTTAACTAGACAGACCTTTGTTGGCAAAGTAGTGTCTCTGCTTTTTAATATACTGTCTAGGTTAATCTTAAATTTTCTTCCAAGGAGTAAGCATCTTTCAATTGCATGGCTGCAGTCACCATCTGTAGTGATTTTGGAGCCCCCCAAAATAAAGTCTATTTTGGTGTGGGGCATGATAATTTGATATAATATACATATTTAAATGATTACTACAGTAAACTAACATATTATCTAACATTTTATCAGTTTTTTGTGTGTAATGAGAATAAAATCTACTCTCAGTAAATTTCTAATAGTCAGTACATATTCACTGTAGTCAATATGCTGTATAATCTATAGAATTATTCATCCTACATAACTACAACTTTGTAACATTTGACTAATATTTCCCCATTTCTCCCATCTCTTTCCCCTTCTAATCACTGTTCTACTCTCTGCTTCCATGTATTTGACATTTTTAGATTCTACATATAAGTGAGATCATGTAGTTTTTTTCTTTCTCTATCTTGTTTATCTTATTTAGCATTATGCTACAGCTTCATCCTTGTATTGTGTATAGTAGGACCTCTTTTTTAAGGCTGAATAATATAATATATGTGACGTTTGTGAGATATATATACGTGTGTATAAATTTCTTTTTGCATTTATGTATGAGTGGACACTTAGGTTGTTTCCATGTCTTGACTGTTGTGAGTACTGCTGTGATGAACATGGGAGTGCAGTATTCTCTTCAAGTTCTAGGTGACTTTAAGTTGTGAGCAGACAACTATCCTCTAAGTGCAATTGTTGTTCTATAGGAATAGTATGTGATGACATTGAACAAATGCTTACGTATAACCTTTAGCTTTTTAAATGATATTAAACAGCAGTGTTAATGTGACATGCGTTTAACTGAGTATGAGTTATTGTGCACCACAGCAAGTAAACAAAGAGTAAGCATTTCACTCACATTGGTATAACCACTGCTGAGGTGAGACTGCCTCCTACCCCTCTACATGAAAGAATTTCATGTATATATATCTATGTCTCTATTTCTCTCTCTATCTGCCTCTGTCTCTCTCTCAAAAGACTGAAGGCTAAAGGAGAAGGCAGCAGAGGATGAGATGGTTAGGCAGCCCATGGGGTCGCAAAGACACAACTTAGTTGACTGGCAACATACAAAATTCCAGACACAACTTAGTTGACTGAACAATAACATAAACAACAACCCACTTAATTCTCCTATTTGAGATAGTTTAGATTTCCAATTGCTGGAGATTAAATTTTATTCTGTCTATATTAATGAATATACATTAAGAAAAAACCTAGAAACTTCTACCATTAAGGCTATTTTAGTATTTCAATTATTGGATTTAACAGTTATATTTTAATTTATAACAAAAGTTTTGAGGTTATGTAGTCTACCAAGTACACTAAGTCAAAATAAAAGTGAGAGTGTTAGTCTCTCAGTCGTGTCCCACTCTTTGTGACCACATGGACTGTAGCCCACCAGGCTTCTCTGTCCATGACATTCTCCAGGAAAGAGTACTGGAGTGGATAGACATTTGCTTCTCCAGGGGATCTTCCTGACACAGGGATTGAACCTGGGTCTCCTTCATTGCAGGAAGAGGAAGATTCTTTACTGTCTGAGCCAGGGAAGCACTAAGTCAGAAGTGAATATAAAACATCATAAGTTTGTAAGTAATAATTTAAATAATCTATTAGCTCTGTATTAATTTCTTATGGCTACCCTAACAAATTAGCCCAAATTTGGGGTGATTAAGTCATCAGCTATTTATTCTTTCAACATTCTGGAGATTGCTGCTGTTGCTAAGTCGCTTTAGTCATGTCCGACTCTGTGCAACCCCATAGACAGCAGCCCACCAGGCTCCTCCGTCCATGGGATTTTCCAGGCAAGAATACTGGAGTGGGGTGCCATTGCCTTCTCCTTCTGGAGATTATCAATCCAAAATTAAGGTGCTATAAGGGTTATGGGAAATATTTTTCCTTGCCTCTTCCATTTCTGGTGACTTCAGTGATTCCTTGGCCTGTGGTAGCATAGCTCAAATCTCTGCTTCCATCTTCCTTTGGGCTTTTCCTCTATGCCTGTCTCTCCTCTTAGAAATATATTATCCCTCTTGGGCCCACCTTAATCTATAATGACCTCATATTGAAATCAGCAATTTTATTATATCAGCAAAGTTTATTTTTCCAAATAAGATCATGTGTACATTTTCCAGGGGATTTTTTTTTTTGAAGAAGAAGAAGAAGCAATGTGGTCATCATATAACCTACCACGCTTATTTAACTGTTTGTTCTTCCTACCATATTCTACTTCAAAAGATAATCACTTTAGTTTTGCTCATCTTAATTATTTTTCCACTCAGTATACTTATAAACTAGTTTTATTCAAAATGTTCTAATCTTTTGTGTAAGTCTTGATATGAAACTTGGTGTCAATGTATCTGAAGTTCCTAATGTAGCAATTGTGCACCTACTGATTCTCACAGGAAGTAAAGACATGATTGAGTGTTGAGTGTTTTTGTAGAACATACAAGTACAAAAATGCAAAAGATTTAGTGGTTTGAACTTTATCTATAATTGACATAGTTAGAGGAATCAGCTCTACAAAGGTTTTGAACTCAGTTTTAAAATCATAACAATTTTAATGTAAAAAATATTTCCAAAACACCAAGGAGACAACTGAACATTAATCATAGAATAGTGGGATTTCAGTTCCTTGTTGAAACAAATCACATCTCTTCTCCTAGCTAGTCTATACATGAGTCACTGGGTTTTTCAATTTCTGAATTAAAGAAACCTACTTATGTTTTGTAGTCTGATTTTAAAAAATGTTAGACCCCTAAAAATCCTTCAAATATTTCCTGTCAAATTTCTGATATTTTTTAGATTATATATTGGTGGGCTTTGGAGATACTTATTAAAATTTTGCCACCATAAAAGAAAAGAACTCCCACAAACAAAAAAATAAATATATGTTTCTGGGAAATGATGAAGTGCTTTGTGATCCGTACATTGTGGGGACAAGATTTTCATGAAAATCAAGAGTGTTGGAAAAGAAAAAAATGCCTCCTAGCTTTCAGTAGTGTTAAAGGTAAAATTCCAGATTCAGTAAGTTTAAGAAGTGTATTGTTGCTAAGATTAACATGGTGTTGGAAATTATCAATTTATCATAAGTATATTAAAATAATATCATTTTAATAATAGCAGTATTTTTACAGGTTGTTAACTAGTATAATGAAAACACTATTCTTGGGGTTGACCTGAAGAAGATTTGAATCTTGTTTCTTTCATGATATCATGATTTTGGACAAGTTTCATATAAAATCCAAATTTCAGTTAACAATCCAAAAATAGAAGTATTACTCCTATTTACCTAATGATTACCTAAGTTTCTTTGGAACGATTAAGTTAAATAAGTTAATGTGGAATAAAACTAACTAACAGTGCTTGAAATATAGAACATTAATGATAAACCTCATTAAATTAGAATTTCAATATTTGCATATTGAGATTTCTACTAGGCTTGTTGGATTCAGATTTTATCAAAATTTAATAATTGCAAATATATAAATTAGTGATTAAATTGCACATTTATTTATATCTTTTATTCAGTGGCAACATTTAAAACATATTAAGATCGAGTTTAGAGTGATTAAACTCCTGAAATCAGACCATAGCAAGAGGAAAATTTTTTTCTATGACAGAAGAGTCTGAATTAAGCTGCTCCTGTCACACACGGTGCTGTAGCTACTGCTTTGCTGTTCATAAAAAGGGAAACAGTATTTCTGCCACTGCTAGTTTAAGTAATAGAGCATTCCATGAAAGGGCACATATGTAGAAAGTTTTCTGTGTTTCGGATTGAGACCTACTTGAGAAAATATTTAATTATAAAGTGTTATTGTTCTCAAGCAAAGATTGTACATTTTTATTAATTCACAAAACCTGGAAATTATATTAATTTACCCTGAACATTAATAACATAGGCAATTAGTGCAATGCTTTTAGTCATTGAAAGTTATTTACCTCTGTTTCCTTGGACCTACATCAATGATGTGACCTGTTTTGAAAGGAAGGCCATTATATCATGTCTTCTAACTTAATGTAACATAAAGCAGTTTTACCTAATATAATTATCTAAAATTTTATTAATTTTATATGTGGTCAGCACTTGCAGTTGTAAATGATTTAGAAGAAAACATGACATGACTCTGCCCTTAAGGAGCTTAAGATTTACTGGTGGTTTAGCACAAGAAATTACTAGAACTTGTTATTTAAATTAGCTTAATCAAACATATTAGTTAATCACTATTTTTGGCCTTCAGGGAAAGAACAGATGAGTATGGATTGCAGTAGTTTCAATGATTTGTCCTGACGGTTGGCAGAAGGTTGACTGGAGTTGGATGCTGAATGATGGTTAGGGTTTATATAGATAAGTAGGACAAAAAAGGTAAATGTAAGTCCCTGTGAGAGCCATCCTGTTGATGATATTTTCTCAATGTAAGATGGAACACTGTTGCTAATGCAGATTTCTTGTTATGTGGGAATAATGACCCGTTTCATATGAAGAGACAAACTTAAATATAGACAAGAGTCATATAAGCATAAAGCAAGAGTACTGGAGTGGGCTGTCATTGCCTTCTCTGAACTCTACAGGTACTGGGAATCTATTGTAGGATTTAGAAATATTAAAAAATAAGTTGATAGATAAATACTTAGTTGTTGTAACACCATAGTTTGCATCCATTAAAGGATATAGGATTTAAGAATATGGAAGGCTACTGCAGTTATCCAACCCTGGGATGATGAAAGTCCAAACTAGGAAAATGCAGCCAGAAATATAACATTGTATTTAATAAAAAGTAACATTTTTGAAGTAGGTAATACAGATAAAGATTAAATAGATCAAAAAACAAAGCAAGAACAAAAATTCAAAGTACCACGAAGCTGAATTAAGTGATAAAGTCACAAATGAGAAGTTAGATGTCCTGGATTCCAGTACTGGATAATTTCCAGTAAAGAATTAATGAAAGAATACATTTGAATCAGTTCTAATGAGATGGATGAAACTGGAACCTATTATACAGAGTGAAGTAAGCCAGAAAGAAAAACACCAATACAGTATACTAATGCATATATATGGAATTTAAAAAGATGGTAACAATAACCCTGTATATGAAACAGCAAAAGAGACAATGATGTATAGATCAGTCTTGTGGACTCTGTGGGAGAGGGAGAGGGTGGGGAGATTTGGGAGAATGGCATTGAAACATGTACACTATCATGTATGAAACGAGTTGCCAGTCCAGGTTCAATGCACGATGCTGGATGCTTGGGGCTGGTGCACTGGGACGACCCAGAGGGAGGGTATGGGGAGGGAGGAGGGAGGAGGGTTCAGGATGGGGAACACAGGTATACCTGTGGCAGATTCATTTCAAAATTTGGCAAAACTAATATAATGTTGTAAAGTTTAAAAATAAAATAAAATTTAAAAAAAGAATTAATGAATATTTTTAAATTGAATCTCCAGTAATGACTTAATTTTTGTAGAAGAAACAAATTATAATTTATATTTATCATCATTAATATCACCTCTATGTCTTTACCCAACCTGTTGATTACTTTTTCTCTTGATATAGAAGAAATCAACATCAAGTGTAATACAGAGCACTGGATAACACCAAAGATAATTGGAAGTTCTCAGTATCACAAATATTAATATGTATTCTTCAAAGGGTGGGTTTAAGAATGAATAATTATAAAGTGACTACCACACAATATGGCATACAGTATAGTGGAGGATTGTGATTTAAATACTTATATTTATCAAAAGATATTTTTGTCAATATGGAATTTATTCAAATATTTATTATAGTTTTTGCTCTGTTCTGGAGAATGTCCAGGGACTATAGTCCATGGGATTGCAAAGAGTTGGACACGACACAGAGACTTTCACTTTTACTTTCTGTCACTTCTTTGACTTTTCACTTGCCTTCCATTGGCCTGGAATTTCCTTCTTGATCAACCCCTGAGGTTCTCTCAAAATATAGCTCAATCTTCTTAATCCTTAAGACTGGGTAAGACTTTGTTTCTTTCTGTTAAAACATTTTCCTCACCCACTTAAATTGGGCTCATACTCCAACAGTATCTTACACATCATTTTCTTTTATTTTTTCCATTTTGTTGAAGTTATCATAGTTACAGGCTAAAAGGTCCAAACTCCACAAGGTCAAGAATTGTGTATGTCCTTTCCATGATTCTCTTCTCAGTACCTAATGCAGAAGTATGTATACCCAGTAACTATGGGGTAAGGATTTGTTGAATGGCTGTTTGACTAAAGGAACTGATAGCTTATGGTGAATGATGTAAGAAGATTTAGCTTCAGGATCAGGGACCAGGCTTGATCACTCAGAGATTTTGTGTGGTAGAAGTCTTATTACAGTAAAAAAGTACAGAGGAAAGCTTCTGACATAGACATCAAAAGGGGGATGGAGAGTGCCCCCCTTGCTAGTCTTATCAGGCCTTATATATTTTACCAGACCCACTCCCACAACATACATCTTAAATTAACAAGATTAAAACTAACAGCAGAAAGGTCTTACCAGACCTACTCCCACAACATAACTTAAGATAATGAGATTAGTCAAAAGGTTTTTTTAAGAAGGAGAAACATGTCCATGAGCAAGATACATTGTTATTATATAATCATTACTACAGAACTTAAGTAAAAACATACCCTTGAGCAAGATGACAACACAAGAGAAGACTCTACACGTGGACATCATCAGATGGTCAATACCGAAATCAGATTGATTATATTCTTTGCAGCCAAAGATGGAGAAGCTCTATACAGTCAGCAAAAACAAGACCAGGAGCTGACTGTGGCTCAGACCATGAACTCCTATTGCCAAATTCGAACTTAAGTTGAAGAAAGTAGGGAAAACCACTAGACCATTCAGGTATGACCTAAATCAAATCCCTTATGATTATATAGTAGAAGTGAGAAATAGATTCAAGGGATTAGATTTGATAGACAGAGTGCCTGAAGAACTATGGACAGAGGTTCGTGACATTGTAAAGGAGACAGGGATCAAGACCATCCCCAAGAAAAAGAAATGCAGTCTGGCAAAACCAATACAATATTGTAAAGTAATTAACCTCCAATTAAAATAAATAAATTTACATTAAAAAAAAAGAAAAAGAAATGCAAAAAAGCAAAATGGCTGTCTGAGGAGGCCTTACAAATAGCTGTGAAAAAAAGAGAAGTGAAAGGCAAAGGAGAAAAGGAAAGATATAAACATCTGAATGCAGAGTTCCAAAGAATAGCAAGGAGAGATAAAAAAGCCTTCCTCAGTTATCAATGCAAACAAATAGAGGAAAACAATAGAACGGGGAAGACTAGAGATCTCTCCCAGAAAATTAGAGACACCAAGACAATATTTAATGCAAAGATTGTCACAATAAAGGACAAAAACGGTATGGACCTAATAGAAACAGAAGATATTAAGAAGAGGTGACAAGAATACACAGAATAACTATACAAAAAAAACCCTTTTCATGATGTGTGTGATCACTCACTTAGAGCCAGACATCCTGGAAAGTGAAGTCAAGTGGGCCTTAGGAAGCATCACTGCAAACAAAGCTAGTGGAGGTGATGAAATTGCAGTTGAGCTATTTCAAATCCTAAAAGATGCTGCTGTGAAAGTGCTGTACTCAGTATGCCAGCATATTTGGAAAATGCAGCAGTGGCCACACAACTGGCAAATGTCAGTTTTCATTCCAATCCCAAAAAAGACAATGCTAAAGAGTGTTCAAACTACTACACAATTGCACTCATCTTACACGCTAGCAAAGTAATACTCAAATTCACCAAGCCAGGCTTCAACAATACATGAACTGTGAACTTCCAGATATTCAAGCTGAATTTAAATATGGCAAAGGAGTCAGAGATCAAATTGCCAACATCTGTTGGATCATCGGAAAAGCAAGAGAATTCCAGAAAAACATCTATTTCTGCTTTATTGACTATGCCACAGCCTTTGACTGTGTGGATCCTAACAAACTGTGGAAAATTCTTTAAGAGATGGGAATACCAGACCACCTCACCTGCCTCTTGAGAAATCCGTATGGAGGTCAAGAAGCAACAGTTAGAACTGGACTTGGAACAAGAGACTGATTCCAATCGGGAAAGGAGTACGTCAAGGTTGTATATTGTCACCCTGCTTATTTAACTTCTATGCAGGGTACATCATGAGCATGCTGAGCTGGATGAAGCACAAGTTGGAATCAAGATTCCCGAGAGAAATATCAATAACCTCAGATATGCAGATGACACCACACTTATGGCAGAAAGCAAAGAAGAACTAATAAGCCCCTTGATGAAAGTGAAAGAGGAGAGTGAAAAGTTGTCTTAAAACTCAACATTCAGAAAACTAAGATGATGGCATCTGGTCCCATCTCTTCATGGCAAAGAAATGGGAAACAATGGAAATGGTGACAGACTTTATGTTTTGGGGGCTCCAAAATCACTGCAGATGATGACTGCAGCCATGAAATTAAAAGACACTTACTTTTTGGAAGAAAAGTTATGACCAACCTACACAGCATATTAAAAAGCAGAGACATTACTTTGCCAACAAAAGTCCATCTAGTCAAAGCTATGGTTTTTCCAGTTGTCATGTATGGATGTGAGAGCTGGATTATAAAGAAAGCTCAGCACCAAAGAAGTGTTGCTTTTGAACTGTAGTGTTGAAGAAGACTCTTGAGAGTCCCTTGGACTGCATGGAGATCCAACCAGTCCATCCTAAAGGAAATCAGTCCTCAATATTCTTCAGAAGAACTGATGTTGAAGCTGAAACTCCAAAACTTTGGCCACCTGATGCAAAGAACTGACTCACTGGAAAAGACCCTGATGCTGGGAAAGATTTATGGCAGGAGGAGAAGAGGAGGACAGAGGATGAAATGGTTGGAAATGAGTGTTGGAAATGAGTCTGAGCAAGCTTCGGGAGTTGGTGATGACAGGGAAGACTAGCATGCTGCAGTCCACGGGGTTGCAAATAGTCGGACATGACTGAGTGACTGAACTGAACTGATCATTTAAGTGCAACATTTCAATATTAAATGGTATTTATGTATTTTTTTTAGTTATTCTTTACTGATTGCACTGGTGATTACAATGTATATCTTAATTTATCACAATCCACTTCAAATTAATACTGAGTTAGTTCTGGTGAAATGTGACAGATTTATTTCAATTATTATAACCACAATGGAGTTCAAAGTAGATTACACATCTATATAACATAAATTATTTTGATAATGGTAATTATTGCCTATTAATGATTATTAAAAAAAGAAACACTAAGTATTGTTACATATAAATATTGCTTAATACAATCTTATATGGTATTTATTATAGTCACAATGTTGTACGATAAAGTTATCACCCAGTAAACTATATTGCCCCACTATGTAGTCACTTTTCTTTCCCCTTATTCCTATCCCTGGTAACCTTGTATGCTTTCTATCACTATAAATTTGTATTCTGGATATATCGTATTAGATAAATCAATACAATATGTGACCTTTACTATGTGGTTTCTTTCAGTTAGCATAATGTTTTCAAGGCTATTCAAGTGGTAGTGTTTATTAGTATTTTAACTTTTTGTGACTCAATAATATCCCATTAATTAATTGCACAGTTTTTTTTTTTAATCCATTCATCCATTGATTATGTTTCTGTGTGAATCTGTTTAATTTTATTTGAGTGGAATTTGCTGAGATACTTGGATGGGTAGCTTTGTGTGTTTTATCCAGTTTTGTACACTTCTGGATTATATTTCTTTAGATAGATTTCTCTGCTCAATAAGTTTTTTGGTAATAGGACTAATTCGTGGAACTTCCTCCTTCAGCATTTTCCCATGGACCACTCTGTCTTCTGTTGATGTTAAGATTTTTTTCTCGACTTTGTCTTTCATCAGTTTGAGAATTTGTGTCTAGATATTGATCTCTTTGTATAATTCTACCTGGAGTTCACTTAGTTTTTTGAAATTATGGCTTAATGTTTTGGAGCTAATTTCAAGTTTTGGGCATTGTTTCTTAAAATATTTTTTCCTTTTTTTTTTTTTTTAATATTCTCCTTCAGGGACTTCTCTTAAAATTTTGTTGATAGAGTTGACAAACTGTGTCACTCTATATTTTCTTCTCGTTAATTAGTAAGTGTTTAATTTCAATTTCAGTTCTTTTCAACTCTGGACTTTCAATTTGATTTTTTTTCTGTTTTCACAGTTTCAGCTTTTCTATTGAGATTCTCTGTTGAGACATTGTCATCATATTTCCCTTTATTTGTTTAAAGTCAATTTCCTTTAATAAATGAATGTATTGTAAAGGTAACACACACACACTCCAATCTTATCCCAACCACAATTTCTATTAACTGATTTGTTCCTGAATAGAGGTCACACTTTTCTATCTCTTTGCATATCACAATAATTTTCTGTTATTGAAAATGGAAATTATACATACAATATTACAGCAAAATTGAATTTCTAATTTTCTTGAGTCTTTCATTACTCCCTCTTTCTCTTTTTTATTTTTTAGACTTAAACTGTTGGATCCTCCCCTCCCCTATTTCTATTTCACAGTTTCCAGCCCCTTATAGCCCTGCTTAAACACATTGAACCTGTAAGACTTCTACTCTGTGCCAATTAATCAGCATGGGTGTGCAAATACATTGAAGGTTTAGCCAATTGTGGAGCTTTCCTTGTCTTTTACTTTCAGCGGAGATATCTTTCTCCCTTCACATGTACATATTTCCCAGTCATCAGGGAAATTATGGAATGTGTGCCATGGGTTTTCTGATGTTTTCTTTCAAGAATCTTCATGTGCAGTTTTTTTTCAGGGGGTCATTGAATACACCATCTTGGATTGAAAACTGGACCTAGTAGATGTTAAGATTTTCCCAATTATTTCCTACTCATTTTGCTTCGTTTACTGACACTCTCTCCACTGGTTTACATCCCTTGCCTAAAACGAAGTCCATCCACTCCAGCCACAATGTTACTAGCTTTCCTAGTCTTCTGGTAAAATCATTCTCAAGAAATGAGTTGGGAGGATGGCAACTTGAAAAAAAGCCACACATTTTCTCTGTCACCATGCAAAGCTATGTCAGTTTTTATGAGTAAATGCTCTTTGATCTCCTGTTTTCATTTGATCGACTTCTAAAGCCCACAAAATAGTTTCTAAGCACAATATTGAACAGTTTTATCCTATTTAGGGAGAGGATTAGTCACTTTTTCATACTACTCTCACCAGACGTCTATAGCAGCCTCTATGTTCCAGATCTTTTACTGAGGGAAGATTTATTTATTTATTTACTTTTATGGAGAAGAAAATGGCAACCCACTCCAGTACTCTTGCCTGGAAAATCCCATGGGTGGAGGAGCCTGGTGGGCTGCAGTCCATGGGGTCGCTGAGGGTTGGACACAACTGAGCGACTTCACTTTTCACAGAATAGAAATAACAGTAAAGAGTTTATTGATAAAGGAAGAAGTGCTGAGATCAGAACAGAAATTAAGCTGGAGGTAATCATGATTTTTCCAGGGAGAAATCAATGTGCATTCATAAAAATTATATCTCCATTAACATCTTTATCACATGGAATTAGCCCATGGAAAGGAAAGAGTGGGGGTTAGCAGACTGGATTTCTTTTAGCTATGATGTATTTGGGGAATCCAAATGGCTTAATTAATCTCTGGGCCTCAAGCTTCTCATCACTAATACAATGAGTTTGTAATAATACATGGTTTGGCAGTTGTCTCCAATGCCTGCCTATACAGATGCTGCGCTAGAGCCAATTTTAATACAGAATTTGTTAGGTCTCCTCTCTGAATTCCTGATTAAGTGGTAGAAGATGGGAAATAGAGTATTTTTAATAAGCTTTAATATAAATTTGAAATTTAAATAAATGCAAAAATACAGTTAAGTAAATGCAAAAATGCACTGTTCCGTCTCCACTCCCACTAGTTTTTTTTTTTTTTTTACTCTTCCTCTGGCATATATATCAGGATCATAAGTGGATATTCTCTTTTTTTTCACAATTATGCACCATATGTGTGGTGCTTCCTTGATGCACTGTACTTCCTTTAACTTAATAAAGCGTGTCTCCTTTTTTCCTCCATTGATTATGATACCTCATTCAGACACTGGCTATGGTTTATATAGGTATTAGCAGCTCAACCTAAAGTTTGTTTGCCTAGTGAAAATGCTGGCACAGCCTTCTCTGTAAGGATCAATAATACATGTGAGGCCAGAGAGGTCAGGGACAATCCTTGCATTAGTCATAACGTTGTCTTTTGACAACATCCTTAAGAAAGGATATTTTGGCTTTTGGTCTACCACAGACTTCTTTTTTTTTTTTTTTTAGAGTCCTAAACTGTAAGGAAAAAAAAAAAAGGCATGAGGTAGGATTTAGGGGATATATAGAAATTTGCAATGCATTAGAACTGCCAGTAAAAGAAGCATAATGTGGCAAGCATGGGCAATAAAATTAAATCTGTGAATGATGACAAATAAATATAGATTGAATTAGAAGAACTTATAGTCTTTATCACTTTTGCTTTCTGGTCTTTTCATATCATTGGAAGTCTAGGTGTCACATATCCATAGTTGCCAAAAATCACTGATTATGTTCCCTTGGCTTAGTTGCATATAGAAAGCTAGTGTGAAGTCAAGGAGTGAAGAATATAATTGATAAAAAATGCCTAGATAACACGAAATATCATGGACCAAATAGGTTTTTCATAATTATTCAAGTTTAATGTACATACTACTTTTACATCTTTTAGTGTTTTGTTTTGTTTTTTTCAGTAAATTGCCTTTTTGTGCTTCATGCATTTGTGAGTTTTGCAAAACAAAAAATCCTAACTTTCTATAAAGCATAGAAAAAGTGCCTTGCACAAAATCATAGGAAGGAAAATGAATGATATGCAGGGAAGACTCAGTTTGAGGCAATAACTGTGATCTCATTCGTAAAAGTAGAAACTCTTCAAATATTTTCTAGGTGATGGTCTCAGAAAACAATCAAGCAAACAAGTAGTTCAGGAGAGCTGGTAGGTACAATTTATCATAAAATGCCAAATGATCTGAAAAGCAGCTCAGTATCCTAAATCAATAACAAATGTGCATTTTTTTCCCATCTATCACCTGATAATATTAGAGATGACAGCTTATTTGATGAGGGAATAGCATTCTGTGCATTTCATTATGAGGTTGCTGCTGGGTTTTATAAGAGTTCTTTTGAAAGAAAACTTTATCACCATTTTGTTAAAACTATTTCATCAGTCTGCTCACTTAAAAATGTATTTGTGCAATTCTTGGAAATGCTGAGTTTCACTCTTTTTTGTCTCAATAAGGCATAATATATCTCCCCTGATGTTGGTTTCTGACAAATCCCTAGACACACTTAGCCTTTAGAGTAAAATCCAGATCATTTCTCATCTTGCCAGAACAAACAAGAGCACAGGAGTGTTGTGCATTTTGGGGTTACAGATTATGATTTAAAATGTGCTGATAGACCCAAATTCTTAAATTTAAATTAACCATCACATTTGAGAGCAATTTCCTGGCATTCTGTGTTCAACTGAAGGGTTTTGTCCTAACTGAGTACACACTTCTACTCTGGCAAATGAGCAGTAATAGATACACTTTGGGTGAAATAAAGCAATAATAAACCAGGATTTACCTTTGAGCCAAAAATGTAGGCAAAATCACAATGCATAAATGAAGCAGTTGATTGATATAGTTAAAGTATGTGTATATGTAGATATATATGTACAGGCTTCCCAGGTGGCGCTAGTAGTAAAGAAACCACCTGCCAATGCAGGGAACAGAGGAGACTTGGATTAGATTCCTGGGTTGGGAAGACCCTCAGGAGAAGGAAATGGAATCCCACTTCAGTATTCTTGCCTGGAGAATCCCATGGACAGAGGAGCCTGGAAGGCTACAGTCCATAGGGTTGCACAGAGTCAGAAATGACTTTAATGACTTAGCATGCATGTAGGAAAAGGAGTTTGTCAAAGCTGTATATTGTCACCCTGTTTATTTAATTTATATGCAGAGTACATCATGAGAAACGCTGGACTGGAAGAAACACAAGCTGGAATCAAGATTGCCAGGAGAAATATCAATAACCTCAGATTAAGAAGCCTCTTGATGAAAGTGAAAGTGGAGAGTGAAAAACTTGGCTTAAAGCTCAACATTCAGAAAACGAAGATCATGGCATCCGGTCTCATCACTTCATGGGAAATAGATGGGGAACAGTGTCAGACTTTATTTTTCTGGGCTCCAAAATCACTACAGACGGTGACTGCAGCCATGAAATTAAGAGACGCTTACTCCTTGGAAGGAAAGTTATGACCAACCTAGACAGCATATTCAAAAGCAGAGACATTACTTTGCCAACAAAGGTTCGTCTAGTCAAGGCTATGGTTTTTCCTGTGGTCATGTATGGATGTGAGAGTTGGACTGTGAAGAAGGCTGAGCGC
>NW_011494728.1:917077-917656 GCF_000754665.1 Bison bison bison
AGAGGATGAGATGGCTGGATGGCATCACTGACTCGATGGACATGAGTCTGAGTGAACTCTGGGAGTTGGTGATGGACAGGGAGGCCTGGTGTGCTGCAATTCATGGGGTCGCAAAGAGTCGGACACGACTGAGTGACTGATCTGATCTGATCTGATATGTATGTATGTATATGTATAATTATGTGTATATGTATATATACAATACACACACACACATATATATATATATATATAAATATATATAAAATGATATAAATTTATCTTTAGAAGTTAGGATTTTTTACTTAAAATTATGTAGTTTTGACTAATCTCAGGAAGGGCCCCAGTGTAGGCTTCTCTCAGATCTGATGGGTCTAACGTACTTGCCTAGACTGAAACTTTCTCCAGGTTGGGTGGGCATCCTGCTACCAATCAACTTCAGCTGCTACCAATCAACTTCCACTGGCAAGACACAGGCAAGGTGCACTAGAATTGGCCACTATATTCATCAAAAGTCATTTAAAAGAAACTTGAGCCTGAGTCAAATAACTGCTGCAGTGTTAATATTACTGTGTTCCTGGGCTTTTTTTTTTTTTTTTT
>NW_011494728.1:917788-924475 GCF_000754665.1 Bison bison bison
TTTTTTTTTTGCCATCCTCTGACTAGATCCATTTGTCCTGTGTCCCTTTTAGCTGCTGACTGCTGCTTTGCCCTTTTGAACCCTCATATTATATACTTCAGTACATGTGTCTCATTGTCCCTGACTGTAGACCACATGCCCTGCTCTGCACTCTAGTGATTGCCCCCTTAGTTTTGTTTGTCCATCTGCCTAATTTCAGACCTTCTCTGCCAGTGAGAGCCCTCTGATAAATAAATAACCACCAACCTGCTGTTGCATTTTCTAATTGCCTTATCATCATTATTTATAAGGGAGCAAGTTTGTCTACACCAGATGTGCCATCCACTCTAGAGTGGCTCTGTTGCCCACTGGTCGAAAGGTTGAAAGCAGTTAAAGTATCTGGCCTCTGATTAGTTCATCTCTTTCACTTTTGAGTGGGAAATGGAGTTGGAGAGTGGGTAGAGAATTACAAAGGTCACCTGGACTAAACTTCTTGTTAAAGTGACCTTAAACAAACAAATGAAATGTAAACAAACTAATGAAATTTGCAAAAAAGAAAGAGACTGATCTCTGAAATGCTCTTAGTAGGATGTCCCTGGAGGAATATTTGCATGGATAAGCATGATGTCCCTGGAGCAATATTTACATGGATCAGATTGGCTCCCTGGAGAAAGTCACTTGCAACTGTCTTCAGTATAAAATGGAGATATTTTACATTCTAATCTTTTGTGAAGTGATCCTGTGAAGATCACTTGGAAACCTCATGTATTCTGCGACATAGTTTTTTCTTCTCCAACATGAGAAGAAATTTTGAGCAACTCTTGACAGCTCCTCTCTATGTAGTTCTTTAATTTCTTGTGTCCTTGACATTATTTAGTAAACATTGACACTAGTTAAGAGCTCTGATCTATGTAAGTCTAATTTGACAATGTGATGTGTATTAGCTCAGGATTTGGGGCTCTAGTGTGGGAATGCCTGGATATGAATGCTTGTTTCCCCAGTCTGTATATATGGGCTTTGTATAAGCTACCTAACATATCAATGATTAATTTTTCTATCCAATAAAATGGAGATTAGGAATAGTTTGTGTTTTGAATTAATGCATGCAAAATGGAGAACAGTTTCTTGTGCACAGTAAACTTGAATGTAATGTTAGACATTTTATTATGGTTTAGTTCAAAAACAGGACCACAGTAATAACCAACATTCATCATATACTTAGGGTGCACCAGGAGCTTATTCAAGCAATTTAAAATAATTATTCTCTTCTAATTTTTACAATTAACCTGAGTAATATAAATATTACCAGAAGGGAAAGAGACACGTGTACCCCAATGTTCATCACAGCACTGTTTATAATAGCCAGGACATTGAAGCAACCTAGATGTCCATCAGCAGATGAATGGATAAGAAAGCTGTGGTACATATACACAATGGAGTATTACTCAGCCATTAAAAAGAATACATTTGAATCAGTTCTAATGAGGTGGATGAAACTGGAGCCTATTATACAGAGTGAAGTAAGCCAGAAGGAAAAACACCAATACAGTATACTAATGCATATATATGGAATTTAAAAAGATGGTAACAATAACCCTGTGTACGAGACAGCAAAAGAGACACTGATGTATAGAACAGTCTTATGGACTCTGTTGCAGAGGGAGAGGGTGGGAAGATTTGGGAGAATGGCATTGAAACATGTATAATATCATGTATGAAACGAGTTGCCAGTCCAGGTTCGATGCACGATACTGGATGCTTGGGGCTAGTGCATTGGGACGACCCAGAGGGATGGTATGGGGAGGGAGGAGGGAGGAGGGTTCAGGATGGGGAACACATGTATACCTGTGGTGGATTCATTTTGATATTTGGCAAAACTAATACAATTTGTAAAGTTTAAAAATAAAATAAAATTTAATAAAAAAAAAAAGAAGAATTTCCAGAAATGGTGATAAGGAGAATAAGACTAGAGTTTTCACTTTGTCCTTCTGAAGCGTGTATAAGGCATAACCCCATGTTACCCCCTACCCCCAAATTGAATGTCACCAGGCCCTTGATACTCAAAATGTTATCTGCAGCATTGGCACCACCTGGGGTCTTGTTAGAAATGCAGACTTTCCTACTTGATCAAAGACCTACTGATTCAGAATCTGCATTCTAACAAGATCCCTAGAGTGATGTATGCTGCTGCTGCTGCTAAGTGGCTTCAGTGGTGTCTGACTCTGTACGACCCCATAGATGGCAGCCCATCAGGCTCCCCCGTCCCTGGGATCCTCCAGGCAAGAACACTGGAGTGGGTTGCCATTTCCTTCTCCAATGCATGAAAGTGAAAAGTGAAAGTGAAGTCTCTCAGTCGTGTCCGACTCTTCACAACCCCATGGACTGCAGCCCACCAGGCTCCTCCGTCCATGGGATTTTCCAGGCAAGAGAACTCGAGTGGGGTGCCATTGCCTTCTCCAGAGTGATGTATACAACTGTTCAAATTTGAGAACCCCATTTTAGCCAGTTTTAAATGTCTCTTTACCATGCCTTTTTTCCCCCAAGTATATTTGCCATGGTTTTAAAATAAATATATTTTAAATTGCTATAGATTTTCATGGAGACTTGTGATTAAATTTTCATCTATAATATGAGTCATTTCACTCGTGTTCAGTGCCAGTGCCAAGGAAGAAGAATGTAAGACAGAAAATTAAGGTGAAGCTTTAAGCAGAAGAAAAAGTTCCTTAATTGAAATGACTTTCTCCTGATAGTTCTACTGTTCAAACCACATTAAAAAGAAGACAGCATTACATAGGATTGAAGTTCATGAACAGTTTTCAATAGAAATAAGTCTGACATTTCTACAGTTTACAGTTTCTTTCACCTGTGTCCCTGTAAAATGACATCAGATATGAAACATAAGTACTTGAAAATTATCCAAAGTCACTGATTTTAGGGAGAGTAATTTAGCTCAGATTTTGATCCAATGTCTTTCTTGTTCTATCCTTTGATTTATTAAAGATTTTGTAAAAGTTTTATTATATACTTTTTATGGTTCAGATTTAATTGGAAAAAATTGTTCTCACAGTATCCCTATTGATTTGAATACCTGGATAACCCAAAACATTTTTATTTCATAACAACACTAAACTTTCATGAACATGAAATCCATTACTGAAACAATTGCAGATATATTTGTAGCAATACATTTTTACTTTAAAAATTAGTGCAATTCTGCAAAGCATTAAAAAATAAATTAAGGGGTAAAATCTCTTTGATAACCCTTACCTTGTAAAATCAGTATGATAGCTAGTAATCAATCTTAATTCTCAATCTATTCTGGAACATTGAAAACATAGAACAGCTTTAGGGCTGCAGAAATAAATGAAAACAACCCAAAAGAGAAAAGAGGCTATTTATTCAGAACTTGCTATGGCATGGGTATCCGCAACTGTCACTCGCATTTGTCAGAGACTCCAAGGCAGCCAGAAGGGTGGGGAAAAAAAAAAAAAATTAAGGCTTCAAGTATGCTCTGATTGGATGTTATTGACACTGGGTATTTGGAGGAGGGCAACGAGAATCACAACCTAGTATATAATGAATTTAGAAAGCAGATTGATTTCTAGTTGGTCTTGAGTTGGAAGCAGAGGCAGAAATTAGGGAAACTGGCAGTCATTGACTAAATCCTAATTGTCCTGGGCCAGTTACTGAAGACGTTATGGTTTTGCTTCTTGAACTGGCTGATACAGAGGTTGTAGGTCAGAGGTTTATTTTCCTATATTATCTGGCCATTGTCTCTGTATTCAGTTTTTCAGAACAGAATCCAAGTCGTTAACATAAAAGGACTCTAATATCATACCTGCTGCTATTATAGAAATATTTTTTTTTTAATAAATTTAATGTTCTAACTTGGTTTTAGGCTAGTTCTCTCAAATATTAGAAGTCATAACATAATACAATGCAATTTGAATATTTTCATTTGTGTTTAGTGAAATATGAGAATTGTGAGAGAAATAATAAGACAGCCCCTGTTATTGAGGTCATTAGACAATTATTTCTGTATCTTTTGGAGTGCAGAATAAAGAAGCAGTGGGGATTTTACGGAGGAAATTTTTTGTTATGGTACTAGTGACTGAATTTATAGTTATCACTAGTAAAGTAAGAAATCATCAACGCCACCTTGAAAGCAGTTAAAGGACAATTGAGTTAGAAAGATGGGTCAGCATGTGTAACAAGTTCTAGTCTAACCTATTAGACTAACTGGAGAAATGAAACAGTGAAATAATTTTAATTAAGTATTGAAATTAATATTTAATTCATAATTAATGTTCAACTTTTGAACATTTATGTACTCCAAGTTCAGTCTTATTGGCTATTGAGTATTAAAAATAATAAAATCTAGGTAAGTCATCATCAAAATTAGTGTGATAGATATACATTTAGTACTTTTATCTGTATGCAAAAAAAATCTATGATTTAAATATGATAGTGTCTTTTTAGAAACGGATTGTGGCAGCTAAAAATATGTTTCAATGAATTGATGGCTCATTGTGCTACTTTTAAAGGATAATAAGTTTATGCTTCTTATGCATAATATATGTCTCACTTAACTGCTGTTAGGAATACCATCAGAAAATGTATATATTATCAACATGGCTTTCTAGCTTCCACCATTATTTAATTTCATGTGTTAATGTATTAATTAAAAATCATTAAACTGCCCTATGCATAATCTGTTACCAAAGGAAAAACTCATAGTTATTTCATCTTCATTAGTATTAAGGTTTTGGTTATTAAATATTAACAGCACCATAAACTGGACTATTTAGTTTATATACTTCTTAGTTATCAGTGAAACTCAGTAAAGAATAGTAGCATTTTCACTGAAACTTTTAGAGTTCTTCTCTAAAGAAGAATTATGAATCTATGACCAACTAGACAGCATATTAAAAAGCAGAGACATTACTTTACCAACAAAGGTGCATGTTGTTAAAGCTATGGTTTTTCCAGTAGTCATGTATGGATGTGAGAGTTGGACCATAAAGAAAGCTGAGCACCAAAGAATGGATGCTTTTGAACTGTGGTGTTTGAGAAGACTCTTGGGAGTCCCTTGCACTGCAAGGAGATCCAACCAGTCCATCCTAAAGGAGATCAGTCCTTGTATATTCATTGGAAGGACTGATGCTGAAGCTGAAACTCCAATATTTTGGCCACCTGATGCTAAGAACCGACTCATTGGAAAAGACCCTAATGTTGGGAAAGATTGAAGGAAGGAGGAGAAGGGGATGACAGAGGATAAGATGGTTAGATGCCATCACCGATGTGATGGACATGAGTTTGAGTAGGCTCTGGGAGTCAGTGATGGACAGGGAGCCTGGCATGCTGCAGTTCATGGATCACAAACAGTCGGACATGACTGAGGGACTGAATTGAGGTTCCACAAAATTTCCCCAGTTCCTACTTTGGTATTCTGAATTAACAGTTCCAGTAGGATTTTCCAAGTTCTTTCTTGGATGAAAATTTGTACTTGTTATAATGTTTGCTCATATAGGTAGTTAGTGAACTAGGCCAAGATTAGTCAAAATTATTTGCAAAGTGGACAGTCTTAAAGATGTGCCTGAAAGAGATTTATATGTTAAGGAAAAGTAAACAATGCATTTGAACTGGGAAAAAAAAAATACAAGACAGATGCTTTCAAAAGGTTGAACGAGTCATGTGTTATGTGCTAGGCTGTTTTAAATTTATGCTCTCACAATTTATACATAATTTGCTTTTGTTGCTGTTTGATTTTAATGATCTATTTTAAAATTTAACACTCAAAGAGATCTAGCAATTGAGGATGAGCTCTTCCCTGATCCTTGTTTAAAGGATCCTTTTAGTTTGTCTCTTATACCCCTCTGCACACATCTTGAAACCCCCCAGCAAACTGTCTCTTTTCCCAAAACCCTATTACTGCCTTGCTGATTATATCTCTGACAGCTCTTCTCTTTATTTCCCTGACTTTTCCCTTGACTATTTATTCACTTTGACCCCACCCACCTTCAAATCTACCAAAGGCTCTACAGCTAATGCATCTGTAAAACAAAACAAAAAGCATTCTAGAAACTATCTGCTGCTCTGTTCTTAAAACCTAGCTTTTGGATTTTAACTGCAATCATCCCCACAAGTAACGTCCCTACCCAAATACCTACTTTTGCCCTTAAGACACATGCAATACTTTCCTCTAAGTGAATTTTCTTGCTGGTTTCTAAAGGTATTCAGTTTTATTTGAATCCATACATATGCTACAAATCTCCCTTCCCTCAGTTTCAACTGTTAGATGTCTATTTTGAAATTATATTTTAAGGATCCCTTCAAAGTATATGTGTTTGGCCATAATCTTAGGAATGCCAGTATAGGTGATGACATTTCTCAACATCATCGCAGCACTGTTTATAATAGCCAGAACATGGAAGCAACCTAGATGCCCATCAGCAGATGAATGGATAAGAAAGCTGTGGTACATATACACAATGGAGTATTACTCAGCCATTAAAAAGAATACATTTGAATAAGTTCTAATGAGGTGGATGAAACTGGAACCTATTATACAGAGTGAAGTAAGCCAGAAAGAAAAACACCAATACAGTATACTAACGCATATATATGGAATTTAGAAAGATGGTAACAATAACCCTGTGTACGAGACAGCAAAAGAGACACTGATGTATAGATCAGTCTTATGGACTC
>NW_011494728.1:924716-938749 GCF_000754665.1 Bison bison bison
ATGAGGAGGGAGGTGGGAGGAGGGTTCAGGATGGGGAACACAGGTATACCTGTGGCGGATTCATTTCGAAATTTGGCAAAACTAATACAACATTGTAAAGTTTAAAAATAAAATAATATTAAAAAAAAGAACATTATAGAAATTGTTTTTATGTGAATTTCAAAGACAAAATAAAACCAATACAATAATGTAAAGTAATTAACCTCTAATTAAAATAAATAGATTTATATTAAAAAAAGAAAATGAAAAAAAAAAAAAAAGCAAAATCAGCTTTGTTCTTTTTTTTTCCCACACATCTTCCTTCTGTGCCTTTGCACATGACCATGGGATGGCTTTACCTGCCTTCTAATTCCTAGTCAAACTTTAAGACTTTCTTTGATGTCAATATTGGAAGAAGTCTTCTTTAAGGACCAGCCTGAGTGAAATACTTTACTCCCCTTATAGCTGGCAAGTTAAGAATGCTTAGTAGCATGAATAATACTTCTCCTCCAGGCTGTAATCTCCTTGAAGGCATGAAGTGTGGCTTAGCTATATACACTGTATCAATGCTGAGCCCACATTACATTCAGCATTTATTGGAGAAATCAGTGAATGAGTAGGTAGATGGATGGATGTTGAATGAATGAAAACACACATGTAACATGCTTTGCTGAGATTTCATACGGTCATGACCTTTGCATATAAGAGGTATCAAGATTCAAGTGAAATGGCAGGAAGAACTGTCTCATCTCATTTGGTCCTAATTTGAAAATTCATTCCAACTTAATGATTATTACAGAAGTGCTTTTTTTTTGTTTGTTTCCTGATAAACTCTATAAATGAATTTGCTTATATCTAAGTAAAGAAAGAAAAATACTTTGTTAACGTGAGATTCAGCAGCTTTTGTTTCTTTTGTTTTTTGTTGTTATGCTATAGCACTAAGATGAAACTGAGCTCATTTTCAGCTATCAGATGTATGAGGATAAAATATTTAGATTTAATATTATTATTTAGAATTGCTTTCGAAGAAACACTATTTTTGTAAGAAGACTTTTGGTTGGAGATGTGTAAGTTTGTATTTGTGTATGTTTATGCCCAGTCTAAGTCAGAGTAATTGTTTTTGTCTTTTAACATCATTAGTTTTCTCAGACTGTCATTGTTTCCTTAATAGTTGAAGAAACATTCCAAGAAACACTAAAACTGTCTCTGTAATCATTGCATTGAGTAATACTCAGAGCTACACATTTGTTTGAAAATAACTAATGCTGTTGGCTTTCTTCCAGGTATCATACACATTTGGAATATTTATGTTTATTCAGTCAAACAGTGTAAGCACATGTCTCCTTCCTTAAAGAAAAGCTGTCTTAGTTCACCTCATGCAAGGGCTTAATAAACTCTCCACAATAAAGTAGTGTTGATTATTGCTCTGCACAGTTGTAGCAGCCTCATTAGCTTCACTACATAGCTTGAAATAGTTTCATGCCAAATTAAAAATGTAGGTCATTCAAAGGACTGATGGTGCTAGTTCAGCATGATTTCAAGCTCACCCATATCCATCTTCTATCTTATTTCATTGCAGACTTCTCCTCACAATACTTATATTTATATATGTCATCTTATTAAATCCTATATAATTACATTGTGAGAAACACATGTCATGCGTGTTCACCAGTTTGTGGAATTTTTAAGTTAGTAAGTTAGTGCCTGATAAATACTCAGATTTTTTTTTTGTCTTAAGTTTAATGGGAAAATATTCATAATTTCATGTTTTCCAACAGTGTATTCCATAGAGCAATTATTCTATTATTCCACAATATGAGGTGATTGAAGAAGAAACAAATGATCAAATAAATTTGGGAAACTATCAATCTCTTTTGCTCTGAGTCAGATATATACACTGACAAATCCACTAATGCATGAATGCAAGTAAAGATATTTCAAGTTTTCATTTCCCAGTTTGCTTAACTTTTCAGTAGTACTTAGTGTTGTTGAATGTGCATGCTATTTTCTTCAAAATTCAAGTTAATTATTGAAGATTAGTAAAAATGCATGCTTCACATATTAAGAAGTATAGAAATGTACAAAGTAAAAATAATTTATGCTTCTCCATGCTCTGTCCCTTCCCTCATGCAAGTTTATTCTAATTAAATAGTATCTCTTTATATAAGGACAAACATGCCCATGCATATATGTGTGCATGTAGAAGATATGTATATACATTTTTAACATAAAGATTAGCATTAATAATATTTAATACATTTATTGTTTTTCAGAATACATTCAAATTCTTTCCAAGTTAGTACATAGATGTTTTTCAATGGATATATATTATTCTGTTCTTTAATGTAATCATTTATCTATTCTCTATTCATAGACATTTGTTACTACTATAAAAATGCAGTGATCTTTTTAATATATTATTTCATGTATGTGTAGTGAGTGTTAGGTTGATTTTCCTAAGGTAGAATTTCTGAGTGCAAAGGCATTGCATTTGTAATTTTGATATATATTACCAAATTACCATCCATAGCGATTATGCCAAACATTCATAAAGGAGTGCCTGTTCTCCACAGACAGGCCAAGATGATTTATTAAATTCTAAAAATATATTTTCCAGTATTTTTTTCTGATTTAGGCCATCTTCCTCATTGTGTATTCCTCTTTTTTTCTTCTAGGTTTATTGATATATAATTGATGTATAGCACTAGATAAATTTAAGGTACACAGCATAATGATTTGATGTACATGCATCATAAAGTGATTATCATAGTAAATCTAGTAAATATCCATCATCTCATACAAAATTAAAGAAATGGAAAAATATTTTTTTTGTGTGTGTGTGTAATAATTTTTGTGTGTATGATGAAAACTCTTTGGATTTACTCTCTTAACAACTTTCATACATAACATAGAGAAGTGCAATTATATTTATCATGTTGTACATTACATTTTTAGTGTTTATTTATCTTAAAGCTAAAAAGTTTGTATCTTTTGAATGCCTTCATTCATCCTCCCAAAACCTGAACCCCGCAACTGGTAACCATAGAGGCAGCATAATAAAAGAGTAACAGATTTATTCTGTATCCCCCTTTTAATGTACTTATGAATGCTGATATTAATATGTAATTTAGAATTTTTGCACAGAAAGCTTTAAAAAAAATTTCCTCATAGTTTGTTCTACAGTTTTGCCCACCTATTGGTATCAATGTTATGTTTTCTTCTTAGGATAATTAAGTTATAAAATAAGTTAGGAAATAATTTAAATAGCATTAAAATTCAGTTCAGTTCAGTTCAGTCACTCAGTCGTGTCCTACTCTTTGCAACCCCATGAATTGCAGCACATCAGGCCTCCCTGTCCATCACCAACTCCCAGAGTTCACTCAAACTCATTTCCATCGAGTCAGTGATGCCATCCAGCCATCTCATCCTCTGTCGTCCCCTTCTCCTCCTGCCCGCAATCCCTCCCAGCATCAGGGTCTTTTTCAATGAGTCAGCTCTTTGCATAAGGTGGCCAAAGTACTGGAGTTTCAGCTTCAGCATCAGTACTTCCAAAGAACACCCAGGACTGATCTCCTTTAGGATGGACTGATTGGATCTCCTTGCAGCATTAAAATTACCTGCCTTAAATTCTGATTGAGTTCTCCTATTGAAACTCTTGGGTCTGGTGTTTGGGGATGCAGCTTTTGGTATAATTTCTATATAATGTAGGTGGGAATCAAGTAATTAGGGTGGCTATCTTTCTGGGAGCCAATTTTGGTATATTTTTCTATTAACTTTTTCATTAAGGCTTAAAATATCAGTTCAGATCGGTCACTCAGTTGTGTCTGACTCTTTGAGACCCCATGGACTGCAGCATGCCAGGCTTTCCTGTCCATCATGAACTCTTGCTCAAACTCTTGTCCATCACGTCAGTGATGCCATCCAACCATCTCATCCTCTGTCCTCCCCTTCTCCTCCTGCCTTAAATATTCCCCAACATCAGGATCTTTTCCAATGAGTCAACTCTTCCCATGAGGTGGCCAAAGTATTGGAGTTTCAGCTTCAGCATCAGTCCTTCCAATGAATATTCAGGGCTGATTTCCTTTAGGATGGACTAGTTGGATCTCCATGCAGTCCAAGGGACTCTCAAGAGTCTTCTCCAACACCACAGTTCAAAAGCATCAATTCTTCAGCACTCAGCTTTCCTAATAGTCCAATTCTCACATCCAAACATGACTACTGGAAAAACCATAGCTTTGACTAGACAGATCTTTGTTGTCAAAGTAATGTCTCTGCTTTTAATATGGTGTCTAAGTTGGTCATAAATTTCCTTTCAAGGAACAAGCATCTTTCAATTTCATGGCTGCACCATCTGCAGTGATTTTTGAGCCCCCCAAAATAAAGTTCCTCACTGTTGCCATTGTTTCCCCATCTATTTGCCATGAAGTGATGGGACCAGATGCCATGATCTTAGTGTTTTCAATGTTGAGCTTTAAGGCAACTTTCAATTCTCCTCTTTCACTTTCATAAAAAGACTCTTTAGTTCCTCTTCACTTTCTTCCACAAGGGTGGTGTCCTCTGCATATCTGAGGTTATTGATATTTTCCCCAGCAATCTTGATTCCAGCTTGTGCTTCATCCAGTCCAGCATTTTGCATGATGTACTCTGCATATAAGTGAAATAAGCAGGATGACAATATACAGCCTTGATGTACACCTTTTCCTATTTGGAACCAGTCTCTTGTTCCATGTCCAGTTCTAACTCATGCTTCTTGACTTGCATGATTTCTCAGGAAGCAGGTTAGGTGGTCTGGTATTCCCTTCTCTTGAAGAATTTTCCACAGTTTGTTGTGATCCTCACAGTCAAAGGCTTTGGCACAGTCAGAAAAACAGCAGTATATGTTTTTCAGGAACTCTCTTGCTTTTTCAATGATCCTATGGGTGTTGGCAATTTGATCTCTAATTGTTCTGCCTTTTCTAAATCTGGCTTGAACATCTGGAAGTTGATGGTTCATGTACTGTTGAAACTTGACTTGGAGAATTTTGAGCATTACTTCGTTAGTATGTGAGATGAGGGCAATGTTGTGGTAGTGTGAACATTTTTCGGCATTGCCTTTCTTTTGGATTGGAATTAAAACTGACTTTTGCAGTCCTGTGGCCACTACTGCGTTTTGAAAATTTGCTGGCATATTGAGTGCAGAACTTTCACAGCACCATCTTTTAGAATTTGAAATAGCTCAAATGGGATTCTGTTGCCTCCACTAGCTTTGTAGTTTTGCTTCTTCAGTCCCACTTGACTTCACATTCCAGTATATCTGGCTCTAGGTGAGTCATCACACTATCGTGGTTATCTGTGTCATTAAGATCTTTTTTGTTTAGTTCTTCTGTGTATTCTTGCCCCCCTTTCTTACTATCTTCTGCTTCTGTTAGGTCCATACTGTTTCTGTCCTTTATTGTGCCCATCTTGCATGAAATGTTCCCTTGTTTTCTCTAATTTTCTTGAAGAGATCTCTAGTCTTTCCTATTCTATTGTTTCCCTCTATTTCTTTGCATTGATCTCTAAGGAGGGCCTTCTTATCTCTCCTTGCCATTCTTTGGAAATCTGCATTGAGATGGGTATTTCTTTCCTTGTCTCCTTTGCCTTTAGCTTCTTTTCCTTTCTCAGGTATTTGTAAGGCCTCCTCAGACAACCATTTTGACTTTTTTCATTTCTTTTTTGGGGGGATGGTCTTGATCCCTGTCTCCTGCAAAATGTCACAAACCTCTGTCCATAGTTCTTCAGGCACTGTGTCTATCTACCTACCTTGAATCTGTCACTTCCACTGTATAATCATAAGAGATTTGATTATGGTCATACCTGAAAGGTCTAGTGGTTTTCCTTACTTTCTTCAATTTTAGTCAGAATTTTGCAATAAGAAGTTCATGAGCTGAGCCTCAGTCAGCTCCCAGTCTTGTTTTTGTTGACCGTATAGGGTTTCTTACCAGCTGAGCCACAAGGGAAGCCCAAGAATACTGGAGGGGTAACCTATCCCTTTTCCAGGGGATCTTCCTGACCCAGGAATTGAACTGGAGTATCCTGCATTTCAGGCAGATTCTTACCAACTGACCTATCAGCGATCCCAGCTTAAAATTTATTAGTAAATAATTGAGGAACCTATTTTTTATTTCATCTTTTTAATAGTATTCCTCTTCTGTTAATGTTTCTAGCACTTATGCATTCCTTTTTCATTAGTTATGGTAACTCCAAATTTATCTATTGTCAAGGTATTTTTCAATTTTATAATATTACAAATATTTTTAAATTTATTTTTTAATCTTGCTAGTTTGTACTTTTTATATATATATATATATGTATATGTATACATATATATATATCTGTTCTGTCTCCTTTTTTCAGGATACTTTCTCTTACGGTAACTGAGTGAGATAAATATTTTAAACCTTTTATTATTTTTTCTTAATATTTATTTCATGTGAGTATGGTTGATTTACAATGTTTTGATAGTTTCAGATGTAGAGCAAAATGATTTTGTTACACATTTACAGACATATGCTCTTTTTCAGATTCTTTTCCCATGTAAATTATTACAAAGTATTAGAGTTCCCTGTGCTATACAGTAGATCCTTGTTGATTATCTATTTTATATATAGTAGAAGGTACTTGTTAAATCTAACCTCCTAAGTGGTGTTGGAGAAGACTCTTGACAGTCCCTTGGACTGCAAGGAGATCCAACAAGTCCATTCTGAAGGAGATCAGTCCTGGGTGTTCTTTGGAAGGACTCATGCTAAAGCTGAAACTCCAATACTTTGGCCACCTCATGCGAAGAGTTGACTCATTGGAAAGGACTCTGATGCTGGGAGGGATTGGGGGCAGGAGGAGAAGGGGACGACAGAGGATGAGATGGCTGGATGGCATCACCGACTCGATGGACATGAGTTTGGGTGAACTCCGGGAGTTGGTGACAGACAGGGAGGGCTGGCGTGCTGCATTCATGGGGTGGCAAAGAGTCGGACATGACTGAGCGACTGAACTGAACTGAATTTATCCCTCACCCACCTTTCCCCTTTGGTATCCATAGTGGCTGTATCAATTTAAATTCCCACCAACAGTGTAGGAGGGTTTGCTTTTCTCCACACCTTCTCCAGCATTTATTTAAACCATTTATTTTTATTATATATTTTTAATTAGCAAAAGTATTGTTAGCTAAGAATTTTCCTATTGACATTGATTTATTTGCCTTATATAAGTTCCAAAATAAAATTGCTCCTCTTTTAAAACTGTTTTCAGATAATTTAAAAGTTTTGTTTTCACTTTGTTTGTTCCAAGAGTTTTTTTTTTTTAACTTTTCAATTTATATTGGAGTATAGTTGATGAACAATGATGTGTTAGCCTCAGATGTACAAAAAAAGTGTTTTAGTTTTTGAAAATTAGTTTTGAATTTACAGGTGGGAGGATATTTCTTTTTTCCTTTTCTGGTATTATTACTAATTTCTAATATTTGTTAATATCATAAGATGCAAATTTTACCTATTCTTCTTTTTTTAATATTATTGAGGTTTCTTTGAATATATATTCTGTGTTTTGGAAGTTTCAAATGCCTTAAATCCATATATCCAAAACTAACCTCATGATCTTTCCCCCTGCTTACAAGTAACCTTTCTTAGATTTATTGCAATACACTTTGCCATTTCACCCAAATCTGGAAGCCAAAGTGTTTAGACACTGTCACTTTCTTCTACCCTGTCCATATTTTATCCATTATCTGAGTATTTAAGAGGTCTCCTGTACTCCATTTCTACCACTATAACTCTGGGACAATCTAATGATATTCATTACTATGATCTCTGCATTTATATTCAAACTGGTTTGTCCATATAAGTTCTGGGTCTCTTCTAATATTTCCTTAGCATTCAGTGTACTTTTGCAATAGATTTTATTTTTTAGATTAGTTTTAGGTTCATTAAAAAATTAAGAGGATGGTAGAGAGATTTTCCATATACGTTTTCCCCTAACACATGTATAATATCTGCTATTAACAACATCTCTCACCAGACTGGTATATTTATTAGTTGAGTGTACTTTGATTCATAATTATTACTCAAAGTCTGTAGTTTACATTACAGCTCACTCTTTGTATTCTCAATGTATTTTTGAAACACAAATATTTTATTTTATAGCTCACTGGAAGACTATTTCTTAGCTAAGGATATGTTTTCTTGACTGGCCTGTAACACTTTACATAGCCTGATCTTGCACAATTCTCCTATCTGGGGGGCTTCCTTTGCCCCAGGAACATGAGTAATTTTCAGTTTCTCGTACATTATTATCCTCTCTGCTGCTGTAGGATATCTACTTGTGTTTTTCCTTGTCTTTCACTTAATTTCTGAAAACTCATCATATTTGCTTTCTTAACAACTATATAATATATGGCAGCATTTTTTATATTTATCATGTTGTACATTGCATCCCTACTACTCACTTATCTTATAATTGGAAATTTGTACTTTTCACTGCCTTCATCTAATTTTCCTGCTCCTTACTCCCACCTCTGATAACAAGAATTTGAAGTCCTTTTTCTAATGAGTTTGTGAAATATAATTGAGTACAACATCATGTTTTTCCTGTTACATAACACAGTGATTTGGTATTTTTCTGCATTTCAAACTGATAACCACCGCCATAAGACTTGTTATCACCATACAAAGATATTACACAGTTACTGACTATATTTCCCACACTGTACATTTTATACCTATAACTTACTTTGCAGCTGCAAGTTTATGCCTCTGAATCTCCCTCACATATTAATTTCCTCCTCCACACACCCATGTCTGGTAAATTAATTGTCACAATGCTGCATTTCTACTTTCCTCTCCAACATGTTTACCATTATAACATCATATATTACATCTTCTTGCTTTCTGCATCCTTTAATTACTTATTTCAGAGATAAATAACTTTATCTCTTTTGTCTTTTAACCTTCCTACTAGCTTTATACATAATTTACTACATTTACTGTATATTTGTCTTACAAATGAGATTTTCCCTTTTGTGATTTTTCATGTTTCTAGTTGTGTTTTTTTCTTTTTCACTTAGTTCCCTTTACATTTATAAAGCAGTTTTAGTGGTGCTGAATTCTTTTAGCTTTTGAATGAAACCTTGCTGGGTAGAGTATTCTTGATTGTAGGTTTTTCTCTTTTATTATTTTAAATGTATCATTCCACTCTCTCTGGCCTGCTGAGCTTCTGCTGAAAGGGCCATTTTTATTTCCCTCAGAAAATATATATAATTTTCTTTATATATGTAATTGCATTAAATCAGATTTCAAAGAATCCTCTGTTAGGAAAGGTAGCTTGAGTATCAATTCTTTAGCCTTAATTTGCACTGAATTTAAACATTTATTTGTTGAGTGATTTACATTACACTTATTTGATCATGTTCTGTTTAAAGAAGTACTGCTTATACATGAATTGCAATAAGATTATTCTTAGTAATAGAAAAGAGTTGTCCAAAAAGGAGCACAATGCAGGTGTTTTCTTTTTTGTTTGCTTTTTGCTCAACTGATGTGTTTAATAGATTAAAGATGGATCAAATCTTCATTTTTACTGTAGAGTTGATCAGCACATTATGCTTTTGGTACCTTGGCAAGTTCTTTTTTTTAAACTTCTATTTATGTGCTGCAGAGTTCCCCCTCTATTGGTTTGTGGTAATCTAATTTGCTAATATTAACCTCACTCTTCTAATTTATACAGTATGTCTCCATTAAAAATGTGCTTTATTTTTAAGGCACAGGAAATTAACGAAAATAATGAGATGGTTACATGCGTGATAGCTGGGAATATGGAGCATGCTTGTCCGTTCTTTCCCTAAATTTTATTAAATTTAGAGTCCAAAACTTTGAGATGTATATGCCATCTCTCTTTTTCATGACTGGTGTTCAGCTTCTGTAACTTTTATTTCAGTTTGCACAAATGAGAGTAGAATAAATGTCTCATATATTACTACTTGTATTTGTCAATGGGAACATTCAAACTGACTCCCTCCTTGAACAGATTTTAACAGACCTTTGCTTTTCAAATAGAATGTCAATGATTTTAGAGTTTATAGCCTCCATCTTAGACATCTGCACAGATGAATGTCTCTAAAATGTTCTCTTTATAGCATTGGGAATTACCAAATGGGGCCCTTTGCAGAGGACATCTTTTTCATTTCAAATTTTTGCATAAGTGTTATTTACATGCAACAGCTGAGACTCCAGAACAAAATTAGTCAGTCAGATGTTCATTTCACTGAACACATTAGAGAAAGTGCACCTGCCTTGCCATAGGCACCACTTCTTTGGGGATAATAGCATTTTTGCACATCTAACATAAATGATGCATAGCACTCAGAGAAAAGTTCAGTTGTAGTAGATATTATGGTAACTCTAGAAATCAGAGGAGCTTAGATTTAGTCATATCTATGCTATGTATTAAATATTTTCTGTAATTTTGGCTTCTATGAATGTCATTTTCTTCGCTCAGTTGTGCTCGACTCTTTACCACCACATAGACGGTAGCCCACCAGGCTCCTCTGTTCATGGAATTCTCCAGGCAAGAATACTGCAGCGGATTTGTCATTCCCTTCTCCAGGGGACCTTCCTGACGCAGGGACTGAACCTGACTGTCTTGCATTGTAGGTAGATTCTTTACCATCTGAGCCACCTGGGAAGCCCAATATTCAAAACAGAGATATTGCTATCTCAGATGCCTGCCTCCTAGGCACTTACCCTATTACTTGAAAGTAGAGTCAGAGTGAGTAATACTCATGAATGGCTATGAGAGGTAAAATATTTGATCTGGACTTTGTGAGTGACTTACTTTAAAATAGAGAAATCCTAAATAAATCACATTTCGCATTGTATAAATCTAGTACACAAAGCGTAAAGTCATATGAAGAAACATATATATTGTATACAGATACCTTAGAAGGACAGCAACCTGTAGAAGGTTATGTAGGGAGTCTAGAGCCTAACTGATTGAACTAGAATCCTGCTGTATCACTAATATCTTTGTGATTTCATGGAATTAATTAGCCACTTTATGTCTCAGTTTTCTTATTTGTAAAACAAGGAAAATAATGTCACTTAGGATTTTATAGGTTTATTAAAGGTGACTGAATGAGTATTAAACTGACTGATACATGGTAGGGTCTTTCTTCTTCTTTTCCTTCTTCTTCTTCCCATGGACTATAACCTACCAGGCTCATCTTGTCCATGGGATTTTCCAGGCAAGTATACTGGAGTGGGTTGCCATTTCTTCCTCCAGAGGATCTTCCCAACCCAGGGATTGAACCCATACAAGAATCACAGATTCTTAAAGGAACTTAAACCCATACAAGACTCACAAATCTAATTCACTTCTTTATTCCTTCCTTCATTCAAATCTTTTTAAGAGAAGGAAGTACAGTAAATGATATTCAGAGGAACTAGGTTTGTTAATTGAACTCCACTGCCTACATTATCTTGGTCAAATTTATAACATTTCTGAGTCTCAATCTCCACATTTGTAAATTGAGTCTGCTGTGGGATTTAATTAGACAGCTGTTTTTTCTTGAAAGGTCCTTAGGACATAGCCTTAGCAAACAATAAACAAAATGAAGGGAAGAAGGAAAAAGAGGTGGAATAGGGAAAGGAGAATAAAAATAAATTATTAATAAGTAATAATTTATTATTATTATTTAACATGGAAATTGTCTGGTCAAAAGTTTATTTTCTTAAGAATGTTAAACATAGAATCAGAAGTGTCCCTGGCACATAGTGGTTGCTCAGTAGTACCTGACTGATTGAAGAATTGGATGAATGGGAGTGATCTTTGTAATGCTGCAGAATGAAAGAAGAAAATAAGAACGTGATGTCAATTTCATGTGGCTGAGGCTTTTCCAAATCTACTCTGGTTCTCTGATAGCAATTTGACAATACATTATAATGTTATTTAAGGAGAATATTGTAAAATGAACTATTTATAATCAACAATATTTGAGAATTTAAATATTTTGATTTGACAAATGAAATATTTTGACCCATTGAAAAGCACTATTTTTCTCCAAAATGCAAAGTTTGACATTCTGAAAATTGTCCATACTCAAGTATGGGTGCTCAATGATAGTGCTATGCTAAATGCTCTAGTTAATTATTCATCAATTATAATAGTAGTATTATTTTGAAAATGATGAATAAAATTTTTGAACGTATAATTTTATGGTGTTTTAATTCTCTAATTAAATACCACTGAGTCAGTGGTAAAGAATTCACCTTCAGTGCAGGAGACACGGGTTCCATCCCTGGGTCAGGAAGATCCCCTGGAGAAGGAAATGGCAACCCACTCCAATATTCTTGCCTAGATAATCCCATGGACAGAGGGGCCTGCCGGCTACAGTCCATGGGGTCACAAGCAAGTTAGTCCAACAGGAGTTAGCAAATAAACAACTATCATCTACCTACATTGTCCAACTCATTAGATTTTATTGCAATTATTTTGTTAAATTTCTGTGCAAACTTGATGCTAAGTTCTTCCAGTGTGAAGATTATGTTTCTTTTAGACTTTTTTTCCATTTGAGAATGTATAAAAATATACAAAGCAGAGTATATGTGTTTGACTGTGACCCAAGGGATCAAACCTGGGTCTCCCACATTGCAGCAGATTCTTTATCGTCTGAGTCACCATGGAAGTTGACTTTAGAGTTGACAACCATGTAACTCTAACCCAACACAAGCAAATGAATTATATCAACACTCTAATATCTCCCTTAATTTAAATGAGTTCATTGTAAGTTTTCATATGGTATCAACTCACCTCACTTTTTTATTTCTTCAGGAGAGTATTGTAAAGAGGTGATTTAAGGGATAGATAAAGAGGCAAAAGGGCAAATGGTGGACTTTAAAAGTCATGGGTCATTTGAAAAGCCATATGAAAAACAATGTCATAAATATTAACAAACAAAAAAGCCTTTAATTTTATCTCACACTGAACACAAAATTAATTTGAGTAGTATCATTTACTTAAATGTGAAAGATGAAACAAAAAATCTTCTAGAAGATAGTTACATGTTTAATCATAGCAAAAGATACCTTATACATGATACAGAAAGTCCTAACCATATAAGGTAAGATTGATAAGTTAAACTTCATTAAAATTAAGAACTTCTGTTAATCAAGAAATCACTACTAAGAGAGAAAATGAAAACAATAATAAGGAATACAATGTTTGTGCCACATGTATCTAACAAAATACTCATATCCTGGAAATAAAAATGAAAGTTCAATTTAAGTGTTAAATAACACACAGTCTGGTTTTTAAAATGGCAGAAACAATAGATTTATTTGAAAATTTCAATAATTTTCAGGTAGAGTAATCAGATCAGATCAGATCAGATCAGTCTCTCAGTCGTGTCCAACTCTTTGTGACCCCATGAATCGCAGCACACCAGGCCTCCCTGTCCATCACCAACTCCCAGAGTTCCCTCAGACTCATGTCCATCAAGTCAGTGATGCCATCCAGCCATCTCATCCTCTGTCGCCCCTTCTCCTCTTGCCCCAATCCCTCTCAGTATCAGAGTCTTTTCCAATGAGTCAACTCTTCGCATGAGGTGGCCAAAGGACTGGAGTTTCAGCTTTAGCAACAGTCCTTCCAAAGAAATCCCAGGGCTGATCTCCTTCAGAATGGACTGGTTGGATCTCCTTGCAGTCCAAGGGACTCTCAAGAGTCTTCTCCAACACCACAGTTCAAAAGCATCAATTCTTCAGCGCTCAGCCTTCTTCACAGTCCAACTCTCATATCCATACATGACCACAGGAAAAACCATAGCCTTGACTAGACAAACCTTTGTTGGCAAAGTGATGTCTCTGCTTTTCAATATCCTATCTACGTTGGTCATAACTTTCCTTCCAAGGAGTAAGTGTCTTTTAATTTCATGGCTGCAATCACCATCTGCAGTGATATTGGAAAGCAAAAAAAATAAAGTCTGACACTGTTTCCCCATCTATTTCCTATGAAGTGATGGGACCGGATGCCATGGTCTTCGTTTTCTGAATGTT
>NW_011494728.1:938916-953309 GCF_000754665.1 Bison bison bison
TTCACTTTCTGCCATAAGGGTGGTGTCATCTGCATATCTGAGGTTATTGATATTTCTACCGGCAATCTTGATTCCAGCTTGTGTTTCTTCCAGTCCAGTGTTTTTCATGATGTACTCTGCATATAAGTTAAATAAACAGGGTGACAACATACAGCCTTGACGTACTCCTTTTCCTATTTGGAACCAGTCTGTTGTTCTATGTCCAATTCTAACTGTTGCTTCCTGACCTGCATACAAATTTCTCAAGAGGCAGATCAGGTGGTCTGGTATTCCCATCTCTTTCAGAATTTTCCATAGTTTATTGTGATCCACACAGTCAAACGCTTTGGCATGGTCAACAAAGCAGAAATATATGTTTTTCTGGAACTCTCTTGCTTTTTCCATGATCCAGTGGGTGTTTGCAATTTGATCTCTGGTTCCTCTGCCTTTTCTAAAACCAGCTTGAACATCAGGAAGTTCACAGTTCACATATTGCTGAAGCCTGGCTTGGAGAATTTTAAGCATTACCTTACTAGTGTGTAAGATGAGTGCAATTGTGTGGTAGTTTGAGCATTCTTTGGCATTGCCTTTCTTTGGGATTGGAATGAAAACTGACCTTTTGCAGTCCTGTGGCCACTGCTGAGTTTTCCAAATTTGCTGGCATATTGAGTGCAGCACTTTCACAGCATCATTTATCAGGACCTGGAACAGCTCAACTGGAATTCCATCACCTCCACTAGCTTTGTTCGTAGTGATGCTTTCTAAGGCCCCACGGGGGCCTTAGAAAGCATCACTACGAACAAAGCTAGTGGAGGTAGAGTAATAGCACCTTTATTTGAATATAGTTCATAGAAGATTGTATTTCACTACAGGGAAAGGATTATCTGATGTATTATTTAAAGAATATTAACTGCTCAGCTGATTTTTGTCTAAGTAAGTTCATGTAATCAAATCAGAGTTCAGGATTATACCCAGTGAGGAAGAAGGGAATTACTTAGATAAGACTGCATCTCTGTGTGGGGAATGGTGGCAACTGCTTCTGTTTGGAATGAAAGATTTTACAGTAATAAAACAAATTTAATGGACTAGTTCACTCATTTTCAATCTTGCTGTTAAAGTTCACTATTGAAATACTTGCTCTAGGGAATTACCATTCATTCATTTTATTTGCAGCCTCTGTCCTGTGTAACAGCAGGACTGTTTCTTTTCCCCCCAGAAAGATGAAATTGCAACAGCACAGTGAACCTCAAATAACAAAAGTGATCGTATTTTAAAAATAGTGCTTTAAGACTTTCTATCACAAATGACAGATTTAAGACAGTTTTTAATTTTATTTATTTAGCCCATACTAAAGGATCCTGAAGGTAAATAGTAAAGCTATGTAAGAAACAAAATGCATAGAGATGTCTCGCATCACAGAAATATCCCCATTTGCTATCTTTTATGACTCATCTATTCATTGAAAATAAAAGTCAATTATTCTCTCTTTTTCTATTTATTGGTGTTCTGTAACTAAAAGGACTTTTAAGTAATAACTTTCAACCTTGAAATCATTATTCTTTTTCCAAACTCACAAACAAGAAAGTTATTGACTGTTACTGACATGTTTTTCTATAAACCCAAACTCAAAAAGAGTTGATTCGCATAAGGATCATTTCCTTTATGTTCCAACTTCTTTTAAGTTTATCACCTTTTCCTATATGCCCTTTTCTTTGAATTCTTATTCTGTCATCCTTATAACTAAAACTTATGCTGCTGCTGCTAAGTCGCTTCAGTCATGTCTGACTCTGTGCGACCCCAGAGACGGCAGCCCACCAGGCTCCCCTGTCCCTGGGATTCTCCAGGCAAGAACACTGGAGTAGGTTGCCATTTCCTTCTCCAATGCATGAAAGTGAAAAGTGAAAGTGAAGTCGCTCAGTTGCGTCCGACTCTTAGCAACCCCATGGACTGCAGCCTACCAAGCTTCGCCATCCATGGGATTTTCCAGGCAAGAGAACTAGAGTGGGGTGCCATTGCCTTCTCCAACTAAAACTTATCCCTATAACTAAAACCATAGTTGAGGTTGACATGAACCCAATAGAAAAATAAACAAAATACTGCAGCTGGCACTTCAAAGATTAGGATACAAATGGCTAATAACACTATGAAAAGATACCCAAATTGTGTATTTAATTTTCATATTTATTAATTTTATCCAAACTAGGCACATGAAGTTTTTTCTTAGTAAAAGACAGATTAATTATTGTTATTTACATAATAATGTGTCAGTTGCCTTTCCCCAGTGCTTAACTATTTGGCTAGGGAAGCAAAAACTGGATTTTAAAAATCATCTATATGAAGGGAGAGATCTTTTATGAATAAGAGTTGCATAAAAATTGATTTCTTTGCTAATATACAGAAGAAAATGGTAGCTGCTTCCTCCTCTTCCTGAAAATAAAAGACAAAACCTTTATACCGCTTGGAAATGTATTGGAAAGGATTCTAGGTTCATATTCTAACTGTTTGAAATGTAAATGTACCTCCTTAAGAGTCCTATGAGCTCTAGTGTCTTGGAATTTGGAAATCTAATGTTATCGCCGAGACCTTGGATCTCATTTTCCCTTAATTGTAAATCCATTCCAATACAGGACTCTGGATTTCTCTTACTATTATTCAGCTGTAAATTATTTTCCCAAGGCTTCCTTAGTCCAGTGTCTTGTGTTGTCTACACAGTTTATTCAGAAATCTTGAACTCTGCTGAAACACAAAAGTATGTTCCCTATGTTCCACTGGTTAGTGAGTTATTATTGAATTAAAATTAATTAATACTACACTGTGATCAGTATGATACCACTATACATCTAACAGAGAGAGAGAACAAGGAGAGAAGGAGAGGAAGAAATCATAAGGGCTTATCTTACTGAATACTCATAAGGTGAATTCACTAGGATTAAGAACCACTCAGATCAAATGATAGAATATGACCATCCTGGAAGGCTCCTCTCATGTTGCTTCACATGAAAGATAGCCACTACCTTAGTTTATTAAACTATTCTTATTCTGCCATATTTTAAGGAATTAGAATAATTGGCTCACGGAGTTCTTTAAGTTTGCAAGTCCAAAATGTGTAGGGCAGGCTAAGTTTGCTAACAGCTCGGGTGGGGTTTGATGCTGCAGTCTTGAGACTGAACTCTTCTTTTCTGGGAAACCTTTTTTTTTTTTTTTTTTTTAAGATCTTCATCTTATCTGATGAGGTGATAATGATCTATTCTCATTATTAAGAGTAATCTCTTTACTTAAAGTTGATTGACTATAGATATTAATCACACTTGTGAAATACCTTCAGCTCAAAGCTAGATTTTCTCATTTGTATGTGCTAAGTTGCTTCAGCTGCGTCTGACTCTTTGCAACTCTATGGACTATAGCCCGCCAGACTCCTCTGTCCTTGGTTAGAGTCTAGACAATATTATGTAACAATGTAAATGGGAAAATAATTTGAAAAAGAATATATACATATATATGTCTAACCGAATCTCTTTGCTGTACACCTGAAACTAACACAACACTGTTAATCAACCATCCTCCAATATAAAGTAAAAAGTTTTTAAAAATGGTACCATAAAATTGTATTTCAACTAATTATTTAAACTAGATAAAGTGAATAAATCTTTAGAAAATTGCAAGTTGTCTAAACTGACTGAAGTGAAATAGAAAATCTGAATAGATCTACAATTAATTTCCTGTGACTCCTGTAATAGATTACTCAAAGCTTGGTAGCTCAAAATAACAGAAATGTGTTTTCTCACAGTTCTGGAGGTCAGAAGTTCAAAATCAGTATCACCAATAGAAGTGTCAGTAAGACTGCATTTCCTCCACAGGCTCTAAGTGAGAATTCATTCCTTACCTCTTCCAGGTTTTGATGGATGCCAGCATTCCTGGGCTTGTGGCTGCATTATTCTGATTTTAAATGCCAACAAAATCAAATATCTCTCTTCAAAATGCCTCTTCTTTGTATGCATGTCTTCTTTATTTCACCACCTCTTTCTTTTAATGATGTAGATTCTTGTGATGTAGAACATTTATGATCCATCTAGATAATCCAAAAGAATCTCCTCATCTTAAATTCTTAATCACATCTGAAAAGACATCATCACATGAGGTAACATTCATGGGTTTTAGGGATTGGGTCTAAAACAGTGTTAATGTGGATGACTCAACGTTCTATACCATAAAGCATCCTTATAACAAGTAATACACTAAATTAAAAATCCAAAACTAAAAGAAAAAAAATCCAAAACTTCCTCAGAATGAAAGCCAAAGCACCAGTAAAGTTCATGAATTCTATGAAAGGCTAAAGAAGAATTAACATCAGTCTTTCAAAACTATTTAAAAAATTACAAGTCAATTTTCTAGCTCATTCAGTGAGGCAAGGAATATCCTGAAACTACAATCAGACACATAAAAAGGAAATTATGGACAAATATATACTGTTCATATTGACAAAATAATTAATAAAAAATAATAGAAAAATGAATCCATCAACATATAGAGTTCTATACCATGACTAAGTGGGATCAATGTAATATATCATAAAGAAGAATAAATAATAAAAGCAACATGACCATTTTAATATACGCTGCAAAAGCATTTAATAAAATGCAGCACACCTTCATGATAACATTCACACATACACACAAGTCACACAACAACCTAGGAATAATAGGAACATTCACAATCTGATATAGTATGAAAAATCCATACTTTTTCTAAATATATTTAATGATGAAAGACTGAAGTTTCTCCCTAAGAAAAGGAACAAGAGCCAGTATGTGTGTTCTCATTACTTCTATTCAACAATATCCTGTGCTAGCCAGAAAAATTAGACAAGACAGAAATAAATAATAATCCTCATTCACATTTGAGGATAAGAAAAGCTATCTCTATTCACAATGAGGCATTTCCAGAAGAAAAAAAAAACTATGAATAAACACATTTAGCAAGTTTGTGGAGTACAAAATAATATAAAATGTATTATATTTATATACAACTGCAATGAATGATCTGAAAATTTATAAAACAAGTCCATTTATAGCATGATAGAAAATAAAATACATTGGGATAAATTTAACAAAGTAAGTTCAAGAAATGTGCACTGACAACTACAAAACATTGTTGAAAGACTTTAAAGAAGCCCTAAATTAATTAGAAGATATCCAGTGTTTATGGATTGGAAGACCTCATTTTTAAGATGGCAGTGATTCCTAAATTTATCTACTTATTCAGTGAAATCCCATTGAAATTTCAGCTGCCTTTTTGTATAAATCAAGGGGCTGATCCCTGACCAAATGGAAATGCAAAGGTCCCAGATTAGCCAAGATATTCTTGAAAAGAACTAAGTTGAAGGGCTCATTCTTCCAGATTCCTACATTTACTACAAATACATAAGCATCAATATATAGATAAATAGGATAATACTGAGAATATAAAAATGAACCCATAATTATAATCAACTGATTTTAGACAAGGTTGTCAAGCTACCTCAACAAGGAAAGTTACTGAGACAACTGGATACCCACATGTAAAAGAATGATAGCTGACCTCCATCTTACACCCATATACAAAACTTAGCTCAGAATGATCAGAGACATAAATGCCACAGCTAATATTGTAAAGCTCTTATAAGAAAACATAGGAGTAAATCTATATGTAATGGTTTCTTAGATATGGCATCAAAAGAATAAGCAAAAAAGGGAAAAATAAATGATTTAACAATAAAATTAAAATTTATGCCTCAAAGTATGTCTTCAAGAGGGAAATCCAACATGTCATTAAATTAATATATCAAAATCATGTATTTGATGACATTTGTATCCAGAACATGTAAAAAATACATATAACTGAACAATAAAGAAATAATAAAACCCAATTTAAAATGCATACATAATTTTAATAGACAATTCTCTACGAAAATATACAGTAAGTGGTCAATAAACACCTGAAAGTATGCTCAATAATATTAGTTGTTAAGGAAATTCAAATCAAAACCACAATAAGTAATCCACAACACACCTACTAGAATGGTTAAAATTAAAAAGAAAGAAAGACACACAAATACAAATGCTGACAAGAATTTGGAAAAATCAGAACCCTCCTACTTTGTTGGTGGGGTGTAAGGTGGACAGACAGATTGGAAAACAGTTTAGTAATTTCACAAAATGTCACATATGGGCATATACTCAAGACAATTAAAAATCTCTATCTACTCAAAAACTTGTACAAGAGTTTTCCTAGCAGTATTATTTCATATTAAGGAAAATTAGAAATAATCCAGGTGGCACAGTGATAAAGAATCTGCCTGACAATGCAAGAGACACAAGAGACATGGGTTCAATCCCTGGGTCAGGAGGATTCCCTGGAGAATGAAACTTGCTCCAGTATTCTTGCCTGGAAAATTCCATGGACAGAGGAGCCTGGTGAGCTACATTCCATGGCGTTGCAAAGAGTCAGATGCGACTGAGCACACACACATACACAGAGAGAGAGAGATAGCGAGAGAGAGAGAGAGATAGAGAGAGAGAGAGAGAGAGAGAGAGAAATAACCCAAATGCCGACCAACTGATTAATGGATAAAGAAAATCTGGTATGGTCAATTCAAAGGAATACATAATTTAATAATAAAGAAGAAAGAAGAATTAGCACATGACAACATGAATTAACATCAAAAACATACTAAGTGAAAGATGCCAGACATGTTTAAAAGGCCACATGTTGAGTAATTCTATTTGTATAAAATATCCAGAATAGCCTACTACATAGAGACAGAAGTAGATTTGTGCTTCCCCTGGATTGGTTTCTGACTTAGACAGTGGTGATGGTTGCACAACTAGGTAAATGTACTAAAAATTACTGAATGGTACAGATTTAAAGAATGAGAAAGTTTAATGGATTGTGTATTATATAAAAATAAAGTTATAATTTAAAAATAAATTTATAAATAAATGTACAAAATTTTTCTCAGTTCTGGTATTTATATAATATACATGTTTCAAACTTGTGATTATTATAATAGATTACTTTAAATTTCACATTTGTTACAAAACCTTGAAATTAGGAAAATATCAACAGATTATAGTTGAGATAAAATGAGATCAAAAAAAAGGAAAATGGAATGCTGAATGGAAAAAAAGAGACAATAATAAGAATGAAAATCAAAGCTACAATAAAATGGCAATGTTTCTTGCCAAAAAATTTAGTCATTGTATTTTGCATCCTTTAAACAAATATTAAATGTCTTAGTCATATTTCTAATTGAAGAAGATTAGTAAACTAAAGCATACATATCAGGTACTTGTCATACTTAAGCAAATTTTCTTTCTTCTGGCATCATTAACAGTAGCTTTATTTGTTGTTGTATAGGTGCTCAATCATGTCTGACTCTTTGCAACCCATAACCATAGCCTCCCAGGTTCCCCTGTCCATGGTATTTTCCAGGCAAGAATACTGGAGTGGGCTGCCATTTCCTACTCCAGGGATCTTCTTGACCCAGGGATCAAACACAAGGGATGGCTTGTGTCTCCTGCACTGGCAGGAGGATTCTTTGCCACTGTGACACCTGGTGCTGCCTTAAATAACAGCTTGTACTTTTAATTCAGTTATTAATACATAATTAAGCATTGTTGTAGGACTTTTCTGGTGGCTCAGCGGTTAAGAATCCACCTGCAATGCAGGAGATGCAAGCAGGAGACTGATCCCTGAATTAGGACGATCCTCTGGAGAAAGAAAACGGCACACCACTCCAGTGTTCTTGCCTGTAAAATCCCAATCCATGGGGTCACAAAAAAGTCACATTAATATACTGAAATTAAGTTTCTACAATGTATGTGTGAAAGTGAAAGTGACTCAGTCGTGTTCGACTCTTTGTGACCCCATAAATTGCAGCACACCAGGCCTCCCTGTCCATCACCAACTCCCAGAGTTCACTCAAACTCACGTCCATCGAGTCGGTGATGCCATCCAGCCATCTCATCCTCTGTCACCCCTTCTCCTCCTGCCCCCAATCCCTCCCAGCATCAGAGTCTTTTCCAATGAGTCAACTCTTTGCATGAGGTGGCCAAAGTACTGGGGTATTTTGGAGTACTGGAGCTTTAGCATCATTCCTTCCAAAGAACACCCAGGACTGATCTTTAGAATGGACTGGTTGGATTTCCTTGCAGTCCAAGGGACTCTCAAGAGTCTTCTCCAACACCACAATTGAAAAGCATCAATTCTTCGGCACTCAGCTTTCTTCACAGTCCAACTCTCACATCCATACATGACTACTGGAAAAACCATAGCCTTGACTAGACGGACCTTTGTTGGCAAAGTAATGTCTCTGCTTTTGAATATGCTATCTAGGTTGGTCATAACTTTCCTTTGAAGGAGTAAGCGCCTTTTGGAATTCTCCAAGCCAGACTACTGAAGTGGGTAGCTGTTACTTTCTCCAGGGGATCTTCCCAACCCAGGGATCAAACCCAGGTCTCCCGCACTGAGGGTGGATTCTTTATCAGCTGAGCCACAACGGAAGCCCACGAGTACTGGAGTGGGTAGCCTGTCCCTTCTCCAGCGTATCTTCCTGACCAGGAATTGGACCGGGGTCTCCTGCATCGCAGGTGGATTCTTTACCAATAAGATATCAGGGAAGCTCCCACAATGTATGTGTAATACTTTATAATAAAAATATTACTTTACATTTTATAGACATATTTTATAAAAAGAGAAAATATGAAATTTTCTATTCAGTAAAAGAACTTGAAGGACATATGTGAATATATTTTAAGGTTAATATTTTACTTATATATGTATAAAATATAAAATTATAAACATACAAGTCAATTTTTGTAACATGAGATCACCTATATAACTATTATTCATTTGGAGTTCAATTTTTTAATATGATGTGGCCGGATTGTGAACATCAGTTTTTTAATTTTGGGGTATTCACTAGATCTAGCCAGCACTGAGGGATGGTTAACTTGTAATTTGGGGTACTTTTTATTCCACCAGACTATCCTTTGGGTCCAAGGGCAGTTTGCTGAGAGTGGTTCAGGTGCTAAATCTAGGGATTTTCAGACTTGAAATACAGATGTTTTATGGGTAATGTGTAATCAGGGCTGGCAGCAGTCTACCAAGTGTTTGGGGAGGAGGGTTGCGAAACTTTTATCTAAGTGTATTGGAGAAGTCTTTTATATTCTAGTTACAGAAATTACCAAGTTATGGTGCGATCAGCTCTGTAATGCAAATCTGAAAAGTAATCCAAATGGATTAGTTTGAGGCATTCCCTTGACTTCTGGGTTAATTGAGGTATCCTGAAGTAGCTTCTATATCTAGCTGTCCTCTTCCAGGAGTGGCTAGGCTTTAATCAGCCCTAGTGTTGGGTTTCAGGCCTGTCTACCAGTCCCTGTATTCAAAGTACAGTACTTTTCTTTCTGTTGAACTGTATAGTAAGGCCTTATTTGTAACTCAAAGAACCATTATACTGATATAAGTGGATGTCTTTCTGGAATCTCTTCTGTTCCATTGGCCCATTTGTCTGTTGTGTCAAATTATGCTGCTTCAGTTATGATTCTAAGTCATGATACCTGGTTGTGTTTGTCCTATATATATTTTTTTTCTTTGAGCTGGACTTAATATTAACTTGGTTATACTATGTTATTTGGATTGTTTGTGTTTTAGAATCAGATTATCTATTTTCACAAAATATCTGGGTGTTTTTTATTTATTCAGTAGATCAATTTGTGTTGAGAATTATTTTCTGTTAACACTTTAGTTATTATTTAAATGTCCCTTTGGCTTACATAATTTCATACTGAGGAACTCTCTCCATGTGGGATTCACTTTTCTTTATATTTATTCAATCTGTAATTTGCAGTGAAAGAGTTAGTTGTTCAGTCCTGTCCAACTCTTTGTGATCCCATGGACTGTAGCCCATCAGGCATTTCTGTCCATGGGTTCTCTAGGCAAAAATACTGGAGTGTTGTGATTTCCTTATCCAGGGTATATTCCTGACCCAGACATTGAATCTAGGTCTCCTGGGCAGACTTTTACCATGTAGAATTTTTAGGGTGATCTTTGTCATCAATTTTACAAATTTATAGTCTTCGTCTCTTTCAGCATTGCTTCTGTGAGCTCATTCTGTGACTCATCTTTTAGAATTTCAGTTATCCACATGCTGGACCAATGCACTATAATTATTATTCTTTTTTAAATATGTCAGTTTATTGATCTGATAATCTGACTTTCTGCTGACATTTCACTGCTTTGTTTTCACTTGTTAAATGTATTTATTAAGTGCTTAATTGCAGCTTTTTAACTTATAATTCTACATTATCTAATTATTTTAAAAGATTTCATTCTCTGATGAAGTTTTCTGGTTTATTTTTGTTTGTTTTTTCAGCAACTTGTCCTCAATTTTGTTGACCATATTAAGATTAGTAATTTAAAGGAGCTTATATCTCTTGTTTATTTGTTCTTTTATGTTTCTTTTATATACATATGCCTCTGGACATGCCTAGAAATTTTTACTTGAATCTTGGACATTTTACATAATATTTTAAAATCTTCCCTTCTTGATATTTTACTATATTCTTTGCTAGGCAAACACATTAGTGGTCAATCATAGTAATATAACTGGGAAATTAGGTAAGACTAGGTTGAACTCTTGGTAAAGATCTGTAAACATTTTGTTCTCTCTAGATTCTGGGTTGTAATCCTATGGTATTTCTGGTGTATCTTGAAATATGATTATTTTTTCTTTATAAGAATTGACTTGATAAATATCCTGATCTGCTTATTAGAATATTTATACAACTTTTGTTTAACTTCCTAAACTACATGACTTGCCTTAAAGAGAAAATGGCAGTGTTTCAGGCTTAGTTCCTCACTTTTTGCTTCTAAGTAATTAGTATCTTACCTTTTAAGTCTCCAAATTTTTCTCCCCAATCCTGTGAGAACACCAGAAACTCTCCTTAAGTAGCATTCCTGTGAACTAAGAAAACCTGGATTTAAAGCCTCTTGCCCTTTGCTCAGAATATTGTGATTGTTGACTGTAAACTAACATTTCAACATTGCTCTTTCTCAGGGCTCTTGAATCCTCTACTGCATTAGCTTCAGCATCTCTCTGACTTTAACCAAATAAATAAATAAAAATTGTAATATTCCATATATTTTGTCTTTCAGGTTGCTTTCTCCAGAAATATTGTCTGAACACTATTTTCATAGTGCTCAAAATACTCTATCATATTCATGAACAAGAGTAACAGCAAGATGTTTTTAATTGTTTCATGTTAGAGGAAATTAACCTCTTATTACATTTCAAATTATTCAGTATTCAATATTTAATTTTATATTTTAAATCAATTGAAAGTAGTTTGGGGAGAAGGAGTTAGTTATGTGAAGAGATTTTTGTTCTTGAAGATCTTCTAACCTCTGCATGTGGAGAAGAATTGCATGAGAGTTAAAATGTATGAGTCAGTATTCACTCATTCAATAAATATTAATGGACCTTTACATAGTCTAGGCAAATAGTAATGCATCCTGAAACTTAAGGACAACATCATGTTGTAATTGCAGCATATAACATTACATTAACTATATCATATTATACAAATATATGGTATAGATAAACATCTAAAGAATCATTAACTGGGATAGGTAGGACTGATTTAATGTACCTTTATATGAATGTGTGTTGTGTTTGTATAATAATTACATATTTGTCCTTCAACTGATGATTTTGGTTGCTATTATTATGTCCCATATGTACAACTGTGATAAAATACACAGTGACCAGCTGCCCCTTCTGTTCTGACACTCTGGTGAGCCATTTGACAAATTATTATTTTAACCTCTGCTAATAGAGCCCATCTTTGTCTCCAGAAATGCTCCTTCTTACCCTTGCAGGCACTCTGTGTTTTGCTTCAAAATCATGCTCCCACTGAATGCTCTAGTCCATCCCAATATGCTCTTGCCTCTCTCTGTCATTGACATTTATGCCACATTGCTTCCTATTATGCTTTGTGTACCCCTGAAGAATTAATCCTGCCTGCCTTTTATACAATTCTCTTTTTTTATGGCATTCTATTTCCTCAGATTTAATATTCAAGTAGAATTCCTTAGAGAGTGAAAAGCCCTGTATGAATGAGTTATGATGAACAGTTTCGCCCTCTCCAATGATCTACTGGAGACTTTATTTTTCTGTCCTTTAGTGTAACTTGCTTGAGTAGAAAATGAAACCCTTCCTCAGAGTATGTGAAAGAGAAACATTGAGTCACAAATTGATACAAATAAAATAAATATTTCCAAGGAAATGAATTAGATATGTTTTTGTAATCTATAAAATATTCAAAACTCTGATCGTAACCTTGACGTCTCCAAAGGAAAGTCAAATTAATTATCTTTGATTTTTGTGCAGTTCCTCCTGTGTTCAGTGAACATCCACAGAATATTTTTCCATCTAACAGCTATCTACCTCATGCCATCTAATTACTCAAATTCTCATTGTGATTATTTAAACTAGTATGCACCATAAATCATATTCATTCACACACTATTCTGAAAAAAAAGTGGTGCTCACCTGAATTTGTCCAGATTTACCTAGCTTTGGTGCCTATTTCAAATAAATATAGAGAGGAAAGGAATAAGGCATATTTGGGGCACTGAAAGAAGGACAAGAAATACAGTCTTTAAATATATGGTCTCTGTCTGTCAATTTTTGTGTATAGTGTTCTAGCTCCCTTATACCCATTATGTTCTGCCAGTGCTGGCCCCCTGCTTAAATGTATATCTCAGACACTAATCACTCCATTTTTTTCTTAATGCCTTTTGACCCTGTTTTTGTTTTAGACTTTTTTCCTCCTGTATTCCCTTTACCATATTCAGTGTTCTTCAATAAGATAGGAACATATGATAGTTCCATATTTAATTATTTGAGGATATTATTGAATACTAGTGTTTTTCATAGCTGCTGCATTATTTTATATTCCTACCTTATGTACACCCTGAAGAAGGGAAGGGCTACCCACTCTAGTACTCCGGCCTGAAGAATTCCATGGACTGTATAGTCCATGGGGTTGCAAAGAGTTATATAGGACTGAGTGACTTTCACTTTTACCCAAAATACAATGTTTCCAATATGTTCACATTCCCATTTATGTATATATAGCCAAAACAATTGAAATCAGGATCTAAAAGAGATTAACAGTTTTTTATCAAGAGATGACTGGATACTTGGGTCTAATACTTGGGTCACCTATATCATAGGTGGATTCTTTACCCTCTGAGCCACCAGGAAGCCTAATGGAATACTATTAAGCCTTTAAAATGAAGGAAATTTTGCCATTTTTCAGTAACATGGATGAATCTTGAGGACATTTTCCTAAATGAAATAAACCAGTAAAAGCAGGACAAATACTATATGATTCCAATTATATGAGATATTTAAATAGTAAATATCATAAAGTAGACAATACAGTAGTTGCTGGCAGTGGGTGGGAGTGGGGGTACCTGGGCTTTGATTATTCAATAAGTGTAAAATTTCAGTTATGCTAGATGGATAAAGTTCTAGAAATCTGGTGTACAACATGGTTCCTATAGTTCAGTTCAGTTCAGTTCAATTGCTCAGTCTTGTCCGACTCTGTGCAACCCCATGGACTGCAGCATGCCAGGCTTCCGTGTCCATCACCAACTCCTGCAGTTCACCCAAACCCATGTCCAATGAGACAGTGATGCCATCCAACCATCTCATCCTCTGTCGTCCCCTTCTCCTCCTGCCCTCAATCTTTCCCAACATCAGGATCTTTTCTAATGAGTCAGCTCTTCACATCAGGTGGCCAAAGTACCGGAGTTTCAGCTTCAACAACAGTCCTTCCAATGAACACCCAGGACTGATCTCCTTTAGGATGGACAGGTTGGATCTCCTTGCAGTCCAAGGGACTGTCAAGAGTCTTCTCCAACGCCACAGTAAAAAAGCATTAATTCTTCTGCACTCAGCTTTCTTTATAGGCCAACTCTCACAACCATACCTGACCACTGGAAAAACCATAGCCAACTGGACATGGAAAAATAGACTGGTTCCAAATAGGAAAAGGAGTACATCAAGGCTGTATATTGTCACCCTGCTTATTTAACTTCTATGCAGAGTACATCATGAGAAACGTTGGGCTGGAAGAAGCACAATCTGGAATCAAGATTGCCAGGAGAAATACCAATAACCTCAAATATGCAGATGACACCACCCTTATGGCAGAAAGTGAAGAGGAACTAAAAAGCTTCTTGATGAAAGTGAAAGAGGAGAGTGAAAAAGTAGGCTTAAAGCTCAACATTCAGAAAACTAAGATCATGGCATCTGGTCCCATCACTTCTTGGGAAATAGATGGGGAAACAGTGGAAACGGTGTCAGA
>NW_011494728.1:953409-964705 GCF_000754665.1 Bison bison bison
TGGAAAGTTATGACCAACCTAGATAGTATATTGAAAAGCAGAGATATTACTTTGCCAACAAAAGTCCATCTAGTCAAGGCTATGGTTTTTCCAGTGGTCATGTATGGATGTGAGAGTTGGACTGTGAAGAAGGCTGAGTGCTGAAGAACTGATGCTTTTGAACTGTGGTGTTGGAGAAGACTCTGGAGAGTCCCTTGTACTGCAAGGGGATCCAACCAGTCCATCCTAAAGGAGATCAGTCCTGGGTGTTTATTGGAAGTACTGATATTGAAGCTGAAACTCCAGTACTTTGGCCACCTCATGCGAAGAGTTGACTCATTGGAAAAGACCCTGATACTGGAAGGGATTGGGGGCAGGAGGAGAAGAGGACAACAGAGGATGAGATGGCTGGATGGCATCATTGACTGGATGGACAAGAGTTTGAGTAAACTCCAGGAGTTGATGATGGACAGGGAGGCCTGGAGTGCTGTGATTCATGGGATCACAAAGATTCAGACGTGACTGAACGACTGAATTGAACTGAACTGACTAGATGGACCTTTGTTGACAAAGTAATCTCTCTTCTTTTTAATATGCTTTCTAGGTTGGTCATAACTTTCCTTCCAATGAGTAAGCGTCTTTTAATTTCAATGCTGCAACCTCCATCTTCAGTGATTTTGGAGCCCAGAAAAATAAAGTCAGCCACTGTTTCCACTGTTTCCCCATCTATTTGCATGAAGTGATGGGACCAGATGCCAAGATCTTAGTTTTCTGAATGTTGAGCTTTAAGTCAACTTTTTCACTCTCCTCTTTCACTTTCATCAAGAGTCCCTTTAATTCTTCTTCACTTTCTGCCATAAGGGTGGTGTCATCTGCATATTTGAGGTTATTTATATTTCTCCCAGCAATCTTGATTCCAGCTTGTGCTTCCTTCAGCCCAGTGTTTCTCATGATGTACTCTGCATATAAGTTAAGTAAGCAGGGTGACAATATATAGCCTTGATGTACTCCTTTTTCTATTTGGAACCAGTTCCATGTTAGTTCTGACACTTCCTCACCTGCCTACAGGTTTCTCAACAGTCAAGTAAGGTGGTCTGGTATTCCTATCTCTTTCAGAATTTTCCACAGTTTATTGTGATCCACACAGTCAAAGGCTTTGGCATAGTCAATAAAGCAGAAATAGATGTTTTTCTGGAACTCTCTTGCTTTTTCCATGATCCAGTGGATGTTGGCAATTTGATATCTGGTTCCTCTGCCTTTGGTAAATTCAGCTTGAACATCTGGAAGTTCATTGTTCACGTATTGCTGAAACCTGGCTTGGAGAATTTTAAGCATTATTTTACTAGCGTGTGCTGTTGCTGCTGCTAAGTCGCTTCAGTCGTGTCCGACTCTGTGCAACCCCATAGACAGAAGCCCACCAGGCTCCCCTATCCCTGGGATTCTCCAGGCAAGAACACTGGAGTGTGAGATGAGTGCAATTCTGTGGTAGTTTGATCATTCTTTGGCATTGCCTTTCTTGGGATTGGAATGAAAACTGACCTTTCCAATCCTGTGGCCACTGCTGAGTTTTCCAAATTTGCTGGCATATTGAGAGCAGCACTTTCACAGCATCATCTTTCAGGATTTGAAAGAGCTCAACTGGAATTCCATCCCCTTCACTAGCTTTGTTCGTAGTGATGCTTCATAAGGCCTACTTGATTTCACATTCTAGGATGTCTGGTTCTAGGTGAGTGATCACACCATCATGATTATCTGAGTCATGAAGATCGTTTTTGCACTGTTCTGTGTATTCTTGCCACCTCTTTTAATATCTTCTGCTTCTTTTAGGTCACTACCATTTCTGTCCTTTATCAGCCCATCTTTGCATGAAATGTTCCCTTGGCATCTCTAATTTTCTTGAAGAGCTCTCTAGTCTTTCCCATTCTATTGTTTTCTTCTATTTCTTTGCATTGATGGCTGAGGAAGGCTTTCTTATCTCTCCTTGCTATTCTTTGGTACATTCAAATGGGAATATCTTTCCTTTTCTCCTTTGCTTTTCTCTTCCCTTCTTTCCACAGCTATTTTTAAGGCCTCCTCAGATAGCCATTTTGCTTTCTAGCATTTCTTTTTCTTGGGGATGGTTTTGATTCCTGTCTCCTGTACAATTTCACGAACCTCTGTCCATAGTTCATCAGACACTCTGTCTATCAGATCTAGTCCCTTAAATCTATTTCTCACTTCTACTGTATAGTCATAAGGGGCTTGATTTAGGTCATACCTGAAATGTCCAGTGGTTTTCTGCCCTTTCTTCAATTTAAATCTAAATTTGACAATAAGGATTTTATGATCTGAGCCACAGTCAGCTCCCGGTCTTGTTTTTGCTAACTGTATAGAGCTTCTCCATCTTTGCCTGCAAAGAATATAATCAGTCTGATTTTGGTGTTGACCATCTGGTGATGTCCACTGTAGAGTCTTCTCTTGTGTTGTTGGAAGAGGGTGTTTGCTATGACCAGTGCATTCTCCTGGTAGAACTCTATTAGCCTTTACCCTGCTTCAATCTGTACTCCAAGGCCAAATTTGCCAATACTCCAGGTGTTTCTTGACCTCCTACTTTTGCATTCCAGCCCCCTATAATGAAAAGGACATCTTTTTGGGGAGCGTTAGTTCTAGAAGGTCTTGTAGGTCTTCATAGAACCTTTCAACTTCAGCTTCTTCAGCGTTACTGGTTGGGGCATAGTCTTGGATTACCATCTTATTGAATGGTTTGCCTTGGAAACAACAGAGATCATTCTGTCATTTTTGAGATTGCATTTCAGACTGCATTTCAGACTCTTTTGTTGACTATGATGGCTACTCCATTTCTTCTAAGGGATTCCTGCCCACAATAGTAGATATAATGGTCATCTGAGTTAAATTCACCCATTTCAGTCCATCTTAGTTTGCTGATTCCTAGAATGTTAATGTTCACTCTTGCCATCTCCTGTTTGACCACTTCCAATTTGCCTTGATTCATGGCCCTAACATTCCAGGTTCCTATGCAATATTGCTCTTTACAGCATCGGACATTACTTCTATCACCAGTCCCATCCACAACTGGGTGTTGTTTTTACTTTGGCTGCATCCCTTCATTCTTTCTGGAGTTATTTCTCCACTGATCACCAGTAGCATATGGGGGACCTACTGACCTGGGAAGTTCATCTTTCAGTATCCTATCATTTTGCCTTTTCATACTGTTCATGGGGTTCTCAAGGCAAGAATACTGAAGTGGTTTGCCATTCCTTCCTCCAATGGACCACATTCTGTCAGACCTCTCCACTATGACCCGTCTATCTTGGGTGGCCCCACACAGCATGGCTTAGTTTCATTGAGTTAGACAAGGCTGTGGTCCATGTGATCAGATTGGCTAGTTGTCTGTGATTGTGGTTTCTGTTTGTCTGCCCTCTGATGCTCTCTCTCAGTACCTACTGTCTTACTTGGGTTTCTCTTACTTTGGACATGGGGTATCTCTTTATGGCTGTTCCAGCAAAGTACAGCCACTGCTCCTTACCTTGGACATGGGGTAGGTCCTCTCAGCCACACTTCTGCTCTGTCCATCGCAGCTACCGTGCTTCTGCACTGTCCTTTGCAGCCGCCCTGCTTCTGCAACCCATAGGGTCACAAAGAGTCATAAATTACTGATCGACTTCATTTTCACTTTCTTTAGGAAATACAGACTAGCCACTTAAAAGCTGTGCTTCCAAAATGACTTTCTTAGATGCTCCTCTAAAATGTATTCGGAAACATAAGCATTTTAGGAATTCAGCATAAATTATCTCGTTTTGAAAGCAAATAATATGCTTTAATTTATTCTGTGTTTACTGGTGAAGAATTTTTTTCTTAATTTTCTTTTTTTTTTTTAATTTTCTGTAATTCATTTTACTTGACCACAATAAAATTAGTTGTGTTACATGACTCTTCTTTTTTTAATATAAATTTATTTATTTTAACTGGAGGCTAATTACTTTACAATATCGTATTGGTTTTGCCATACATCGACATGAATCCACCACGGGTATACACGTGTTCCCATCCTGGACCCCCCTGCCAACTCCCTCCCCATCCCATCCCTCTGAGTCATCCCAGTGCACCAGCCCCAAGCATCCTGTATCATGCATCAAACCTGGACTGGCAATTCATTTCACATATGATATTATACATGTTTCCATGCCATTCTCCCAAATCATCCCACCCTCGTCCTCTCCCTCAGAATCCAAAAGACTGTTCTATACATCTGTGTCTCTTTTGCTGTACATGACTCTTCTTAACATCATTGAATTTTTTCTCAGATTTTGTTTTCTTCTAACATAACACTTATTAACAGATCAAGCAGCTAGGGTTCCCTCAAACACCTTAAAGTACTTACTGCACAAAAATAGGTTAAAAGAGCATCCATTACCTTGCCTCTCTAGTTTATCTTTTATACTACTTTCAGAACTAGCTTTCTAAAACATATGATAGTTTTCTGAAGTAAATTCAAAATACACCCTTTTATTTGTACACTCAAGTTTAAATTATACTCATGTTTGATAAATATTCACATATGCTATGATAATGAGTGGTATGGTCTATATTCAATATATTTTATCATGTATACATCTCCCTGTATTTCAGTCATACTCAGCCATTCCCCCAAAGGAGTTTTAATAGCAGTATCTTGACCCCTTAAACTATGTTATTTTAACCTCTCTGTATTCCATCAGTCAAAACTATATGCCTCTCTCCTAGTTGCACCATATTAAAGCTGCCTTTTACTTAAATGTACCTTCCCCTCCAAGCCTTGTAATGACTTGAAATTTATTCAGATATTTTGTCCATATCCCCAGAGCTCATGAGTTATATCTCAATTATAGAATGTATTTAAATCCAAAATATTATATAATTTGTTTATAGCATTTGTGTCTCCCTCGTTTAGTCTATTGTTTTGGTCATATGATGTATGCACTATTTGACAAATAATGAGAGCCCGTATTTTCATTGATATTTTCCCTTCTGATATTCCCAGTGCTCACTGTATGAAACATGTTTTGGATACTTTGTTTCTCCTTCGTGTGTGATTAATACACTTAAAGACAAAGTATTCAAGTCAGAAATACTTAAAAATATTGTATAGTGCCTGAAACATCTAGGCAAACAGGAGACATAATAAACACCTCTTACATGGAGAGCATTTCTAGTTCCTATTTTTAGATGTCATTGTATTTGTCTAAACATTTCCACAGAAATATTTAGAACATTTTTAGAGAGGCAATAGTAATAGACAGGACTACACAGGGAGTCTAGTTTCTTCCAATAGGATTTGCATAATTAAACTTGATAGAGCAGCAAGGGAGGCAAATACACTTTACTTGAAGTGAAGACTTATGCTCTTGTAGATTTCTGATATGTAAAGCTCCTACTTGACCTATAGAAAATAGAGATTTTTTTTCTTACTTTTTTTTTAATTTTCTGACTTACTCTTTTCCATGATGACCTGATGATTCATTTTTCCTTCTAGTTCAAAGTATGGAAGTATTTATCTTTTATGTCAGTGTGAATGTAGATAACATACTTTCCTCTGCCTCTTTTATACTTCAGTCTCTCTGTGTTATTTTCTATCAGAAAGTCGCAGACATCTACTTGGAAAAATTACTAGCAACTAGGGAAATAAGAGAGGGGACAGAAAAATGTGCATTGACTCTTGGGGGCTTTATTCCAGAGATTTTACATGTCATTTACATTCATAATCAGCTATCAGAGTGCAATGCAATTTTACTTTGTGACTAGAAGGAGAAATAGAAATGCTGTAGATCAGCATCAAGGACTAATATAAGAAATTATTTGAATCTATTGATAGCCTACAATTTATCTTTACTTTTTAATGAGAACACTAAGTAAAATTCTAAGAAAAATACTGATCTGCAGAAATAAAATGTTACTAAAAATGAACAGCTGCAGGGACTTCCCTGGTAGCACAGTGGATAGGAACTCACCTGCCAATGCAGGGGTCACAGGTTCAATCCCTGGCCCAGGAAGATCCTACATGCCACGAGCAACTAAAACTCTGCACCACAACTACTGGGCCCGTGCTCTAGAGCCTGAGAGCCACAACTGCTGAGCTTGTGTGCCTCAGCTACTGAAGCTCATCCTAGAGCCTTGCATCACAATTACTGAGCTCAGGTGCTACAGCTAGTGAATCTCAAGTCCCTAGAGCCCGTGTCCACAACGAGAGACACCACCGCAATGAGAAGCCTGCATACCACAATGAAGAGTAGCTCCATTCACCGCAACTAGAGAAAGCCCAGATGTAGCAATGAAGACCCAGTGTAACCAAAAATAATTTTTTAAAAAATAGAAGGCTATAATTCAACTTACCACAAAACGTAACTCATTATATCCTATGTGGTATCTGCTGATGCTCACAGTAATGTGGCTTCAGGTGCCAGAAAGTTATGTGCATAAACCACATTATGTAAGGGCTGAGAAAGCATTTCAGGATGGATTATCTGTCTTTTATGTTGAAGCTGGTATTGGGCAGGAATAATACATGTTGATATGATTATTCTGTATTCTTCATGAAGTACTCTCACTGACAGATATGGGCACTGGAAATGTAACTGATTTTTGCTGTTTGTTGGCAAAATTGGAGTTGAATTTATCATTTTTTAAGGAATAATCTAGTTACAATTAATCTACACTGAGTATTGTAGGCAGAATTTGAGAAGTGAGTTGAAGTATATTTATGTGTTCCTTGTGCTCGCATAATTCAGGTGTTAGCCAAAAAACAGGAAGAGTTTATAAAGAATATACTGCTTCTCTGGCTTCTTTTTTCTGGGACTTAATTCTCCAGTTTCCAGCAATTGTGGATATGATTTCCTGGACCTTGTCTTCTGTTCATTAAAACAGAAAATGTTTATTCAAATTTTAGTCATCTGTGTGTTGTAATGCGGTTATTTGACCATAGGGTCAAAGCCCTAAAAGTAAGATATTCATCTAATGTTCTCTTAAAGTGTTGACTTTTTTCTACTATCTGCCTTCTTTTCTAAACTCTCTAGTAATTTATATATATATATATATATATATATATATATATTATTTGCTTATTTGTTATCTCCATTACATTAGGTCCATGGTAGTTCTTAAATATAAACTTTTAGAATTGCTCTCAAAAAATGTTTTGCAAGAGTAATGGCAGTGCATGTATTTGAGTCTTCTGATGCATTTAGAGACAATTAGAGAAACCAAGGGAGCATTTCACGCAAAGATGGGCACAATAAAATACAGAAACAGTATGAACCTAACAGAAGCAGAAGATGTTAAGAAGAGGTGACAATAAGAACAAGAAGAACTATCGAAAAAATATCTTAATGACCCAGATAACCACAAAGGTGTGATCACTCACCTAGGCCAGACATCTGGAATATGAAGTCAAGTGGGCCTTAGGAAGCATCTCTACAAACAAACCAAGTGGAAGTGATGGAATTCCAGCTGAGCTATTTTAAATCCTGAAAGATGATGCTGTTAAAGTACTACACTCAATATGCCAGGAAATTTGAAAACTCACCAGTGGCCAGAGGACTGGAAAAGATCAGTTTTTATTCCAATCGCAAAGAAAGCCAATGCCAAAGAATGTTTAAACTATCACACAATTGCACTCATCTCACATGCTAGCAAAGTAATGCTCAAAATTCTCTAAGCCAGGCTTCAGCAATACGTGAACCGTGAACTTCCAGATGTTCAGACTGGATTTAGAAAAGGCAGAGGAACCAGAGATCAAATTGCCAACATCTGTTGAATCATAGAAAAAGCAAGAGTTTTCCAGAAAAACATCTACCGTTGCTTTATTGACTACACTATAGCCTGTGATTATGTGGATCACAACAAAATGTGGAAAATTCTGAAAGAGATGGGAATACCAGACCACCTGACCTGCCCCCTGAGAAATCTGTATGCAAGTCAAGAAGCAACAGTTAGAAGTGGACATGGGACAACAGACTGGTTCCAAATAGGAAAAGGAGTACATCAAGGCTGTATATTGTCACCCTGCTTATTTAACTTACATGCAGGGTATATCATGCAAAATATTGGGTGGGATGAAGCACAAGGTGTAATGAAGATTGCTGGTAGAAATATCAATAACCTCAGATATGCAGATGAAAATATACTTATGGCAGAAAGCTAAGAGGAACTAAAGAGCCTCTTGATGAAAGTGGAAGAGTGAAAATGTTGGCTTAAAACTCAGCATTCAAAAAACAAAGATCATGGCATCCAATCCTGTCACTTCATGGCAAATAGATGGAGAAACAATGGAATCAGTGACAGATTTTATTTTCTTGGGCTCAAAAATGACTCCTGATGGTGAGTGCAGCCATGGAATTAAAAGATTCTCACTCCTTGGAAGAAAAGCTATGACCAACCTAGATAGCATATTAAAAAGCAGAGACATTACTTTGCCAAAAAATATCCATCTAGTCAAAGCAATGCTTTTTTTCATTAGTCATGTATGGATGTGAAATTTGGACCATAGAGAAAGCTGAGCACTGAAGAATTGATGCTTTTGAGCTGTGGTGTTGGAGAAGAAATCTTGAGTGTCCCTTGGTCTGCAAGATGATCAAACCAGTCAATCCTAAGGTACTCAGATCTGAATATTCATTGGAAGGACTGATGCTGAAGCTCCAACTTTGGCCACCTGATGTGAAGAACTGACTCATTGGAAAAAACCTGGATTCTTTGAAAGATTGAAGGCAGGAGGAGAAGAGCACGGCAGAGGATGAGATGGTTGGATAGCATTGCCGACTCAATGGACATGAGTCTGAGCAAGCTCTGGGTATTTTTGATGGACAGGGAAGCCTGGTGTGCTACTGTCCATTTGGCCCCTAAGATTTGGATATGACTGAGCAACTGAACTTAACTGAACTGAACTGACACATTCTGCAAAAATATACAGTTCAATAACAGAAGCCAAAAATTAGAGAGTGCCTGTTGTGGACAGTAGGGGTCACAGAGTGAAAGGAGTGTTCCCTGTAAAGAGTGGCACGGTCTATCGTGTCAGAGACTGAACAGCCAGAGTGGTATTATATCCATACATTTGGGTAGTCAATAGGGATATCAAAGCCCAATTAAGAAGTGAAACATGTCCTTATTGCAGGATTGCTTGGCATGGCATATTTTAACTCAGACAGGGTGAGAGAGCTTTTGATTGCAAGAAGTGGAAGTGATACACAGTGTCAAAGCAGAGAGAGGAAGATGTCCTACTGGAGGAGGATGTAGTAGCAGAGATGGGAGATCAGCCTTTGAGGATGGGATGAGTTGATGAAATAATATATATGTTAAGGATATTTGGAGCCAGATTTCTCTCTTTCTCCAAAAGTGGATATTGAGACAATAAGCTGTCAAATACTTTCAAGTAATTCAGGAATAAGTTATTTGAATTTATTGTATCTTCACATTTATAAATATTAAAAACATTTAAAGTATATATTTAATAGTAATAAAAAAGATCTTATTGGATTATTTCAGTTTCAGATCTAAAATGTAAAGGACTCGGAAGGATTCACTCTGATTGTAAAAATAAGGGGAAAACTTAAACTGAAAGTCAATGACATTTTATGAAACTATCAGAGACCTGAATCTGCAGAGCAAGCCACCACACAAATCTTGAGATACAGAAAAATCCAGAATGTCACTGCATATGTGTACTATTTAGAACAGAATCCACCAGAACAATAAACTGTTATTAACATGTACACATAAATTTGATGAATTGGTGGAGGATAAATGTAGAATAGCATAAAACTGAGAAACTCCTGGGTTTTCATTATTATGGGGGACATCATCATTTTGTAGCATTTACCTCCAGAAATTTTGGTAAGTTATCATGCTGAAAATCCCAGAAAGATCCCCTCCTAGCAAAAGACAGAGAAGGATAACCATTTTGAAATACACCGAAAGTGTTTTCATGAATCCTACTTTCTGTTCAGTTCAGTTCAGTCACTCAGTCCGACTCTTTGTGACTCTGGGGACCACAGCATGCCAGGCCTCCCTGTCCATCACCAATTCCAGGAGTTTACCCAAATTCATGTCCACTGAGTCTATGATGCCATCCCACAATCTCAGCCTCCATCGTCCCCTTCTTCTCCTGCCCTCAATCTTTCCCAGCATCAGGGTCTTTTCAAATGAGTCAGCTCTTCGCATCAGGTGGCCAAAGTATTGGAGTTTCAGCTTCAACATCAGTCTTTCCAGTGAACACTCAGGACTGATCTTTTTAGGATGAACTTGTTGAATCTCCTTGCAGACAAAGGGACTCTCAAGAGTCTTCTCCAACACAACAGTTCAAAAGCATCAATTCTTTGATGCTCAGCTTTCTTTGTAGTCCAACTCTCACATCCATGCATGACTACTGGAAAAACCATAGCCTTGACTAGATGGACCTTTGTTGGCAAAGTAATGTCTCTGCTTTTAACTAAAAGGCAAATGTCTTTGGAAAAATACCAATTCTAAAACTGGGTAGTAAATATACAAGATAAACCTAGAATATCCTGTTGTGCCAGAGAGTTAGGCAGTGCTCACAAAAAGAAAAAAAAAAAATCACTATTATAAATGTATGTCAAAGAAGTACAGAAGCAACTAAAAGGACTCCTATTGGCCAAAGGTGGAACAATTTAGCAGGGAAATTCAGTAGTATTATATTGTACCTAAATGTATAAAATAAATGCCTATGTGTCCATATTGATATAAGCAGATGATTAATAAATAGTGGAAGAAATTATCTCTTATATAGAATAACTCTAGATAATTTAGGTGTTTTGTCCTCAAGGAGATAAAGTATAATTTCCTACTCCTTAAATGGCCTAGTATTTTCATTCAAAGGCTACAATATGGAGAGGGTGTTATGGATGAATGATTACCATTACAGTTGAGAAACCTGAAAAACACTGCCTCTGGCAGAAAGTGAAGAGGAACTAAAAAGCCTCTTGATGAAAGTGAAAGAGGAGAGTGAAAAAGTTGGCTTAAAGCTCTACATTCAGAAAACAAAGATCATGGCATCCGGTCCCATCACTTCATGGGAAATAGATGGGGAAACAGTGGAAACAGTGTCAGACTTTATTTTTCTGGGCTGCAAAATCACTGCAGATGGTGACTGCAGCCATAAAATTAAAAGACACTTACTCCTTGGAAGGAAAGTTATGACCAACCTAGATAGCATATTGAAAAGCAGAGACATCACTTTGCCAACAAAAGTCCATCTAGTCAAGGCTATGGTTTTTCCTGTGGTCATGTATGGATGTGAGAGTTGGACTGTGAAGAAGGCTGAGCACCAAAG
>NW_011494728.1:965264-965887 GCF_000754665.1 Bison bison bison
TACTGTAATGTACATGTATAATTTTCTTAATTTAAATTTATTTATTTTAATTGGAGGCTAATTACTTTAAAATATTGTATTGGTTCTGCCACACATCTACATGAATCCGCCACGGGCGTACACGTGTTCCCCATCCTGAACCCTTCTCCTATGTCCCTCCCCATACCATCCCTCCGGGTCATCCCAGTGCACCAGCCCCAAGGATCCTGTATCAAACCTGGACTGGTGATTCATTTCTTATATGAAATTATACATGTTTCTATGCCATTCCCCCAAATCATCCCACCCTCTTCCACAGAGTCCAAAAGACTGTTCTATATATCTGTGTCTCTTTTGCTGTCTCACATACAGGGTTATCATTACCATCTTTCTAAATTCCATATATATGCATTGGTATACTGTATTGGTGTTTTTCTTTCTGGCTTACTTCACTCTGTATAACAGGCTCCAGTTTCATCCACCTCATTAGAACTGATTCAAATGTATTCTTTTTAATGGCTGAGTAATACTCCATTGTGTATATGTACCACTGCTTTCTTATCCATTCATCTGCTGATGGACATCTAGGTTGCTTCCATGTCCTGGCTATTATAAACAGTGCTGCGATGAACATTGGGGTTCAT
>NW_011494728.1:965987-966789 GCF_000754665.1 Bison bison bison
ATGATGCTAAAGCTGAAACTCCAGTACTTTGGCCACCTCATGCGAAGTGTTGACTCATTGGAAAAGACTGATGCTGGGAGGGATTGGGGGCAGGAGGAGAAGGGGACGACAGAGGATGAGATGGATGGATGGCATCACCAACTCAATGGACGTGAGTCTGAGTGAACTCCAGGAGTTGGTGATGGACAAGGAGGCCTGGTGTGCTGCGATTCATGGTGTTGCAGAGTCGGACATGACTGAGCGACTGAGCGACTGAACTGAACTGAGTCAGATGATAAGGGTCAACATCAACAGTGTTAAATACTCTTGGTAGATATGATAAAAATGTTATATATCCATTTTTTCTTCCTGTGAATCAATAACCTTAGTCTAATTATGACTAAGCTATCGACGAATTCCGATAGAACTGCATCCTACAAAACATCTTATTGGTATACCTCAAAATTTTCGAGGTAATCAAGAACAATGGAAGTCTGAGAAACTTAGTGTCTAAGAGATGCTTGCAGAGATAGGACTATTAAATGCAATTTGGTTTTCTGGATGAGAGTTGAGAATAGGTAGTTTTTAAAAATTAGTTAAATTTATTTTAAATTTGATTTTAAATTGTGTTAGTGTATTAACATTTGTTCCTTTTTTTAAAATTATAGTCATGAAAGATGATGAAGTTCTAGTGGTCTGCTGTACAATATTGTGGTTATAGTTAATAATACTGTAATGTACATGTATAATTTTCTTAATTTAAATTTATTTATTTTAATTGGAGGCTAATTACTTTAAAATATTGTATTGGTTCTGCCACACA
>NW_011494728.1:966889-975008 GCF_000754665.1 Bison bison bison
TCCATATATATGCATTGGTATACTGTATTGGTGTTTTTCTTTCTGGCTTACTTCACTCTGTATAACAGGCTCCAGTTTCATCCACCTCATTAGAACTGATTCAAATGTATTCTTTTTAATGGCTGAGTAATACTCCATTGTGTATATGTACCACTGCTTTCTTATCCATTCATCTGCTGATGGACATCTAGGTTGCTTCCATGTCCTGGCTATTATAAACAGTGCTGCGATGAACATTGGGGTTCATGTGTCTCTTTCAATTCTGGTTTCCTCGGTGTGTATGCCCAGCAGTGGTATTGCTGGATCATAAGGCAGTTCTATTTCCAATTTTTTAAGGAATCTCCACACTGTTCTCCATAGTGGCTGTACTAGTTTGCATTCCCACCAACAGTGTAAGAGGGTTCCCTTTTCTCCACACTCTCTCCAGCATTTATTGCTTGTAGACTTTTGGATCACAGCCATTCTGACTTGTGTGAAATGGTACCTCATTATGGTTTTGATACCCATTTCTCTGATAATGAGTGATTTTGAGCATCTCTTTATGTGTTTGTTAGCCATCTGTATGTCTTCTTTGGAGAAAATTCAAATTACGTTAAAGATCTAAACGTAAGACCAGAAACTATAAAACTCTCAGAGGAGAACATAGGCAAAACACTCTCTGACATATATCACAGCAGGATCCTCTATGACCCACCTCCCAGAATATTGGAAATAAAAGCAAAAATAAACAAATGGGACCTAATTAAAATTAAAAGCTTCTGCCCAACAAAGGAAACTATAATCAAGGTGAAAAGACAGCCTTCAGAATGGGAGAAAATAATAGCAAATGAAGCAACTGACAAAGAGCTAATCTCAAAAATATACAAGCAACTCCTGCAGCTCAATTCCAGAAAAATAAATGACCCAATCAAAAAAATGGGCCAAAGAACTAAACATTTGCTCCTTGATTGGAACAGAAACATATTTGTTGATAGTAGGATAAAGGTGAAAGATGTTGCTAGTAGGGACAACTGTGTATTGAGTATTATAGGGATTCTGTACATTATCTTCAGAATTTTTCTATTAACCTAATTCTATCCAAAAATACAAAGTTTATTTAAAAATATATTGTTGAAATTACTTTTTGATGATTAAAAGCTCCTACTTATACAAAAATCATTTCACCAAGAAACTAAAAATTCTATTAAGTATTGTGTCAAACTGAAAATCAAACCCAAATTGCTGAATTTCTAAAGAACACTAATAATGAAAATACTGAATATTTAATGTCTGTGAGATTCAATTAAAATTGTGATTAAAGGGTTAAGAAAACTGTAAATATTTATTTCCAAAAATATAATAGACTAAAGATGATAAAACTAAATTCTAATATGAAAATATATAAAATGTATAAGAAAATAAACCGAATAAAAGCAGAAGGTAAAAATACCAAAGATAAATCAAGAATTAATTTTAATAATATATAGAATAATTAATTTTAAATGATTTTCCTGAAAAATACATTTACTCAGATAAACTTGATCTTAGCCAAAAGGCCAAGAAGTGATACATTTACTCAAATAACAGAATAGTGGCTAACTTAATTTTTTAAAAAGGAAAATAGCTTTAAAAGTACCAAATTAGATATGATAAGGTGGAATTAGATAGTGAAACACAAAATATTTTAAAGCTTTATGAGATGAATTTGTGTAACTATACACCTATATTTTTAAATAAGCAAGGTTGATTGGATAATTCTTTAGAAAAATGTAATTCAAAAATGTTGACCTCAGTACAGTAAGAAAATTTGATCAGACTCATCATTATTAATTAATGAATCAATCTAAAATCGTGTACTTTAAAAGTTCAGTTCAGTTCAGTCATTCAGTCGTGTCTGACTCTTTGTGACCCCATGAATTGCAGCACGCCAGGCCTCCCTGTTCATCACCAACTCCCGGAGTTCACTCAAACTCACTTCCATTGAGTCGGTGATGCCATCCAGCCATCTCATCCGCTGTCGTCCCCTTCTCCTCCTGCCCCCAATCCTTCCCAGCATCAGAGTCTTTTCCAGTGAGTTAACTCTTCACATGAGGTGGCCAAAGTACTGGAGTTTCAGCTTTAGCATCGTTCCTTCCAAAGAACACCCAGGACTAGTCTTCTTTTAAAAGTAACGCCACGCATTACTTTTAATGCGTGGCGTTACTTTTAAAGTCCAAAACATCACCTAAGAAGTATTCTTGTCATGAATAAACCTGAACTTTTATCATGCCTCTAATCTTAACCCTCAGTTTACAAAGAATATAGCCAAAAGTTAATGGAAAACATTAAAAGATATACTGAAGTGACACAATTTTCATTAAATATTAGCTGATTTAAGAAATCCACAATCATTATTGATTTAAAATTGTTAATGTCAAATTTGAGTTGTATATTTTGGAAAGACTAACTTGATTAAGTTCTTCATGGACTCTCCTTTCCTCATAGGACACCACTTTGATGTGGAGGGTCTCTGAATTTTACTTATAACAAACTTGGATTTCACTTTATAAAACTACCAAAAATTCTTGAATGTGCATGATATTTTCCCTTACCAAGCATATTAATAACAAAACTAAAAAGGAAAGCAGTATTCTTTTCTTCTTTCACTTTGTATGCTATTTCCCAATTAAAAAAAAAAAAAAAAGAAGAAGAAATGAAGGGAAGTCAGCTACCACAGCACAACAGAAAAGTCTTTGTTAGCCAAGAGTGGTTAAGAAGGATTCCTTGCTCCAGGTGGGCAAACTACAGCCTATGAAATAATGTTGGCAAGCATTTTTTTTTTTTGGTATGGCTTGAAACATAAGAATGTTATTACATGTTTAATGGCTATACAAAAACCCAAAATAGAATATTTTGTGACACATAAAAAATGATTAGATTTGGTTTCATTACTGAGTACTTGTGACAAAGACCACAACTTTGAAAATATTTGCTGTCTAGCTTGTTAAAGAAATTTTGTTGACCCCAGCTCTATCAAATAATCAGGTACCACTTGCTATTTATCACAGCCCTCTGCAGAGCATTCTTCTACTCAGGGATCATTAACCCCGTCCATGGCTAGTAGTTATAATTTACTTTGCCTTAAAAGAGTATGGTGCAGAGAAAAGTTTCTCTACTTTCAACATACATAACATAAAAATGATACTACTACCAGGAAATATAATAGTATAAACATCATAACATAGTAGAAGTCAGTGATGCCATTTAACCATATTCTTGAAAAGTGAAAGTAAAGTCGTGTCCGACTCTTTACGACCCCATGGACTGTAGCCCACCAGGCTCCTCAGTCCATGGGATTTTCCAGGCATGAATACCTGAGTGGGTTGCCATTTACTTCTCCAGGGTATCTTCACTACCCAGGGATCGAAGTGGGGTCTCCCGCATTGTAGGCAGACACTTTACAGTGTGAACTACCAGGGAAGCCCAACCATATATATAAGAATCGCCAAATGAAATAATCACTTTGGAAGACTAATGTCAATATTTATTAAACGTACACAAACTCCGTGCTTACATAAGAGATTGAACCCAGGTCTCTTTTGTCTCCTGCATTGGCAGGCATGGTCTTTACCACTAGTGCCACCTGGGAAGCCCTTGTACAAACTCGGTTCAGTTCAGTAGCTCAGTCTGAATCTTTGCGACCCCATGGACTGCAGCAGGTTAGGCTTCTCTGTCCATCACCAGAGCCCAGAACCTGCTCAAACTCATGTCCATTGAGTCAGTAATGCCATCCAACCATCTCATCCTCTATCGTCCAGTTCTCCTCCTGCCTCCAATCTTTTCCAGCATCAGGGTCTTTTCCAATGAGTCAGTTCTTCACATCAGGTGGCCAAGTATTGGAGTTTCAGCTTCACCATTGGTCCTTCCAATGAATATTCAGTACTGATTTCCTTTAGGATGTGCTGGTTGGATCTCCTGGCAGTCCAAGGGACTCTCAAGAGTCTTCTTTAACACCACAGTCAAAAGCATTGATTCTTCAGTGCTCAGTGTTCTTTATGGTCCAACACTCACAGCCATACTTAACTACTGGAAAAACCATAGCTTTGACCAGACAAACCATGGCTTGATCAGACGAACCTTTGTCAGTAATGTCTCTGTTTTTTAATATGCTGTCTAGGTTGGTCATAACTTTTCTTCCAAGGAGCAAGCATCTTTTAATTTCATGCCTGCAGTCACCATTTGCAGTGATTTTGGAGCACAGGAAAATAAAGTCTGTCACTATTTCCATTGTTCCCCATCTATTTGCCATGAAATGATGGGACCAGATGCTTTGATCTTAGTTTTCTGAATGTTGAATTTTAAGCCAGCTTTTTCACTCTCCTCTTTCACTTTCATCTTGAGGCTCTTTAATTCTTCTTTGCTTCCTGCCATAAGGGTTGTGTCATCTGCATATCTGAGGTTATTAATATTTCTCCTTGCAATCTTGATTCCTGCTTGTAATTCATCCAGTCTGGCATTTCACATGATGCAATCTACCTAAAAGTTAAATAAGCAAGGTTACAATATACGTATAATCTAATAATAATTCCACTCCTAGATACGTGCCCAAGATTAATAAATTCATACTTCTACTGAAAGACATACACAGGAAAGTTCATAGAAGTTTTATACATAAGAGCCAAATACTGTAATAACTGAAATGTCTACCCACTCCAGGATTCTTGCCAAGAGAATCCCATGGACAGAGAAACCTGACAGGCTAGAGAAAATACGGTCGCACAGAGTCGGACATGACAAGAAACTTAGCACACATTAATGATGGTCTGTTTGATGTTTAGAACAAGCCAAACTATTCTATGGTTCTGGGAATCCAAATAGTAGTTAGCCATAGGGCAGTGTGACTAGGATCAGAAATGTTTGGAAAGGATGCAAATCTTTTATAGGTTCATATGATCAGTGCTTTCAATGACACATATCAGTGGTTTCAATGACCATACCTCTACCTCTATTTCTATCTCTTCATAGAATTTCATATTCATAACCATACATATGTGTGCAAATAGTCATTGGAATATATACCTATTTTCATGTATTTTACTGATGATATGTTGTCCCATGATTTAAAAGTAAAATCAAGTGACACAGTACAACTGAGAAGTCTTTGGTAGCCAAGTTGTTTGAAAAGCTTCTTAGGATAAAAAAACTAAGGAAAACTTAAACAAAAGATCATTCTTAGATATTTGGTTTCAAACTTCTGGAAGAGCATATTTCAGCTTGATTCATTTTGCTTTATACACTTTTACAGATGCAATACTATGCAGAGAGTAGTGTTAGTCATCAGGTAAATCTGAGCACCTGTACTTCAAAAAGTGAATAAAAAGTGAAATGAGTATAGTGTTCCCATGGGAAGAGAGTGTAAAAGATGAGTTGCTGAATATATGAATGGATGAATAGATTATATGAAATATATGGCTTTATTATCTTCTGAAACTATACAATAATTTTGAGATTGAGATCACAATTTAAAACCAAACGTATTTTGGAAAATGGATTCAAGTCATTTGAAGAGCCATTTTGAGTTCTTTTTTGTGAATTCTATTTAATTAAAAATTTTGTAGCCTCAAACATGAAACTTACCAGCATTATTGTTAATAAATGTAATTTTTAGAAATCAGGGGGGTGGGGTGGCAAAATACAGTGTATAATTTTTGCCATTGTGCTAAAACATGTTTCTGAAACATGTTTATTTTCATTCAAAATGCTATCCTTTTGTCTTATGGAGTCACTTTGCAACACTTTCCTGTGTTCAAGCAAATTCAGACATTTCTTTGGATGCCGTTTTACTGACATATACTGATGTTTGAAATGTAATGTTTCCCATTAAGAGAGGGTAACATAAAATCTGTGCTTGGTTTTCTGGAATTCCCTATGATCTAATCTAGTTTAATGGGTAGACTCAGAGTAGTCAAAATACATGTTTCACATAGTTTAGGAAAGCTTCTTACACATATCCACTGTGAAATTTTAAGCAGAGTCCCCTTAAAGCCAATGAAATGGTCTGGAGCCCAAGTTTATTAGTGAAATCATCAAAGTGAACTCTAAGAAATCTGTAGAGTACATAATCATTCCTTTTGAATTGCCTTTGTGAATTAAAAATAAAAGAATAAAAATAAAACTGTCAAATAATTGTCAACTTGACAGGCTTAAAGAACTATCCTGTTGTCAAAGCAAATACTTTGCATAAAATATCAAGAATGAAGCATCTTAGGGGATATTATTGTGAAATTATTTTAGTATTTTATATTTATGGACTTTATTTTATTAAGAAATTCAATCTTTTTCCTTATAGGAGTTCACAGTGATCAAAGTCCCATAGCAATCTCCTTTCATTTTTTTTTTTCCTTTATTTTAAAATCTAGTTTTCCAGCTAAAAGCAGAGCTGTTTCTGGAGGTATGTATTAAATCATGCTACTTTCTCTGCCCCATTATTTTATACACTTGAGGATGGAACTGGAAATGCCATCAAATAGAAATTTATATGGGAGCATTAAATAACTTCAAACTCAATGTGTTTCTTCAAGGATGAACTAAGTGTTCATGTACAGGTTGTACTCAGCAGTCAAGCAGAAGCACACTGCAGATCTTTAAAACATAGGAAAGGACTGAGACTTTCTACAGTTTTCAGTATTTCAAAGTTTTAGTGATGACAAAACATTTCTAATAATTATGGCCATGGCTTTCTTTTTTCCTGGAAGTTTCATTGATCAAAATTATCTTGGTAGCTTAAAACTGAGCAAAAGATTATCAATAACAGCCTGTAGAGTTAAATGAAAAAATAAGACAAAGAGGCCCTCTGTGAGTACAAAATGCAGTATTATGCAATATTAAATTGACAACAGATAGCTACTAACATATGTACAAAATTAAAATTAATAGACTGATGCTTCAAACTGAGAAATGTTCATTTAATTCTGCTAATGATTCCCTAGTGTACAATTTCAGTGCATGATGAGATGTATTTTCATATTCTTTATTTTGCTACTAACTGGCTTTCTTGCCGGGTTTAGTTTTTACAAGGAATAAAAATGCTTGGAAGAGAAAATTTTAGAGGAAAATTAACCTTTGTGCAGAATCACTCTGAAAGATACCGTTACAAACTCGCACCCTCTTTCAGGATGATCTGCATATTCACTCAGTTGTATGTGAAATGGAATCACCTGCTGATACATATTCAAATATAGATAACTGAAAGATTATGACATGATGCTCACACTTGAAAGAAAGAAAATGGGCTTTCCTTAAATAATTTGTATTACTAGCAGAATTACTAAGATAATATTTAATATAAAGAGCTATTAATAATTGTTTGGATTCACATCTTAAGTTTTTAAGCAACTCAAGAAATAATATTCAGTACTCTTCACTTGACTATAAAATATAGTAAAAAAAGATGAGTGGAATGTAGAACACCTCTTACTAGTCATACAGGGAAAGCACCTATACTATCCATCTATTACAGGAATGTCTTAATAAGACAAAAGTAGTCTTTAATGCATTTATCAAATATCCTGTTAGAGTTGAGTTACATTCAAAAAACTCTATCTACCAATTTTATTATTATATCTAATATTATTTTTTAAATAGAGAATTTTGGAAAACACAGTAGGAAAATATGCTTTCTTGTGCTTCTTGCTATTTTTTTTTTTTTCTGTAATGTTTTCCCTTTCATTAGACTACTACTTTGCTGGAAATATGTGGTCAGGTACATTGACGGTTCTTAACCTTAGAGAAAAAGTTAAGATTAAATGAGAAAATTTTTAAAAAATCTACAAATTTGTGGTCCTATCCAAGATCATTTAATTAAATTGAGAAGAAATGAGCCTAGATATTGATGACAAAAATTTTTAAAAATAGAAGATCAAACAAAAACAAAACTCCAAATTTGACCCGAATGTATAGCCAGATATAAGAATCACAAATATATAGGACTAATATTGACTGTAATTATTAGTCTATTTATCATTTTAAATAAAATCACATTAAATGTGACTTTGTTACATAGCAAATATTAGTATCCCATTGTCATTAAATAAAAAAGAGGAAAAAAGGTGAAAAAACTATTAACAATAGTGAAAACATGGAAGCAAGTATCCAAGTATCC
>NW_011494728.1:975108-975291 GCF_000754665.1 Bison bison bison
AAGTCAAATAAGCAGGGTGACAATATACAGCCTTGACGTACTCCTTTTCCTATTTGGAGCCAGTCTGTCGTTCCATGTCCAGTTCTAACTGTTACTTCCTGACCTGCATATAGTTTTCTCAAGAGGCAGGTCAGGTGGTCTGATATTCCCATCTCTTTCAGAATTTTCCACAGTTTCTTGTGA
>NW_011494728.1:975391-983365 GCF_000754665.1 Bison bison bison
TGAAAGATGGAAAAAAAATAGGGGGAATATTATTCAACTATTAAAAAAGAATATTTTATCATTTGTGAAAACATGGATGAATCTTGAGGGGAATATGTAAGCAAAGAAAGTCAGACATAGAAAGATAAATATATGCACCTATTATACTGGAAGCCTAAAAATTCTGGTCTCATAGGAACAGAGAGTAGATTGTTGATCATGGCAGGATGAGGGGGAGGTAGGTGAAGCTAGTCAAAGGGAACTAACGTTTAGTTATGAGTTCTGGGGACCTAATGCACAGCATGATGACTCTAACAGTTATCTGGGGGGAAAGATTTGTTAATTAACATTATCATAGTAAACATTTCACCATCTATCTATAATCATTTGTACACCTTGAATTTATAAAATGTTATATCTCTGTTATAATCAATGCAACTGTAAATAACTTTTTTAATAAAAATAAATATTTTTTTAAAAGAGTTAAGCCTTGATAGGATATAACCAACTGGTTTGCCTGCTTTTTTTCCAACCTGGATACCAGAATCTTTATTTTGTTGTGGTAATTTTATTTTTAACTTGGTGGTTTTACTATTAACTTGGAGTTTACTAAATCTGAAAAACAATGTGTTTTAATATATGATCCACACTGAGAAGTGATTAATATATTAGACAAGTATACATGTAAGAACACTCAATTCTATGTAATTTGTCACTGAATAAATTATCAGTGATATTAATTTACTTATCACTGCTGCTGCTGCTGCTGCTGCTGCTGCTGCTAAGTCGCTTCAGTCATGTCCGACTCTGTGCGACCCAATAGACAGCAGCCCACCAGGTTCCACTGTCCCTGGGATTCTCCAGGCAAGAACACTGGAGTGGGTTGCCATTTCCTTCTGCAATTCATGAAAGTGAAAAGTGAAAGTGAAGTCGCTTAGTCATGTCTGACCCTCAGCGACCCCATGGACTGCAGCCTTCCAGGCTCATCCGTCCATGGGATTTTCCAGGCAAGAGTACTGGCGTACGGTGCCATTGCCTTCTCTGCCTTATCACTGAATATCTGGCAAATAAAGGCAGTTTAGTTGTATTTTTTACTCTTAACAACAAGAGGAATTCTCAGATGTATAGTGCCCACTAGTCCCCAAAATTGCTTTTAGTTCAGTAAAAAAATAACTCTTTTAAGATACAGGATAGTCTTATGCTATTATTATTTCCATTTCTTAGAGAAGGAAGATTCCACAGTTGTTAAGTAGTCAAGCTTGGATTAGAAACCCACTAGTCTGGATTCAGGGTCTTAATTTATATGCTCCATGTTGTTATGCCTTGGGTTTAATATTTATTTTAAATGTATACAGTCTCTTTAATAACCCTATGTTATGGAAAAGAAAGTAAGATTCAGGGAGATTAAATAATTTTCCTAAATTGAGCAGCTATTAGATATCAGAGTTGAGACAATGTATAGATGACTCCAAATTCCCTTAAAAAAAAACCTCCAAAATTCCTTTTTCTACCTCAGCAGAGATTAATACATGTTAGTCAGTCAGTCAGTTCAGTCTCTCAGTCATGTCTGACTTTTTGCAACTCCATAAATCACAGCACGCCAGGCCTCCCTGTCCATCACCAACTCCCTGAGTTTATGCAAACTCATGTGCATCGAGTCAGTGATGCCATCCAGCCATCTCATCCTCTGTCATCCCCTTCTTCTCCTTCCCCCAATCCCTCCCAGCATCAGAGTCTTTTCCAATGAGTCAACTCTTCACATGAGGTGGCGAAAGTACTGGAATTTCAGCTTTAGCATGAGTCCTTCCAATGAAAACCCAGGACTGATCTCCTTCAGAATGGACTGGTTGGATCTCCTTGCAGTCCAAGGGACTCTCAAGAGTCTCCTCCAACATCACAGTTCAAAAGCATCAATTCTTTGGCGCTCAGCTTTCTTCACAGTCCAACTCTCACATCCATACATGACCACAGGAAAAACCATAGCCTTGACTAGATGGACCTTTGTTGGCAAAGTAATGTCTCTGCTTTTCAATATGCTATCTAGGTTGGTCATAACTTTCCTTCCAAGGAGTAAGTGTCTTTTAATTTCATGGCTGCAGTCACCATCTGTAGTGATTTTGGAGCCCATAAAAATAAAGTCTGACACTGTTTTCACTGTTTTGCCATCTATTTCCCATGAAGTGATAGGACCATATGCCATGATCTTAGTTTTCTGAATGTTGAGCTTTACACCAACTTTTTCATTCTCCTCTTTCACTTTCATCAAGAGACTTTTAGTTCCTCTTCACTTTCTGCCATAAGGGTGGTGTCATCTGCATATCTGAGGTTATTGATATTTCTCCTGGCAATCTTGATTCCAGCTTGTGTTTCTTCCAGTCCGTTGTTTCTCATGATGTACTCTGCATAGAAGTCAAATAAGCAGGGTGACAATATACAGCCTTGACGTACTCCTTTTCCTATTTGGAGCCAGTCTGTCATTCCATGTCCAGTTCTAACTGTTACTTCCTGACCTGCATATAGTTTTCTCAAGAGGCAGGTCAGGTGGTCTGATATTCCCATCTCTTTCAGAATTTTCCACAGTTTCTTGTGATCCACACAGTCAAAGGCTTTGGCATAGTCAATAAAGCAGAAATAGATGTTTTTCTGGAACTCCTCTGCCTTTTTTAAAACCAGCTTGAACATCTGGAAATTCATGGTTCACGTATTGCTGAAGCCTGGTTTGGAGAATTTTGAGCATTGCTTTACTAACATGTGAGATGAGTGCAATTGTGCGGTAGTTTGAGCATTCTTTGGCATTACCTTTCTTTGGGATTTAATCTCTTTGTAACTACACATTAAAGATTCAGTCATGTTAAATATATCTTCTAAATATAACAACTTCTTTATGATAAAATTTCTTCTATGATATAGTTCTTTGGTTAAAGGTATACAATTTCTTTTCCTTTGGTCTTATGTTTATTTGGGAAATGCATTGAAAACTACTTTTGGTGACTTAAAAATTGGCAAAAGTCAGAGATATTAATATGGATTTTTATTTTATTTTTTTATTATTTTTTTTTAATATGGATTTTTAAAGGCAAAACTGAAGTCAAATGTTCTGGAGTCCAGGGTTCCTGAAGTTACTCCTTCATTATGTATTCTTAATCTTGGCAAAGCAAAACAATTAAGAGTATCTAATAACCCCTAATATTTTGTCTAGATTTAATTTATCATGGTTAAATTTTCTAAATTGCCAATGTGATAATACACGTAAAATTAGAAGCATTATGTTTGCTTTGATTTGTGTCACTTTGTTTTCAAAGATAAAACTCTTTTACTTTGGAATTAATTATTCTCAGTGTAACAACTTATATATGTTAAATAATAAATGTGTCCTCTGAGAATTTTCCTTCTAATAAAGGAATGCAGATGAATCTGAATTCCATATTGCTTTAAGATATTATTTTTCCCAAAAGTATGATGGCTGGCCTTGATACAAATAGTTCTCATCTCCAAATTTATAAATGTGAAGTTAAATTATATCTGTCTTTCAATATGTAGATATTCATATATTGACCTATTTTATGTATATGAAACATATTGACTAATTAATTATATTAATTATATGTGAATTATCATATATAATTATCGTTATTTAATTATCATATATAATTATCATTATATAAACTCATATTATATATACCTTATGTTGTATAGAAAGCATTGCTTTTACTTATTGTTTCCATATTTTTGAAATAATTTGACAAAATATCAAAGAAAAAGGGAGTTGAGTTTCTTTTCAATAAAAGCCACATGTTCTATTACATCATCCAGAATTAATTCTGATCATGTAGTCACAATAGAATTCAGGACACATCAAATTTTCATTTCAACAATGTGTCCTTGTTCTGTTTGAGATGCTTTATTTGGCGAATGTGGGGACTGCAAACTATAGTTCATTATGGCAACCCACTCCGGTACCCTTGCCTGGAAAATCCCATGGACAGAGGAACCTGGTGGGCTACAGTCCATAGGGTCTTGAAGAGTTGGACAGACTGACTGCCTTCACTTTCACTTTTCACTTTCATGCACTGGAGAAGGAAATGACAACCCACTCCAGTATTCTTGCCTGAAGAATCCCAGGGACAGAGGAGCCTGGTGGGCTGCCATCTATGGGGTCGCCCAGAGTCGGACATACCTGAAGTGACTTAGCAGCAGCAGCATCAACCATAAATAATAAAATTGCAGGTAGGATGCTAAACTACTTGGGCATCTTCTCTAGAGCCCATTTTGACCACATTAGGTACAGTTTATGAGGCAGACAAAAAACCCACCCACCTCTCTTTTTCTCACTTTTGCTCACTTGCTCTTTTTCTCACGTTATCCCCACCCCCTTACCTCCTCTCCCTCCGCCCCCTTCTCACCCTCCTTCCTTTTTGCGTTAATTATACTCCTAAAAGACAGCCTTTATCCTCCATTCTTAAGCTCTGATTTCTGGACATTTTTGTTTTAAAGGTTCAGTGGGTAATTTCAACTTATGTCAAGATGGAACATTTGAGAAACTTCGTAAAATTAGTTCAATAAATGAATAAAGTAACAGTGACCAGATGATAGTCATGGCATCTCTGTTCCTCGAAACCTTTGAAACCATCTTTCCATGATTAGCCAAAGTGAATTTTTGTCAAATTTAAGGATTTTTTGTTTGTTTGTTTTGCTTAGTTATAACCATTGGTCCATCTTCATTGTCTTCAAGATAAAATCATAACTCTTTAAAATATCAGTGTTGCCTATTATCAGTGCTTCTCAGCTTGAGTTGGTATCACTCCTCTGGCATATGTTTGCTAAAGTGGGGTCATTTTTTGATGTCACAGCATCTAAGGGAGGATAATGGCATTTGTATTTAGAAGTCAAGGTTGTTAACATTCCCATGAGCAGTACACAAGGCACTGAATTCTCCATATCCTCAGTAACATTTGTGATTTTATTTTTAATTTTTTTATAATGGTTATTCTAACAGGTGTGAGGTGATAACTTATAGTGTTTTTGATTTACATTCCCCAGATTATTAGTAATGTCGAACATCTTTTCATATACCTGTTGGCCATTTGTATGTCTTCATGGAAACATTTCTGTTCAAGCCCTTTGCCCATTTTTTAGTCAGTTTATTTAATTCTTACTGTTTTATTCCAGTAAGTTATAGGAATTCTTTATCTATTTTGGATATATTAGCCTCTAATAATATATATATATAGTTTACTGATATTTTCTCCCATTCTGTAGGTTGCCTTTTCACCATTTATTATTTCCTTTGCTGCATAGAATATTTTTGTTTGACATACTTGTTTATATGTCTATTTTTGTCTTTGTTGTCTATGCTTTTTGGTGCAGCTGCTATGGGAAATAGTATAGAACTCTCAAAAAATAAAAAATGCAATTACCATATGTTCCAACAGTTCCATATCTAGGCATTTATCCAAAAGTGAAGATCTGGAAGAAATATTTACATTCCCATGTTCATTGCAGCATTATTCACAATAGCCAAAAGTAGAAACAACTTCAAATGTCCATCAATGGATGAATTGATAAGGAAAATGTCATATATATTTATATATGTATATATATTTGCATATATATTTTTCACTATATATATACATATATATTATTCAACTTTAAAAAAAAAAAAGAGGAAATCCTGTCATATGCTAACATGGATGAATCTGGAGAGCATTATGCCAAGTAAAATTACCCAGTCAGAGAAGGACAGATACTGCATGCTCCTTCTTTATCTGAGGTAGCTAAAGTAATACTAATAAAACTCACAGAAACAGAGAGTAGAATGGTCCTTGCCAGGGGCTGGGTGGGAGGAGGGAAATGAGAAGTTGCTATTCAATGGATAAAAATGTTCATTCATGCAAGAACAGTAAGTTCTAGGTATCTGTTCTACAATATTAAGTTTATAATTGCCAGTACTGTACACTTAAAAATACATTACAGTGGTGAATCTCATGTTTTCTTTTTTACCACAATAAAAAGGCAAGTGTGTTAAATATGTGATGAAATCTCATACACTGGAAAATTATCCTCAGTAAATGCTGATTATATCAACATTGGGAAACACTGTGCAGTCAAGTATAGAGACGTATATATATATGGTGATAGATATAGATTATTTAGGATAAATTAATGTAATAAATGAGATAAATCAAATATTAGTTTATATTTGTATATTATATTCCCAATGCTTTAATTATTATTATTCCATCTGAGTGATTTCTAGCCATTTAAAGGTGAAAAAATATTTACATGAAGCATAGAGAAAAGACTCGAGAATCACTTGAAAAATATTCTGTCTAAATGTAAATGCAGCTCTGTTATTTGAGTGTATGAGGTGACTATGGAAAAGGTTGGAAATGGAAAGAAGGGAACTTATTTTAGCTTTTAAAAAAGTGATGAACTACACAGACATAGAGATCAGACATATAGATACAAGGGGGAAAAAACGCAGTGAAACGAATTGGGAGACTGGGATTGACTGATAGTATGCATAAAGTATATAATTAATGAGAACCTACTGTATAGCTCGGGTGACTCTATTCAATTCTCTGTGGTGACATAAATGGGAAGGAAATTTTAAAATGAGGGGGCTGTGTGCATGCGTATAGCTGATTCATTTTTCATACAGAGACTAACACAATATTGTCAAGCAATTATTCTCCAATGAAAATTAATTTAAAAGAAGAACTGATGTACTGAACAGAGAAATAGAGAAGAACTGGACATGAAAGAAAAGAGAGGTAGGGAAATAGTAAGGAGAACACTCTAAAATTTTGGTAATGTCAAAGAGCCCATGTGCTTCAATTTAAAGGATAGGTCCTCTCAAGTGCTTGAAAGAGGTTATAGACATACGCAAGATTCAAAGAAGTCCACTTGATTTATTATCAAATGCTTTGCGCAGTGTAAATATTCAAAACACTTGTCAAACTGACTTTCACTAGCAAACTTAGAGGGCCATTTTATGACAAAGAAGCTCAACTATGAAGTGAAAGATTAAAGCAAATACTCATTCAAGAAATTTGGTGATGAGAACATTTTGAAGCAATGGGTGGTAACTTAAGAAAGTGAGATGATATGAGGTAATGCATTATTGTTTACTAAGGTTTGGATTTAAAGTTGTAAGTCTTCAGTTAACAAATATATGTGGAGGCCCTGTCTGTTCCAGGCTCTGTGCACGTCTGTGTATAACAGGCACATTTGTCAGGAGACACACATACATACACAGAAACACATATGCTCAGGGCTCCATGGAATTGCCTTCTCATTTATCTTTCACATCCAGAAAGCATCACATTGAAAACTATCTGCTATAGTTATACTATAGCACTTTTGGCAAGGTAATGTGCCCTCCAGAGATGGCACCTGCCTTCTAACAACAGTGTTTCCAGGATTGATAGAAAATAAAAAATACACCACCTTTTTATATCCTCTGTTTTTCATTAATGCCCCCCCCCCAGTTCTAGAATAAATGTCAGATGATATTAGATGAATAACTTATGCCTTAGAGGATAATATGGAAGTCTAAAACTGTAAAGAAATATTTTTTGTTCACACATTCTTAATTATTTGCCATATGTATGTTGCATTACTTCATGAGACCTATAAAAGAAACCCAATAAACACTCATAAATGATACAATATCATTACAATAAAAAATTCAATATATATTTATTATCTCATGCCCCATGCCAAGTGCAATATATACGAAGATGGGAGAAACAAAGGACGTTCATGCTGTCACAGAGCTTTTTGTTGTATTGCAAAAAAACACACTCAACAGCAAAATTCAGTTTATGAAGCCTTAGTAAATTTCGGTGAACAAAAATAGTCTTTCTCATGCTGTGCAGGTATACATGTGTACCTCTATTAAAATATTTAATAATCTGACTTGCTGTTGGTGTACTTATATGTCACTTTTCCCTCATAGACTGTGTGCTATTGGATGGCTGAACATGTACATAC
>NW_011494728.1:983465-991728 GCF_000754665.1 Bison bison bison
ACATACAAAAACTTGATAAGTGTTATTTGGAATTCAATAAAATTCACATATCTAATTGTATGGAAAACTACATTTTATTTATAATTAATAAATCATTAAAAGACTGGTGAGTTTGGACCTCAGAAATATTCTAAACTCTAATAAAAAACTTCATTGTAAGTATTCAAGGCATAGATTTGTACTTCAATGTTTTGGGTTTTTGTTTTTTGAGTTTTTTGCCATATTAAAATTTTTTATTTTTGCATAAACACAAAGAAATAAAGACCTAAATAAAACTTTTTTTTGTACTGTGTTAATCAAATAAGTAGGATAAAATAAATAAATTTTTTTAAAAAGACGTATGTATATCAATGGCTGATTCATGTTGATGTATGGCAGAGAACAACACAATATCATAAAGCAATATCCTCTAATTAAAAATAAATTTTAAACAAGTGAGTAGGAGACTGTTGAATTCTCATAGCATTATTTGTTGGGAAAATTGTCCCAAGAAAGTTAAAGAAATATATGAGTAAGTCATATTTAAAGATCAGGCTTCAGATCAGATCAGATCAGATCAGTCGCTCAGTCGTGTCCGACTCTTTGCGACCCCATGAATCACAGCACGCCAGGCCTCCCTGTCCATCACCAACTCCCGGAGTTCACTCAGACTCATGTCCATCGAGTTAGTGATGCCATCCAGCCATCTCATCCTCTGTCGTCCCCTTCTCCTCCTGCCCACAATCCCTCCCAGCATCAGAGTCTTTTCCAGTGAGTCAACTCTTCGCATGAGGTGGCCAAAGTGCTGGACTTTCAGCTTTAGCATCATTCCTCCCAAAGAAATCCCAGGGCTGATCTCCTTCAGAATGGACTGGTTGGATCTCCTTGCAGTCCAAGGGATTCTCAAGAGTCTTCTCCAACACCACAGTTCAAAAGCATCAATTCTTCGGCGCTCAGACTTCTTCACAGTCCAACTCTCACATCCATACATGACCACAGGAAAAACCATAGCCTTGACTAGATGAACCTTTGTGGGCAAAGTAATGTCTCTGCTTTTGAATATGCTATCTAGGTTGGTCATAACTTTCCTTCCAAGGAGTAAGCATCTTTTAATTTCATGGCTGCAGTCACCAGCTGCAGTGATTTTGGAGCCCAGAAAAATAAAGTCTGACACTGTTTCCACTGTTTCCCCATCTATTTCCCATGAAGTGATGGGACCAGATGCCATGATCTTCATTTTCTGAATGTTGAGCTTTAAGCCAACTTTTTCACTTTCCACTTTCACTTTCATTAAGAGGCTTTTGAGTTCCTCTTCACTTTCTGCCATAAGGGTGGTGTCATCTGCATATCTGAGGTTATTGATATTTCTCTCGGTAATCTTGATTCCAGCTTGTGTTTCTTCCAGTCCAACGTTTCTCATGATGTACTCTGCATATAAGTTAAATAAACAGGGTGACAATATACAGCCTTGACGTACTCCTTTTCATCATCAGGCTTATATAGTGGTAAATATCACCCTTATTCAGTGTCCATTAAACAATATATTTACTCTTGAGGGGTCTAATGATAGAATCTTGTCACTAAAAAACCACAGCCCTTCTCTGAAAGAGAATATACATAGTTTCTAACAATTCAGCTTTGTCCTACAACACTGCCTGAAAATAAGTTTATGCATTGGGTTATAGGATTATATGTGTAGTTCAAGTAGTTATGTATGGATATGAGAGTTGGACCATAAATGAAGGCTGAGCCCTGAAGAATTGATGTTTTCGAACTGTGGTGCTGGCAAAGACTCTTGAAAGTCCCTTGGACTGCAAAGAAACCAAATCAGTCATTTCTAAAGGACATCAACCCTGAATATTCACTGGAAGGACTGCTGCTGACGCTGAAGCTCCGATAATTTGACCACCCAGTGCGAAGAGCTGACTCACTGGAAAAGACCCAGACGCTGGGAAAGATTGAAGGCAAAAAGAGAAGAGGGCAGCAGAGGATGAGATGGTTAGATAGCATCACCAACTTAATGGACCTGAATTTGGGCAAACTCTAGGAGATAGGGAAGGACAGGGGAGCATGGTGTGCTGCACTTTGTGGGGTCACAGAGTCGGACACGACTTAGCGACTGAACAACGAGAACAAAGTGATTTGACTATTTCATTTATTGTTCTGATGCAGAATTTTCAGTCCCAGCAGCACTGTCATATGAATGTTGGGTCATTTTGATTAGGCAGATTTAACAGTTTGTTAAATGGATTTCTATTTTTCTCAGTGTTGACAAAGGCTCCAGTAATGGAGAATAAAGCAATAGAGTGCAAGGAATTCCACACTATAAAGTGAGACAGGAGTCTATCTCATCCATTAAGGACCTATAAAAGAGGAAAACAGTATTGGTTCTATTGGATTAATCACTACTTCCAGCTTATATAAAAACCTGGAGAGTGTTCTTTGGAGATAATTTTTAATATGCTAGATTCTTCTCCTCCAAGGAGCAATGAAATAATAGTCCCTCCTTTCTCAATTCAAAGAAGTACTTCCAGGGACATACTCACAAAGTTTGACGTGTACTCAGGAATTTGAAGAATAAAAGTTTTTCATGTTTGACTCAGATATAAATGGATATAAGGCCAGAAGCTATGGCTGGATCTACATTTGTGGGTAGGTGGAACAAAAGGAAGTGCTTGCAAGTTGCCTTTTTATTCATTAAGCAATGAATAAAATTAATTAATTCAGAAGCAAGAAAGGAGAAATCCAAAGTGAGGATGTAAATGTTCCTTGGTAGGGAGAATAAAAATAGGAGTTGTGCTTGCACTCTACTGAGTCCAACATGGGCTTTCCCGAGGGCTCAGTAGTAAAGAATCCTCTTGCAATGCAGGAGATGCAGGAGATGTGGGTTCCATCCCTGGGTCGGCAAGATTTCCTGGAGGAGGAAATGGCAACCGACTCCAGTATCTTACCTGAAAAATCCCATGGACAGAAAAGCGTGGCAGGCTACAGTCGATGGGGTCGCAAAGATTCAGACATGATTGAATATGCATGCACAAGTACAACTTATGTAATGAAGCTCTTTTACAACTTAGGACATCAAAGTTGACCACTTTCCAGAGGATACAATTCACCATAGTTATCAGAATTTGAGTGTTTATAATCATGTAGATATTATGTTACTTTTCTCATTTTATGTTTGCTTCAGTTCAATTCAGTCACTTAGTCGTGTCCGACTCTTTGCCACCCCATGAATTGCAGCACACCAGGCCTCCCTGTCCATCACCAACTCCCAGAGTTCACTCAAACTCACGTCCATTGAGTTGGGGATGCCATCCAGCCATTTCATCCTCTGTCGTCCCCTTCTCCTCCTGCCCCCAATCCCTCCCAGCATCAGAGTCTTTTCCAATGAGTCAAATCTTCGTATGAGGTGGCCAAAGTACTGGAGTTTCAGCTTTAGCATCATTCCTCCCAAAGAAATCCCAGGGCTGATCTCCTTCAGAATGGACTGGTTGGATCTCCTTGCAGTCCAAGGGATTCTCAAGAGTCTTCTCCAACACCACAGTTCAAAAGCATCAATTCTTTGGCGCTCAACCTTCTTCACAGTCCAACTCTCACATCCATACATGACCACTGGAAAAACCATAGCCTTGACTAGACAGACCTTTGTTGGCAAAGTGATGTTTCTGCTTTTGAATATGCTATCTAGGTCAGTCATAACTTTCCTTTCAAGGAGTAAGCGTCTTTTAATGTCATGGCTGTAATCATCATCTGCTGTTAGGTCTTTGAAATCAAAATAGAGAATTGAGTTGAACATTTGACATATTTGGCTAAACTACATGTTTTTCAAAACTACACAGGCAAAAATGATGATGATTTTACTCAAATTATAATAAATAAAGCATAATATGAAGAATTGCTAAGTAGCAAGAAGGAATTAACTACAATGGACCACAAAGAATACAGAAATACCGGCAGCATCTACTATCTTCAGGGCTGAGGCACAGCACCTGAGGAAGGAAGAAATTTGCAAAATACCCCTCCCCAGCTACCAACCAGGCCTCATCACAGAAGGTACCACCCTGTCCCTGGATGGTAAAGTTTACAGAGGTGCAATGGGAAAAAATGGACAAGCAGGAGTTCGTGTGGGGCATCTGCCAACTCAACTTCCATGATACTCATAAGGAAGATGCTTCTGGAATCTGCTGAAGTGAGTGCCACTGACTGCCTCATTTGCAGCTGGAACTTTGTAGAAGAAAGCAAGCACTCCAGGATCAAGTCCCTTTCTCCTCTAGTGTCCCTCTGGTGCCATCTACTGACAACGCTTAAAATTGTGCCAGCTTACAAAGGAGAACTATTTCCAGAAATCATAAAGACAAAGAAAAATGAATTTGGAGCTTAGAGGTAAAAAGTGATAACTAGCATGCCACCTTTATAATGGCAAATGTATAAAATCTGGAAGAATTATAGATGGATATATAGGTAGAAATGTAGAGATTCTATTTTGACATATGGGAAATAGTAAAAATATTATATAATGTTAAAAATGATCTATTATTTAGTACAGATAATAGGGCAGTATGAATATTACTTTGATCATCTTAAAATAAATGAGAACTTGAGAAATAGAACATCAGTAAGATTTTCTTTTTTTTAATTTATTTTAATCGGAGGCTAATTACTTTACAATATTGTATTGGTTTTGCCATACAGCAATATGAATCCGCCACGGGTGTACACGTGTTCCCAATCCTGAACCCCCCTCCCTCTTCCCTCCCTGTACCATCTCTCTGGGTCATCCCAGTGCACCAGCCCCAAGCATCCTGTATCCTGCATCGAACCTGCACTGGCGATTCTTTTCTTATATGATATTATACATGTTTCAATACCTATGAAATAAAATTAAAGATGTACATCATTAGGAAAAAATAGAATATAGCAGGCTATACATATGACTGGGAAAATAAAAATCTTTTAGATTGTACCAGGAATCTCCAACTCTAACTCACTAAGTTAATGAAAATGAATATAACAACTCATATGTTCTCTACAAAAAGTGTATTTTTCTGAGACTGTATCTGAAAACATAGGTTCAGTATAATTCTCTGTAAAAAGTCTCTTTTAAATAGATATTGTTAAATTCTGTTTCTTAGAATGTGACGGTCCTTGCACTGCTTCTGTGTTCATCTATATCCTATTAATGCAGTAATTCTAAAAATGTAATCCTGGGCCAGCAACATCAATATCACCTGGGAACTTTCTAGAAAATAGGCCCTCAAGCTCCACCTCAGGCCTCCTAAATGGGAAATCCTGACCTTTGGGCCCAGTAATCTGAGTTTCTAGTCTGTCTTTAGGTAATTTTGATGCATGTTAATATTTGAAGAACACTGGTGATTTTGCTAACAATTTTTCCTAACAATCACTCCATATTTAAGACAACCAAAGAGCATCTCTTTTCATAGTTTTATTTGAGTATGTTTTATTCTGAGGGCTAATTCTGGAAGAGCTTCCTATTCATTTCTATTCTCTCTGTTGACTAAACAGATTATAGATATTGCTGTTGTCTAAAGATGGTGTATGTTAAAAGTAACAATAATTTAATCTTCTTTCAAAATAAAATTTTCAGTTTAGATATTTGATGCCCCAGATATTTTAACTTTTGCCAATTGGAATATTGAAATGAATATCAGGATTAAATAGCTAATCTTACACTGTGGGATGTTAAAATCAAGCATTCGTGTGAATTCAGATTTTTGTGTTTCTGCACACACACACACACACACACACACATTCTCATCCATTTAAGAGATTTCCCTATATCTGAGAAGTATCATCTTACTGAATAGCATTGATTTGGTAATCAAATAGACATAAAATCCTGTAATGACATCGTTACTTAAAGTAGGTATTCCTAAGCTGGATTCTGTATTCTAGATTGCTCTTCTTTTTCTATAACATTCAATTTTAGCTTGAAGCACTTTATACTGTTTGCTAGAAAACTACAAGCATCCAGATAATGTTGCTACTTACTCATGTATACCTCTCAGGCATTATATTCAGAACAAATCTAATGTCATACTAAAGTGTTCAAGAATCTTTGTACCCATATAGTATATGGCTACAGCAAAATACTGCTGACTGTAGGCTTGTTTCACTCCACATATTTAGGATTTGAGCAGGAGAAGAGGCCAAATTGACCCCCAAATCTGAGATGATAGATATTATTTTTGGTATTATGTATGTTCATTTATATTCATGAAACAAGCTAGACTAAATTTTGTTTACATGGCTTAAATAGTTTGGCTGCTCAGAGGAATCTTCAAACCTGGTCTCCATTTTACTTTGTTTTAATGAGAGATTCTTCTGATTTCTTTCAAAGCAAGGTTAAAGTAATCCTTGATACCTTAAGATTTCCTAAACTTGGTGATCATGTAGATATTCAAATATAGTACCTGCACTTTCTTATTAGAATGTCAACTTCAAAATGCATAAACGGTTAAGTGTGAGACATAGGGCAGGATCAAAAAAGAACAGTGTTCTCAATCTCATCACATTATCACCTGTTTAAGGAAACCAATTAAATAATTTAACAAATACCTCAAGTAAGGATTTATTTCATCCTATGAAACAAATGTTTCTCTTTACGTATATAACATCTGTGCCATGTGCCAGGAAATACATTTAATGATTTAGAAATGTTATCTTCTTTAATAACAACCTGATTGTTAAATATTTTATCAATGAGAAAACTGAAGAACAGAGACATTAAGTAATTTGCCTAAGGTCACAGTAGTGGTAGAAATGAAATATGAACCTCAATCATAAGATTTTAGAGTTCATACTGTTTTTTAACAGATTTTGAGGTACAACTGACATTTAGAAAAACCTTCACATGTTTAACATATGTAATTTGATGAGCACTGACATGAGTATATACCCTTGACACTATATCAGAATCAATGTAATAAAAATATCTATTACTTCCAAATGTTTATTTGTGTCCCAACTCCTTTTTGTGGCAAGCATGCCTAACATGAAATATACTCGCTTAATAAATATTTAAATGCAAAGTACTTCATTAACTATAGGTACTATGTTGTTCAGCAGATTCTAGAACTTACTCATCTTGGAGTAACTGGAGCTCAACACCAATTGAACAACGACATCTATTTCCTCCTTCCCCCATTCCCTGGAAACCACCATTTTGTTCTCTTGCTTCCGTGAGTTTAACTATTTCAAACACCTCACAAAGTGAAATCATGCAGTTTGTCCTAAGACTGACTGACTTCATGTAGTATAATGTCCTCCGTGTTCATCCATGTTGTCGCTAATGGTTAGAGTTCATTAATTTTTTTTTAATTTGAATAATATTTCATTGTCCATACTGCCTCTTTGAGAATTAAAAGCTGAAGAGATAAATGTTTAAGATTATGATCAATGAGACCTAGAGTCAACTCACAGCTATTGTTGTCACGTAAATTACTACTATGAAATTCTTTCACAGAAGGGCCAAATTAGTATCAGATTTCAGCAGGCCTGGTGTTAACATTTATGATTTCTTTTTTTAATGTTTTTTTGCTAAAACATATGGACTTCAGCATATGTTTTAATTTTGACTTACTCCTATGTGGCCAGGTTTGTGGGAAGTTCTCATGTTGGTGAAATGTTCTGCTGATTTTCCTCAGTCTTCATACCTACTTCTATCCCCACCTCAGTACTAATACTATTGAGCTAAGTGTATTATCTGAAATTTGTAATATTTAAAATGAAGATGTTAAGTGTAGATATAAGTAGCTATTTATAGACTATTTGAATTGTATCTATTTGAATTTGGACAGGGATGTCATTTTGAGATGTAACTGGGTCTTCATGGAGATGAACAGACGGATACAAACACCTGTACTTGTTAGTGGCATAGTTATCTGTAACTTGTCCTTTAAAAGATGCTTCTATCATTGAAAAGAGAGGAACTGATTAACATCCTTACACTGATATATTATAAATCTGTATAAAACATGAAGTTCTTTATATTTTAATAAGGAAAGATTTTCAATAAATATTTTTACATGAAACAAAAAAGGTGCACAAGTTTACCTATAGGATGATACTATGTATGTGTTGGATGTCCCCTATAAGGGATATAAAAGTGTCTATGATTGTCAGCATGTTGTTGGGATAATACAATATTGATGAGCAACACAGCTTGGAGAAAAAAGTTTACCATACACTTTTTAAATTTTTTTGTTATTTAACTCATATTAAATGCTTTAGAAATGTAAAATATAAATTTAAAAGTTATATATAT
>NW_011494728.1:991828-999416 GCF_000754665.1 Bison bison bison
ACAGGTTATATATATATATATATATATATAGACTTCCCTGGTGTCCAGTGTTAAGAATCCACCTTTTATTGCAGGGAATGCCAGTTTGATTCCTGATTGGGTAACTAAGATCCTACATGCCATGTTCAAATAAGCTTGCATGCCACAAGTACAGAAGCCTCTATGCTGCAACAAAGAGCCTGTGGGGCTGCAAAAAAAACCTAATGCAATCATATAAAATAAATTAATTAAAAATATATATATGTGGAAGAACATTTCTGAAGAAGGTAAGTAAATTCAGTAAAACCTGTACAAAGGGAAGGATTAGTTTATTCAGATATGGATTATTACAAAATCATAGCAAAAAATGAACATAATTCTGGAGAAGAAAAAAAAGCAAGCATAATTTAATAGATATTGAATCTAGAAACTGATCGAGGGCAGCTGGACAATTTTTTTTTTTTTTTTTTTGCAAATTGAACACACACCTCTGTTATTTTTGCACTAATCAGCATTGTCACCTTCCCCCAAAAGTTTCCCTTCTTCCTATTTATTACTCATCAGAAAGCAACCACTATCCTCACTTGTATCACCGAAAATTAGTTTTGTCTTTTGTTTTTTGAATTATCCATAAATAGAATCATATAGTTTGCCCCATCTTGTATCTCATTTCTTTCACTTAAAGTTTTATGTTTTTGTATAGAGGTAGTTTAGTCTTTCTCAATGCTATAGACTATTCAATAGTATGTGCTAAGTCACCTCAGTCATGTCTGTCTCTGTGTGACCCCATAGACAGCAGCCCACCAGGCTCCCCCGTTCCTGGGATTCTCCAGGCAAGAACGCTGGAGTGGGTTGCCTTTTATACCCCAATTTGCCCATTCTCTTGCTGATAGACGTTTGAATTGAATCAGTTTATGGCTTTTGCAGATAACACTGTAAACTTTTTTTTTTTTGTACACTTCTTTTGGTGTATTCTGTGGGCTTACTTACCTAGAAGAATTGCTTGTTCATAGACAAGCAATTTAGGGTATGAACTCTAAAAGCCTCACCCAGCTTTAGTAAATACTCATAATGTTCTAAGCTAGCTGTACAATTTATATTTCTGTATATCCCTAATATTTTATCATTGTTTGCATTTCCCTGGTTATTATTGAATATTAGTTTATTTTCAACTTTGTGGATCACTTTGTCTTATGTGCACATTTTTATAGAGCTATGTGATTTTTTTCATTTGTGAATTAAGATATAACAATTCATGTTATTATATATTATGTTTAATGTTTTTATACAGTTATGAATACAGTCCCATTACTTTATTTATATGTTTCATATGATCACCTTTTATTGCAGTTATCATGAATAAGGAAGTAAGTTTTTTTACCTTTTTCTTATATATTTTCTCTTTTATTGATAATGATATCTATAATCTCCACATTGTTGTAACAGATGCATCTTTTAAATTCCCCTGTTTCTTTTATCCTCAATTCTAATTTCAGACACATGTAGTGCATATTGCTAATTCTTTCATCATATATCTGCAATTATAAATAGGTTGCCTCATGAAGTGCTGTGGAAACATTCTCTGAGTTGTTTCATTTTCAAAAGTATAAGACAAAATCATTATGCTCACACTTTTATGCCTGAAGTTATCTTGTAGATTTTGCTTCACTGTTTTCTGATATTGAATATGGCTGTGGAAATTTCTTAAGCTATCCTGATTTTTTTCCTTTTGTTAAGTGTTTTGAAGCTTATCTTGACAAGGCAAAGTTTTTGTTATTGTTTTCTTTGAAAACAATTACATTTACTAGTTAATTTTTCAATGGAAATCATTCTGGGTCATTTTCTTCTGGGCCATGGATATGCTTCTAAATAACTAGATTCAATCATTGCTGATCTTTGGAAATTTTTAATTTATTTGTCTTTTTCCTCTGTATTTTAGTTACTTTTTAGAAATCTTCAATTGTCTTAGGTGGGTTGAAATTATTTGGAGGCAATTAGTGTGCTAAACACTTACCAAAGAGGTTCTTAAATATATACCTGTGAAAATTGGGGGAAAGGAGCCTGATTAGCAAAAGGAAGAATATGATGTGCAAAGCATCCATCAGATGGGGCTTAGCCAACTCAGTGAAGACTGGAAAATGGTTAGTGGGATAAACTTTAGCTTTCAATGCTGTGATGGGTCTTGGGCCCACACTTGATTCTTAGTCTTCCTCTACTGCTCTGTATTTTAACTTTTCCTCACCCTCTCTAGCAATTCTGATCTCATTGCCTTATTTTGTGGCACTACTCAGATTTTCAGTCCTTGTCAAACTGAAATTGTTGCAGTTAAACAATATTTTCTCAAAAAAATTGTATCCAAGTATTTCAGTTGATTGTCAGACATACTCCTCTAAGATTCCACTGTTTACCAAAACTCTCTTTTTTTTTAATTTTTTCTAATTTTATTTTTAAATTTGACATAATTGTATTAGTTTTGCCAAATATCAAAATGAATCCGCCACAGGTACACACGTGTTCCCCATCCTGAACCCTCCTTCCTCCTCTTAAATCTTCTTGATAATTAGAAGCAGTCATCTCCACAAAGATGATGACTTCTTTTCTTATCTGCTTGTCCCTTGACATGAAATAACTGAAGTGTTCACATGGCAGTCACAGCCTACAACTCAGTGTTGCTTCCCTTGATGAGAGGATATCCCCTTTGAACGGGGAATCCTTAACACATATAATCTATAGTTGTGGCATCAGGGAGCACAAAAATCCCCAATTGTGTTTGTAAACATGATGAGAGTTTGTAAACGGTACGAGAGGAAGGATGGCAGCTTTCTGTCCCAGGCACTGAGCTCTGGGGTTCCCCCAAGATGTCGTGTGGGCTGAGTGCCCACATGCAACCTGGATGGGTCTCACTGGCCCTCCAAGTCCATAGCGGGGGCCTGATAGTACCAGAGAACTCGGCAAACCAAAGAGAATTTAGCACTGGACAAACTGCAGTCTTCACAGGAAATGCCGTGGGGCCTTGTGACAGGAAAGGAAGTAGAGTCCGAATCTCAATGAAGGAAATACTGACTGTGCCCTCAAAAAAAGCACTTTGTCCTTCCATATCTTTGTTACTGGACACAACCAATCTATCTATACATAAAATTATTTAAATCAAGTGTTGGAAGACAGCATTCTATTCTTGTAAAGATTCAACTCCATGATGGCACTACAGCTATGCCTTCAACAGTTTGTATCATAACTTTCCCTGGCTGGCAGCTGTTGAAATATATGATAATATGATATGGCAAGTATATCTCTTGGAGATTGCAACACATCTGCTCTTTTTTGGCCATAATTTGAAACAATATCATGAGGCATTTACTATCTCTGATAATAACACTGGATGAGGTCCTATAAGTATAAAAGGAAACTCCATATCTAGAATATGTGTATTTTTCTAACAATGTGATTTGCATGATTTTCTATGGTGGAAGAGCTCCAATGCAGTCAGTGTTCTACCAGTTGGACAGACAGGCCTTCAAGGAATTCATGCAGTAGGAGTCAGCTTTGATTTTTGTTGCTGGTAAGTTGCATATTTGGCAGTAGCAGTTTGGAAACTTAGGGCTTTCCTGGTGGCTCAGATGGTAAAGAATCTACCTGCAATGCGAGAGACCTGGATTTGATCCCTGGGTTGGGAAGATCCTCTGGAGGAGGGCATGGCAACCCACTCCAGTATTCTTGCCTGGAGAATCGCCATGGACAGAGGAGCCTGGCGGGCTATAGTCCATGGCATCACAAAGCACTGGACACAACTGAAAGACTAAGCACAATTTGGAAACATGGCAAGTTGTTCCTTATATAGCCTCCATCTCTGCCATCATGACTACTTCATTCCTGAGCCTATTATATCAACATTGGGGTGGTTGAGTTATATTGGCTGAGTGTTTTGTCTCCTAGTTACTTTGTATTTGTTCCGTGGTGAGTACACTCTTGTGGGTACTAGTTATAATGTGATGGAAAGATTTCCACACTTTCTTTCATTCCCATATGCCTGTGATATGCCTCAATCCCAGTCCTTTATATCTTAGACCTTTCACTTTCATTCTTCTTCCTTCCAGGCATTTGATTAGTTGGCCAATGAACTCACTAATATACCCATCTCCCTCCATTCAAAATTGATAGTCAAGTGCACTGCACAAATATCTGCCCTTTGGGAGTATTTTCTTCACCACTGTCTTTAGAAGCTACTTCTGAGTGGGGCTTTAGTGCAGCTGTGATGACTTAGTCATGACTCAAGTTGGAATTCTTTCCTTCTCTATTTGATCATAAGAGATGATCTCAAGGGGCCATAACTGTGTGCCATGAAGGGGGGCCTCATGTGCAATATTGGCGAATGTCATGGGTATCTGAGTGCCCTGCTCATGTAGCGTGAATGTATTCTTCTGTTCTATTCATGTGCTATCCTGGATGTGCACTCCTTTTTTTATGGTAAAATGTTCTTGGGCCTGCCCAATTTTATGACTCTGTGAGTTTGAGAAAAGCCAGTTCATAATGAGGAATGCTTCCTACATTATCCCTTGAATTTCCATGTCAAGAACTCTGTCTCTGTCAGTATCCAGTAATATGCCAGGAACTGTTTTTCCAAAAGTACAGAATTCCCCATTTTGGATAACATGACTTTGACAAGAAATCTAGTTTTCTGGATTATATTTCTATTTACTCTTTACCCCAGCCAGTCCATTATTTTCCAAGAGTTTAACATCCCAGTTTACACTGCTAAATGTTTGAAAAACTATTTCACTGTCATGCCAGGAGCTATCTGCGGTCCATCTACCTCAGGTGATAGAACCATCATTGCCAGTTGAATGGTAAGATGATCCAGGCACAAAATCCAATATTACTATTTGCTATCTTGGACCACTCCACTTCTGGTAACAATTGTCAAAATTTGATTGTCTCAAGAGTAGATAGTGATTAATGTTAGATATTTTATTAGGGAGTTTCCAGTATTGACAACCATGGAAGGGAGCCAGAGGGAGCAGGTTTGGGCAGAAGTGTTACTAAGTAGTCCCAATAAAAGGTACAAATGATCTAGCAAGCTCTTTCAGAGTTATGCTAGGTTGACTTACTTTGGTCAGTCAATGAATATAGGCTTCTTCTAAAATAGGCATGACTTGAGAAAATCAATTGTTTTTCAACTAAGGCAATTTCCAAAGGGACTAAGGGCTGAGACTTATCTTCTGGCTGGGGGAAATCTAAGTCCTTCTTTCATAAAAGGTGACATGGAAAGCTCAACATAGTGTGTTTATTACAAATGTGTTGGATTTCTTTTTTATCTGTAATTGCACTTGCATACTCACATACTACAAAATATAGCAACAACTTTCCTATAGATTTTGCCAGATGATTCATTTTGCTAAATATTGTATCTTTTTCTTGGTACTATAGTTCTACAGACACTCTGCTAGCTCTTTCATTTTCTATGTCTCTTAGAATTAGTTTCTTTTCCTGGTCCATTTATTTACTTGGTCTCACTTGCTGTTAGAAATTGGTAATTTTAATGTTTCTGGAGAGCTTATTTTCACAATACAAAAGTCTTCTCTAAGTAACTACAAACACGGCTTCCTGCAAACATGTCTTGTTTATGTACTTTTGGTGCAATTTTACTGAGTCTATTTTTCTGAAATTAGCTGGATTAGAATGGCTTCTGCCAACATCCAATTCATTTTATCTTTAGCCTATATTTGCTCTTCAAAAGTGTATTCTGTGATATACTGCAGCTGAATTCAACATATGGAATCCATGTTAAATTTCTTTTCATTTTCATATATGAATACTTTGCACAAGGATTGCTTCTTTTGGAAGTCCTTATTAGTATTATGATTTTATTTTGAAATGAGTTTGAGTTTTTATTCTTCTTATCCTTATATCTTTTGTGTGATTTCTAAGAGAAGAGAGGAAATATGTTCAATTTTCTGATTCATATAAATTTTGGAAACTGACCAATACATATATTAGAATAGTCTCCTTAAAAGTCTCTCTTCAAGTGTAATTGAGCTTACAGTATATTTTTTAAATAGCTTGGGAAAAATTGGCAGCCTTGCACTACTAGGTAGTTCACTGCATTAACCTGACATTTATCCTAGTGTTCCTTTATATCCTTTAAGACAATCATACCTAATACCTAAAATGTATATAACCATTTGAGATATTATTTTGCTTTATATTATATTTCCTAGAAGATTATTGTTTATATATGGTAATAATATTGATTTTTGTTACCTGAGCTTGTATGTGACACCCTTACTGAACACTCTTATTTGTTATAGCTTGCTGGTAGTACTCTATATTTTTCTATGCAGTTTTAGTTTCCTCCAAATCATGCCTCACTTCTTTCTTTTTCCTCTGAGATATGTTAATCAATTATGGTTAATGTTATTGAGTTCAGAAAACAATAGGCGTTCTTGTATTTCCCTAATTTTTAAAGGGATTACATGTACATTTGTCTATGTTGTTTCCTATATATTGTTGGTATATGAACTCTATTAGGTAAGATAATTACTGCTTATTACTCATTCTGAACATTATTAAGCATTTTGAGATGCTGAAACTTACCAAATGCTTTTTCTACAAGAGTTTACAATTTATGTCTTAATTCATTAATGGAAGATGCTTGGGAAAGTTTCTCCTCTTAAAGTTACTTTTGAATTTCTGTGATAAAAACTGTACACATTTAAAAAATACAAAGACATACTTAATTAGATACTATAATCATTAAAAATACTGGCATGTTGATCACAAGGAAAATTAGTTTTCTTTTATTATATCATCTTTATTAATTTTGAAATTAAGGTTATTTAACAAATAAGTAAAGTAGTTATTGTTTTTTCTCTAGTAAAACTTTTATAACATAGAGAGTTCCTTGATAATTTGGTAGAATAAACATGAAGATTGTATGTGGGGTGGAAGTGGAGAAGCAGTTAAAGGTCTATAATTAGCATTTCAGTTAGTCATGCTGTTTATATCTACTTTGCCAATTCCCTTGTGGCTCAGCTGGTAAAATTTCTGTCTGCAATGCAGGAGACCTGGGTTTGATCCCTGGGTTGGGAAGATCCCCTGGAGAAGGGAAACGCTACCCACTCCAGTATTCTCGCCTAGAGAATCTATTGAGGTCATAAAGAGTTGGGCACGACTGAACGACTTTCAGTTTCAATTTTGATATTTTCTATTTCCCCAAAAGAGCATTTCATTTTGCCTAGGTTGGCAAATATACTGACTTATAATTGTTTGTGTGTGCATACAAATGTGTACACAAATGTATGTTCATTTATATATACATAATATATATCACAATGATGTGATCATTCACCTAGAGCCAGACATTCTGGAATGTGAAGTCAAGTGGGCATCAGAAAGCATTACTATGAACAAAGCTAGTGGAGGTGATGGAATTCCAGTTGAGCTATTCCAAATCCTGGAAGATGATGCTATGAAAGTGCTGCACTCAATATGCCAGAAAATTTGGAAAACTCAGCAGTGGCCACAGGACTGGAAAAGGTCAGTTTTCATTCCAATCCCAAAGAAAGGCAATGCCAAAGAATGCTCAAACTACCGCACAATTGCACTCATCCAA
>NW_011494728.1:999516-1008295 GCF_000754665.1 Bison bison bison
GATGTTCAAGCTGGTTTTAGAAAAGGCAGAGGAACCAGATATCAAATTGCCAACATCTCTGGATCATGGAAAAAGCAAGAGAGTTCCAGAAAAACATATATTTCTGCTTTATTGACTATGCCAAAGCCTCTGACTGTGTGGATCACAAAAAACTGTGGAAACTCCTCAAGAGATGGGAATACCAGACCACCTGACCTGACTCTTGAGAAACCTGTATGCAGGTCAGGAAGCAACAGTTGGAATTGGACATGGAACAACAGACTGATTCCAAATAGGAAAAGGAGTACGTCAAGGCTGTATTTAGGCTGTCACCCTGCTTATTTAACTTCTATGCAGAATACATCATGAGAAATGCTGGGCTGGATGAAGCACAAGCCGGAATCAAGATTACTGGGAGAAATATCAATAACCTCAGATACGCAGATGACACCACCCTTATGGCAGAAAGTGAAGAGGAACTAAAAAGCCTCTTAATGAAAGTGAAAGAGGAGAGTGAAAAAGTTGGCTTAAAGCTCAATATTCAGAAAACTAAGATCATGGCATCTGGTCCCATCACTTCATGGGAAATAGATGGGGAAACTGTGGAAACAGTGTCAGACTTTATTTTTTTGCTTTCTAATATCATTGCAGATGGTGACTGCAGCCATGAAATTAAAAGACGCTTCATCCTTGGAAGGAAAGTTATGACCAACCTAGATAGCATATTGAAAAGCAGAGACATTACTTTGCCAACAAGGGTCCGTCTAGTTAAGGCTATGGTTTTTCCAGTGGTCATCTATGGATGTGAGAGTTGGACTGTGAAGAAGGCTGAGGGCCGAGGAATTGATGCTTTTGAACTGTGGTGCTGGAGAAGACTCTTGAGAGTCCCTTGGACTGCAAGGAGATCCAACAATCCATCTGAAAGGAGATCAGTCCTGGGTGTTCATTGGAAGGACTGATGCTGAAGCTGAAATTCCAATATTTTGGCCACCTGATGTGAAGAGTTGACTCATTGGTAAAGACTGATGCTGGGAGGGATTGGGGGCAGGAGGAGAAGGGGACGACAGAAGATGAGATGGCTGGATGGCATCACTGACTCGATGGACATAAGTCTGAGTGAACTCGGGGAGTTGGTGATGGACAGGGAGGCCTGGCGTGCTGTGATTCATGGGGTCACAAAGAGTCGGACACGACTGAGCGACTGAACTGAACTGAACTGATGGTATATTTTATGTAAATTTATTTCATTTTAAAATTTGCACTTTGTTTACTCTTGCCTTCTTTCTTTTATAAAAATCAGGTTCTGCTGGAGATGTTTTTTTGCTTTATCATTCTTATACCCCCAAAATCTTTTAACTATTTCAATTTAATATTACTAATCAATTTTCCTGCAATACAAAAGGTTTCTGTGAGTTTTCCTGTTAGTCGAGAGATCCTTCAAACTCTCTTTGGCTTCTTTTACTTTTAGGGTACTGGGTGAATGAGTCAGAGCTAGAATAGAAATGCTATGTCTTACAGAAGTTGGCATCTTTTTAGGAACTAATGCCAGGAAAAATTTCAAAAGGTGCTGATGAAGAAAAGGAGGGTAGCTATAAAGTCAGAAGGGAAGATGTTTGAGATTATGGTGCTTTTAGCTATTTGTGATAGTTACTAAACAAATAATGTCTTCATAATTAAGGCTTAGTCTTCACAGTGCATAAAATTCTGGCAGACAGGTTTTACTGGCATAGGTTTAATGGCTAAATATTGTAAGAACTCTGGACCATCATCTTGGATTACTTTAATTTGTGTTGTTGTAAGGCAATAGCACCCCACTCCAGTACTCTTGCCTGGAAAATTCCATGGACGGAGGAGCCTGGTAGGCTGCAGTCCATGGGGTCGAGAAGAGTTGGACATGACTGAGCGACTTCACTTTCACTTTCATGCATTGGAGAAAAAAATGGCAACCCACTCCAGTGTTCTTGCCTGGAGAATCCCAGGGACAGGGGAGCCTGGTCGGCTGCCGTCTATGGGGTCGCACAGAGTCGGACACAACTGATGCAACTTAGCAGCAGCAGCAGCAACAGCAGCAGCATTTACATTTAATCCCTATTTAGCACTTACTGGATGCCAGGTTTGTTTGTTGCTTGTTTATTTCTAGTCTTTTACATTTTTTTTTAATTTAACCTTTCCTTTATTTATTTATTTATTTTTTAAAAATTTATTTTATTTAACTTTACAATATTATATTGGTTTTGCCATATATCAAAATGAATCTGCCACAGGTATACATGTGTTCCCCATCCTGAACCCTCTTTCCTCCTCCCTCCCCGTACCATCCCTCTGGGTCGTCCCAGTGCACCAGCCCCAAGCATCCAGTATCATACATTTAATCTTCATCAAATGAAGTAGATCTTATTATTTCTCCCATAGAAAACTCTAAAGGAAATAAAATCATTACCAAAATTTTCAAGCAAATTTCACTTTATATCTCATTGGCCAATGCAAAATATTGCAATATATTTCTTCTCCAGGAACTGGATTTATCTTCCATGAAATCAAAACATCTTTACCAATATCAGAAAACATTTCAGGGTTTTATTGTGAGGTGAAAATGAGGGGTTAGGACTAATAGTCTCTAACACAGAATCTTTGTGGAAGAATTAAAACTGTGGAAGGTTTCCACTGAAAGTTTATGATAGAACATAGTGAAAGATAAATTATGTAAGTTTATTGGAGCCTGGGGCCACCTAATTGATATCATTAGTATCATTAGGCTTTATATGATCAACAAACAAATAAAATGGTTTCAATAATTTTGTTTTTCTTGTTTTAAGTAGACTGGATGCTTTTATGATAAATAAGGACAATAAAGAGTAATAAAACTTGAATCATTCTGAAATACACAACTTTGTTATATGAATTCTGTAATTTTTGAAAATATTCAGGAGGATATAAATTAAAAAAAAAAAACTGTGCTAGAAAAATACAGTGTAATCCAGACAAGAATCAGGTGCATTTCTCAATTATAAGAAAGGTTATTTTTGAAAGGGGGTGTGTAGAATTCATCAAAAGAACTTTTTCACTGCTATTTTAGAATTGTTGGAGAAAAGTTATAAGAAAATAAATTTAAACTGGATGCTACTGAGTAACAGAGTTAATAGAACTGAAAATGCAATGTAAAATTGGAGAAAAGAAAGATAATTTGGAAAAAACATTCATGTTTTTAGAGCTTTGTAAAATGCATGCAATTATAGTTGTAATAAAATTAAACTTTTATCAAAAAGAAATACAAAATCATGATTATTTAAGCTGTTATGGCATGAGATGTAATACTGGATAACGATTACATGGAAGTTGAATTGTATAATAGATGTAATTTCTTAGTTGTGTGAAGCAGACCATACAATCATGGAATCCATAGCATTCTAGATTGTTCTAACTCTGTTACCTTGCTCGTGCTTTTTCTATATAAGTTTCCTACACCTCTTTTATGTTTTTAAAGTTACATCTTAAATATAAAATCCTCTTTGAGGTTTCTTCCCAAACTATCACACTTTGAAAATGATATGTGTTTTTTTTTTTTTAATTATCTCTTAGTGATTTATTTGTATCTTTTAATGAAGAGATACAAACACGCACACATACATTCTCTCCTACTAGAGACTTTTGTGCTACCCCAAAGTGGTAAAGAATCTGCCTGTTAATGCAGGAGATGCAATAGACTTGTGTTCCACCCCAAGGTCGGGGGAATCAAGGTTGGGGGGATCTTCTGGGGTAGGAAATGGCAAATCATGCCAGTATTCTTGCCTGGGAAGAGGAGCCTGGCAGGCTACAGTCCAGGATGTTGCAAAGAGTTTAGACATGACTGAGCCCTCCCCTCCCCCCACACACAAATACTAGTTACTTTAATTTCCTTGAGGACAGAATTATAGTCTGAATTTCTTCTGTTTCCTAAAACAGTTCCCCTGATACTGACTGATTGTATAGGAACTAGACTGCATAGAAAGTAGAATACAGTGTCTTTTTGTTGATAAAAGGGAGAATACAGATCAATGGCAGCAGTTATTTATTTAAAATAAATGATTACATATTTCCCCAAATTTTGATAAATGGATAAATAGATACTTAAAGAACAGATTCTTTTACCAAGCTGAAGACAACTTGTGGCTTGAAATAAAATATCCAGAATTTGCATTTCAAATGTATTTAGAAAATTTTTGAGAAAAGAACTTTCAGGTGAAAGATGAATTCAATGTTTCCTATATTATTTCTAATTTTTAAGACAGTATGATTAGCTTATTTTAAAACCTTAAATGTTTATCTATCATTAATAAAATCTATGAAAATTTGAATTGATATATCAGATTTTTAATCTCCATAAAGACTCTAAATAAATTAAAGTGCATTTAGATACAAAATCTGAATCACAAATCATAGACATGTTAAAATATGCAAGGTTATTCCTGAATTTTATGTGAATTGCTGTGCTTCATAATCAGCTGGTAATCTTGTTTTTGGAGAAGACTCTTGAGAGTCCCTTGGACTGCAAGGAGATCCAACCAGTCCATCCTAAAGGAGATCAGTCCTGGGTGATCATTGGAAGGACTGATGTTGAAGCTGAAACTCCAATAATTTGGCCACCTGATGCGAAAAGCTGACTCATTTGAAAAGACCCTGATGCTGGGAAAGATTGAGGGCAGGAGGAGAAGAGGACAACAGAGGATGAGATGGCTGGATGGCATCACTGACACAATGGACATGAGTTTGGGTAAACTCCGAGAGTTGGTGATGGACAGGGAGGCCTGGCATGCTGCAGTTCATGGGGTCACAAAAGTCGGACACGACTGAGTGACTGAACCAAACTGAACTGAATCTTGGTGAAAATTCAAATGGTCAGAATTTACCATTTGACTTCTTAAATCTTTGGAATGTGGAATAAGAGAAGAGTCAATATTTTTATCAAATCCCCAAGCTGATGTTGATACACAACTGGCTAGTTTGTAATCACTGATATAAGTTTATAAGTTTTAACTATAATTTTTAGCTAAGTCACATTGCCATAGGTGAAATAGGAGAGGATGAGAAGAACTAAATATTATTATTTGGCTATCATTTATCCCAGAGACACAAAATCGAGTTTTAATACAATAGAGCCTTAGTACTGTGAAGTTAGCAAACACATTTTTTAACAGATGGGGAAAAAGCTTTAAGACTTGTAGTAAGGAATAGATCTTTAGTCAAGAGAGCTCCAATAGTTAAATGTACTTTGGGTTGCAGGGAGGATAATGAAGCCATGTTTTAACAAGACTTCAATGTTATCATAAATTAAGAAAAAAACATTCATTTCCTTGAATTCATCAGGAAAAAATAAACTTATTGAAAAATACCCTACACAACATGAATTGAAGTCAGTGTCCATTAAAATAAAAGACACATTTGGATGAGAACATTTAGATGGCTCAGTGGAGTGTTTCAGAAGTAGGCTGTTGAAATTATACTTAGATGTCAGCTATAATTTTAGAGAATTAAAATTATCTAAGGCTGGATTCTTAGATGAAAATTACTGTGTTTTTAGTATCTTAGAGCTTCTCTCATTCTCCATAGGTGGTAGACTAAGATTATTCAGTTCTTCTCTTTTTTGGATGGAATGAGTTGATAGTTATGCAAACTTCAATTTGGTTGAGGACCAATATTTAGGAAAAAGAAAGATGTCTCATGTCAGTGCTGGGATACCAGATGCTCAGTCATTTTTGTCTTGGATCTTCCAATGTCCTAACTACATAAAGTCACTCATAAACGACATAAATTCAGACAATGAGGATGTACACTTTCATCACCCAGTCATTACAGAAGTAGAATGCTGCCTGGTGAAGAGAATCACTTGAGAAGCTGCAATTATGCTCCGTAGTCAATGAAGTTGGCAAGGAGTAATTTGCTGAGAAGTGGTTGTGTTACTCCATTGTACTAGTCCACTTGAGGTAGAATTTTCTATTAGTGAATTTTGCTTTCTTATCAGGTTGCCAGGTTTATAGGCATCACCTTCATCAACTCTTAGTTTCTGACAACAGGATTAGTACTTTATTAATCAGCCAGTTATTTGAGTAATACAATTTTCTTAGGCTTGTCCCAATCTAAAGGATTTTGTTCCAAGGGAGGTCTTTGATGACTAGAAATGAGATTTCTAATAATTTTATCTTACCTTTGATAAGGTTCTTCCTTTAGAAGCTATAAATAGGTTGAAAGTTGTTGCCAAAATGTTATATATTTCAGTAGCATTTGGAAGTTTTAAAGCCAAAAAATGCAATAAGAGTTGATACAACAAAATTGTCACTACTAAATCCATTAATTAACTATGATGTTGGTCACTCACTGACAGTTTTACATCTATAACATGAAAGAAATGTGTGGGCCAAATAAAGAACTTATTTTATCACTTACTGGATAAATTTGAAGGCTTCTTGTTGCAGAATATTCTACTAAAATTTTCTTGGATGTATGATGGAAAATTAACAAAAACAGATGTCGGTTTTATTTTCTCCATTATCCAAAGTTGACAAGTGAATGTTGGGCTTCCTTCATTCTAAAAAATGGATGAGCTTATGGCCAGTGGTATTTCTCTAACAGGCAATGGGATATTCTTTCAGTTCAGTTCAGTCACTCAGTTGTGTCCAACTCTTTATGACACCATGGACTGCAGCATGCCAAGCTTCCCTGTCCATCATCAACTCTCAGAGCTTACTCAAACGCATGTCATTGAGTCAATGATGCCATCCAACCATCTCATCCTCTGCTGTCCCCTTCTCTTTCCACCTTCAATCTTTCCCAGCATCAGTGTCTTTTCAAATGAGATAGGTCTTTTCATCAGATGGCCAAAATATTGGAATTTCAGCTTCAACATCAGTCCTTCCAATGAACACTCAGGAATGATTTCCTTTAGGATGGACTGATTGGATCTCCTTGCTGTCCAAGGGACTCTACAGAGTCATCTCTAACACCACAGTTCAAAATCATCAATTCTTTGGTGCTCAGCCTTCTTCACAGTCCAACTCTCACATCCAAACGTGACTACTGGAAAAACCATAGCCTTGACTAGACGGACTTTTGCTGGCAAAGTAATGTCTCTGCTTTTGAATATGCTATCTACGTTGGTCATAACTTTCCTTCCAAGGAGTAAGCGTCTTTTAATTGCATGGCTGCAGTCACCATCTGCAGTGATTTTGGAGCCTAAAAAAATATGTCTGTCACTATTTCCATTATTTCCCCATCTATTTGCCATGAAGTGATGGGACCAGATGCCATGATCTTAGTTCTCTGAATGTTGAGTTTTAAGCCAACTTTTTCACTCTCCTTTTTCACTTTCATCAAGAGACAGTTTAGTTCTTCTTCACTTTCTGCCATAAGGGTGTTGTCATCTGCATATCTGAGGTTATGGATATTTCTCCCAGCAATCTTGATTCCAGCTTGTGCTTCATCCAGTCCAGCATTTCTTATAAGGTACTCTGCATATAAGTTGAATAAGCAGAGTGACAATATACAGCCTTGATGTACTCCTTTTCCTATTTGGAACCAGTCTGTTGTTTCATGTCCGGTTCTAACTGTTGCTTCTTGACCTGCATACAGATTTCTCAGGAGGCAGGTTACGTAGTCTGGTATTCCCATCTGTTTAAGAATTTTCCAGTTTGTTGTAATCCACACAGTCAAAGGCTTTGGCATAGCCAATAAAGTGGAATTTTATTTAGAATAAGATTATCATTTGTGGCCTGAGAGTTTATCCTATTTCATGGACTACCTGTTATTGGATAACACTTCATATAAGACAAGCAGTTTCTTTGATCCAAGCCACTATCAGAATATCATTAATATAAAGACATATTTGGGCTATTATACTAGGATTTGCCTCACTGATAAAATCTTGTTATGAAACAGAAATATTTCCATATCAGGATGGTTCAGATATATTGCATTGTCTACTAGGTGAAAATATCCTGGTATTTAGCATTCTTTTGGAGGAATGTGGAAAAGGAGGATATAATACTGTCAAAAGATGCACACCAAATACTAATAGCAGTTGTTTTTCAGTCACTCAGTTGTGTCCGATTCTTTGAGACCCTGTGGACTGCAGCACTCCAGCCTTCCCTGTCCTTCATCATCTCCCGGATCTTGCTCTAACTAATGTCCATTAAGTCAGTGATGCCATCCAACCATCTTGTCCGCTGTCATCCCCTTTTCCTCCTGCTTTAATCTTTCCCAGCATCAGGGTCTTTTCAATAATTTACAGTCAGCTTTTCCCATCAGGTGGTCAAAGTATTGGAGCTTCAGATTCAGCATCAGTCTTTCCAATGAATATTCAGGGTTTATTTCCTTTAGGATTGACTGGTTTGATCTCCTTGCAATCCAAGGGACTCTCAAGAGTCTTCTCCAACACTAATAGTTGAAAGTGAAAGTGTATTCGCTCGGTCCTATCTGACTCTTTGCGACCCCATGGACTGTAGCCTACCAGGTTTCTCCATCCATGAGATTTTCCAGGCAAGAATACTGGAGTGGGTTGCCATTTCCTTCTCCAGGAGATATTCCTGACCCAGTGATTGAACCCAGGTCTCCTGTGTTGTAGGCAGACCCTTTACTGTCTGAGCCACCAGGGAAGTCCACTAATATTAGTCTACTAATAGTAGTTCAGTTCAGTTCAGTCACTCAGTTGTGTCCGACTCTTTTCAACCCCATGAATCGCAGCATGCCAGGCCTTCCTGTCCATCACCAACTCCCAGAGTTCACTCAGACTCATGTCCATCGAGTCGGTGATGCCATCCAGCCATCTCAT
>NW_011494728.1:1008395-1013494 GCF_000754665.1 Bison bison bison
CCTCTGTCGTCCCCTTTTCCTCCTGCCCCCAATCCTTCCCAGCATCAGAGTCTTTTCCAATGAGTCAACTCTTCACATGAGGTGGCCAAAGTACTGGAGTTTCAGTTTTCAGTTTCAGTAGAGTCACTATTAAAATGTAAGGCATTATGTAGGCAATAAAGTTTCATTTTTATTTAGTCTACTATGAAGTATAGTGAATCAATTAGCTTTTTTCAGCTGTGCAGGACTGTTACCATAAAATAACATAATGCTTTTCCCATATTATCTGGTATGACAAAAATGATTTTGTTGTATGTCATGTATATTTTTAGTTGCACAGTCCTAGAAAGTTTTGGGAGTACAGTGACTTTAAAAGGGCACAGGCTCCATCATTATAGTGGACACCAGTAGGGTTTATAATAAACCATTCATCCAGTATATTAGCCCATTAAAATTGGACTTGAACAATGCTATTACAATTATGCAATCTGAAAAATAACAATCAAACTCATTTCAAAGATCCCTTAGTCTTCAATGGATGATACTGGTTCTGAATCTCAGTGGGATAATTTGTTTATTATAGTTCCTCTCAGGTCCACGTATAACAAGTGTAGCCAACTATATCCATATTGGGTACTGAGGAGTTTTCCAGGACATGGAGCTTAAGTGATAAGCCAGGGAAGTCCAAGAAAGCTCAAGCTATCACACTGAGCATATTAGGCACTTGGGTCCTAGTGTAAGTCCAAGAATAATAGTTCCTTGCCCACTCACTTTCCAGCACATTTGGACTTAGAAGTGGGGATGTACTCTGCTTTTGATTTTTGATTTGCTTTTGATTTCAAGGCAATCAATCCTGAATTAAGAGAATGTCAAGAGCCAGCTTGGTGTAATTCTTTTGGAATTACAAACACTGGGGATTTTATGAACAAACTCTTTCATAATTTCTAAGATGTGACAATTGAGCACTTGAGTATCATGATCTGGGAGACATGGAGCCTGTGGGGGATATAGTGAGAATGGAAATGAGCATGTTTTATATGTCAAGGAGCACCCTTTCCCCACATTTCTCTCTCTGTCTCTCTCTCTCACACACACAAGCACACACACACACACACACACACACACACACACTCACACAAATGTATACACACATAAGACTACTTGATTTTATATTCTTATAGATTTTCTTCAAGCTGATGTTCTGGTAGATTTCCTCCTTATGCCAGCTTTTATATTATTTACACTTCCACAATTATTAATCTCAGTTAGCCTGTAGTTAAAAATAAATAGTACTGGCTAAATAAGAATCTGTTACAAAATGCAACACAGAATAATAGTCCTGTGAGAAGACATTAGTCAGAAAGCAAGTTCCTTTCTGATTATATCATCTTAATGGTTATTGGAAGAAGAAGGAACAATTTATAAAATATAGATAAGAGATTGAGTATTATAATTAATTTTATATCCTTAGCTTGATTGAGCAGAGTAAGTTAAAATTAATTATCTTTACTTGGGGCTTCCCAGATGACACAATGGCAAAGAATCCACTCACTAATGCAGGAAACACAAAAGACATAGGTCTGATCCCTGGGTCAGGAGGGTCCCCTGGAGGAGGAAATGGCAAACTCCAGTATTCTTGCCTGGAAAATCCCATGTAGGGACGTACCTGGTGGGCTATAGTCCATTGGGCTCACAAAGAGTCAGACATGACAGCATACACACAAGCAAGCAAGCATCTAATAATTAATAATTACTTAATATTTCACTAAATACTAATAATTGCTAAGTATTTCTACTTAATACTTACACTTTGTAAAGTACTGTAGTATCCTATGACCCTGGTGACTAACAGTGGCATAGTTAATAATAGACATGAAGGTGAATTAAGTGAAAGGTATTATTACTAAATTGTTACCAAATCAGGTAGAATAAGATTCTCAAAACCAAAAAAATAGGAAATACATAACATTCACATAGTATGGTGGTGGTTTAGTTGCTACGTTGTGTCCGACTCTTTTGTGACCCCATGAACTATAGTCCACCTGTGACCCCATGAGCTATAGTCCACCAGGCTCCTCTGTCCATGGGATTTCCCAAGCAAGAATACTAGACTGGGTTGCCATTTCCTTCTCCAGAGGATATTCCTGATCCAGAGATCAAACCAGGTCTCCTGCATTGCAGATGGATTCTTTACTGACTGAGCCACCAGGAAAGCTTTCACATAGTATAGATATGGGGCAAATGTTGCATGATTTCTTCAACCTAAGTCATCTATTGTTAGTGTTTTGTTTGCAGTCAATATTTTATTTATATGTAGTCATATTTAACAGGCTATTTTGTAATTTTCTTTCTATAAATATTATTTTGAACATCTGCATATGTCATTAATTATTCTCATACTTCTTAGCAAAAGATAGCATTAACAAGGTGAAAAGAGAGCCTTCAGAGTGAGAGAAAATAATAGCAAATGGAACAACTGACAAAGGATTACTTTTTAAAATGTACAAGCAGCTCATTCAGTTCAATACCAGAAAAACAAACAATCCAGTCAAAAAATGGGCAGAAGACCTAAACAGACATTTCTCCCAAGAAGATATACAGATGGCTAATAAGCACATGAAAAGATGATCCACATCACTCATTATTAAAGAAATGCAAATTAAAACTACAATGAGGTATCAGCTCATACCATTGTCAAAAATCTACAAACAATAAATACTGCAGAGGATGTGACCGTCCTTCACTGTTGGTGGGAATGTAATTGATACAGCCACTATGGAGAACAGTATGGAGAGTCCTTAAAAAAACTGGGAATAAAACTGCCATATGTATACCTGTGGCGGATTCATTTCAATATATGGCAAAACCAATACAATATTGTAAAGTTAAAAAATAAAATAAAATTGAAAAAAAAATAAATAAAAACAAAACAAACAAACAAACAAAAACTGCCACATGGTCCAACAATCCCACTACTGGGCATTTACCCTGAGGAAACCATAATTGAAAAAGACACATGTACCTCAGTGTTCATCACAGCGCTACTTATAACAGCTAGGACATGGAAGCAACCTGGATGTCCATCGACAGATGAATGGATAAAGTTGTGGTACATATATATACACAATGGAATATTACTCAGTCATAAAAAGAAACACATTTGACTCAGTTCCAATGAGGTGGATGAACTTAGAGCCTATTATACAGAGAGAAATAAGCCAGAGAGAGAAAAAGCAAGAATCGTATATTAACAAACATATATGGAATCTATAAAGATGGTACTTATGAACTTATCTGTAGTACATCAGTGGAGATCCAGACATAGAGAACAGACTTGTGCATATGGTGGGGATGGGGAAGGAGAGGGTGGGACAAATTGAGAGAGTAAGCACTGGAACATAATACATTACCATATGTAAAATTAGATAGCCAGTGGAAATTTGCTGTATGACACAGGGAGCTCAAATCTAGTGCTATGTGACAACCTATTAGGGTGGGATGGGATGGGGGTGATGGGAGAGAGGTTCAACAGGGAGGGGACATATGTGTACCTATGGCTGGTTCATGTTGATATATGGCAGAAACCAGCACAATATTGTACAGCAATTATCCTCCAATTAAAAATAAATAAAATTTAAAAATAAATATTTAGGCTTGAATTCATATGTATATAATAATTTTTAAAGTATTTCCATTCCTCAGTTCATGGATTGTTATCAATTTTGTTACTATGATAAAGAATCTCTGCAAATAAGATATCTAAATTTTATACTAATTCTTCTCATATTTCTAGACCTAAAGTAGGGAGTCAAGTTATACAGAAATGCTTATGCTTTTTAAATTGTCCATCAAATACCGACTGACTCTCCTAAAAACACTGTACATGTATGCTCAGTTGTGTCTGGCTCTACAATTCAATGTGCTGTAGCCAGCCAGGCTCCTCTGTTTGTGGGATTTTCCAGGCAAGAATACTGGAGTGAGTTCCCATTTCCTCCTCCAGGGGATCTTCCTGACCCAGGGATCAAACCCATGACTTCTGCATTGGCAGACATTCAGAAGGGTCAAAATATAAAGGATTGTTAATTATTAATAATTTATGAAAGCTTTACTTTTTGAAAAAGAAGATAAGTGAAAAGCAAAGGAAGAAAGGAAAGATATAAGCACCTACATGCAGAGTTCCAAAGAATAGCAAGGAGAGATAAGAACGCCTTCTTCAGCGATCAATGCAAACAAATAGAGGAAAACAACAGAATGGGAAAGACTAGAGATCTCTTCAAGAAAATTAGAGATACCAAGGAAACATTTCATACAAAGATGGGCTTGATAAAGGACGGAAATGGTATGGACCTAACAGAAGCAGAAGATATTAAGAAGAGGTGGCAAGAATACACAGAAGAACTGTACAAAAAAGATCTTCATGACCCAGATAATCACGATGGTGTGATCACTGACCTAGAGCCAGACATCCTGGAATGTGAAGTCAAGTGGGCCTTAGAAAGCATCACTACGAACAAAGCTAGTGGAGGTGACAGAATTCCAGTTGAGCTATTTCAAATCCTGGAAGATGATCCTGTGAAAGTCCCGCACTCAATATGCCAGCAAATTTGGAAAACTCAGCGGTGGTCACAGGCCTGGAAAAGGTCAGTTTTCATTCCAATCCCAAAGAAAGGCAATACCAAAGAATGTTCAAACTACTGCACAATTGTACTCGTCTCACACTCTAGTAAAGCAATACTCAAAATTCTCCAAGGCAAGCTTCAGCAATATGTGAACTGTGAACTTCCAGATGTTCAGGCTGGTTTTAGAAAAGGCAGAGGAATCAGAGATCAAATTGCCAACATCCACTGGATCATGGAAAAAGCAAGAGAGTTCCAGAAAAACATCTATTTCTGCTTTATTGACTATGCCAAAGCCTTTGACTGTGTGGATCACAATAAACTGTGGGAAATTCTGAAAGAGATGGGAATACCAGACCACCTGACCTGCCTCTTGAAAAACCTGTATGCAGGTCAGGAAGTAACAGTTAGAACTGGACATGGAACAACAGACTGGTTCCAAATAGGAAAAAGAGTACATCAAGGCTGTATATTGTCACCCTGCTTATTTAACTTCTATGCAGA
>NW_011494728.1:1013603-1017676 GCF_000754665.1 Bison bison bison
CCTTATGGCAGAAAGTGAAGAGGAACTCAAAAGCCTCTTAATGAAAGTGAAAGAGGAGAGTGAAAAAGTAGGCATAAAGCTCAACATTCAGAAAACTAAGATCATGGCATCTGGTCCCACCAATTCATGGGAAATAGATGGGGAAACAGTGGAAACAGTGTCAGACTTTATTTTTGGGGGCTCCAAAATGACCTCATATGGTGATTTCAGCCATGAAATTAAAAGATGCTTACTCCTTGGAAGGAAAGTTATGACCAACCTAGATAGCATATTCAAAAGCAGAGACATTACTTTGCCAACAAACGTCTGTCTAGTCAAGGCTATGGTATTTCCAGTGGTCATGTATGGATGTGAAAGTTGGACTGTGAAGAAAGCTGAGCGCTGAAGAATTGATGCATTTGAACTGTGGTGTTCAAGAAGACTCTTGAGAGTCCCTTGGACTGCAAAGAGATCCAACCAGTCCATTCTAAAGGAGATCAGTCCTGGGTGTTCTTTGGAAGGACTGATGCTAAAGCTGAAACTGCAATACTTTGGCCACCTCATGTGAAGAGTTGACTCATTCATTGGAGAAGACTCTGATGCTGGGAGGGATTGGGGGCAGCAGGAGAAGGGGATGACAGAGGATGACATGGTCGGATGGCATCATCGACTCGATGGACGTGAGTCTAGGTGAACTCCGGGAGTTGGTGATGGACAGGGAGGCCTGGCGTGCTGCAATTCATGGAGTCGCAAAGAGTCAGACACGACTGAGGGACTGAACTTAACTGAACTTACTTTTTTTTCTTTCCTTAGATTGGAAAGTTAAGAATAGTGTACATTAATATAATTTGTAAATCAAACTATATTAATAGAACCATAAAGAATGGCCATATTTTCTTTTTGACTACTTTAACTGAGTTTAATTTCAATTTTATAAAAATTCAGAGCTTAGTGAATAATTGAACCAGAAAATAATGTTCTTAAAAAGATAAACAGTTTACATAATGATTCATCACTTACAACTTACGTGTTATAGAAAAAGATAATACTACCATAAAATGCATAAATGATAGGTTGATATATCATGTTCTTTATGTTTTGATGCACAGACTTTTTAATGGCAATTAATTCATTAAATTTGACAAGGTATACCTTCTATGTGTATGACACTATGGTATATATAAAGGAATAGAATATAGAGTCTTCTTTCAAGGAATTTAAAAGGTAGTGTGATAGAGTCATGAAATAAATAACTTTGTACAGGATAAAATATTAAATGCCTCCAGAGAAGTGTGAGGACAGATTCGAGGAAACTGCTGATGGACATAATTGTAATTGTTTCTATCTAAGGGAACTAGATAGGTTAACTTTGTTGGGGATTTTAAATGTTGAGTAGAGTTTTACTCTGTTTCAAAAAGGTCACTTTTTTTACTTCTAAAGATAAAGGAATAAATGTAGAAGGAGAAGGCAGTGGCACCCCACTCCAGTACATTTGCCTAGAAAATCCCATGGACAGAGGAGCCTGGTAGGCTGCAGTCCGTGGGGTCGCTGCAGTCCGTGGGGTCGCTACAGTCGGACACGACTGAGCGACTTCACTTTCACTTTTCACTTTCATGCATTGGAGAAGGAAATGGCAACCCACTCCAGTGTTCTTGCCTGGAGAATCCCAGGGACAGGAAGTCTGGTGGGCTGCCGTCTATGGGGTCGCACAGAGTCGGACATGACTGAAGCAATGCAGCATAAACATAGTAACATTAACCAAAATTTTATTAGATTTCCTAAAATGTCAATGCTGTAAAAACTTCAAAAATATCTAATTCTATATGTTATCAATACATGAATAAAATATTTGCAACACTGAAGCAAATTTACAGTCAAACCAGCTATCTGTAACTGTGTAGAATTATATGAGAACTCTAACCTTGAGGCCTACCTTTATCTGATTCCTAGATTATTTATTCTGGCTATGTAAGGCTTTCTGGGGAGCAGAAACCTTTAGGGAATGTACTTAGATCTGTTGATTTAGGTCAATTTGGAGGAAATTGTGGCTGGATAAAAAGAATCAATATTCTCATCTGATGGATCTACCAGATAATTCCATCCCTCATGAGCATAGCAATTTCTCTCAACAATCAGTATTTAAATCAATATGCATTTTTAAGAGAGTAGATATTAAAAGTCCTCATCATAAGAAAAACATATTGTAACTGTGTATGATGATAGATGTTAACTGGACTTTTGATCGATTCACAATATATACAAATATCAAATCATTATCTTGTACACCTGAAACTAATAATAATGTGTGTTTACTATGCCTCAATTAATAATACATTTCTTAAGATTTATTTTTATTGCAGGATATTTTAAATTGAGAATCAGGATATTGGGATTTATCCTTTATTCTGTAAGCAATGTAAGCAATTAGTAGTATGAATTTAGTAAAAATTTTGACCTTTCTTGATATAGCTTTCCTCATTCATTAAAACAAGAGAAATCACTCTGTAAACTCCAAGTCCCTTTTAATGTGTCTAAAATTTTCCTTGCTTCAAAAAAATCAAATCCTAAATAAAAATATAAATTTCATAATTGATTTTACTATAGGGACAAGTCATGAAGTGGACTGATGGAAGCTCTCATGCTTAGTTGTCATAGTATCAGCCATTAAATACCTCCATGAGAGTACGTTGTTTTGTAAGAACCTTTCTTCCTGCTCTTAGCTGCATTCTACAATTTGTTTTGTCTTCCATTTCTATTTGATGCATTGTTAAAATTCAATCCTCAATTCAACTATTACTGTAAGTTCTTTTTAAAAGTTATAATTACATGCTTTGTCTTTTAAATACAGCTACATAATTACTATGAAGACTTATTCTATGTTGAATACAGGTGGGATGTAATAAAAATGTACTTTTTCTGAACAAAGGGGAAGAATAGCTGTGCAAATCTCAGCTGTCATTACTAGGTGCAGGTGTATAGGAAAAAAAATACACATGAATTTCTAGTCACTGTACTCATTAATCTTATTTTGAGTAGGAAATTATAGTTTTTCTAATTAAAAAAAAAAGGGTGTCACTTTTATTTGCTAAGCTCTTGATTGAATATCACACCCTGTTACTTTTGTATTGGATGGCCTGATTTGGGGTAGCTTTCTTGAAAATGTTGAGAGTTTTTTGTTTGTTGGTTTTAAAATTCATGATATATTATTACTTCCAAACTGTTGTTTCAATGCTAATTCTTGTCTGTTACATGAGAAATGGGTGACTGTGTCTACAGTTCTAGCACTTGCTTCAGCAGCTTTCTCAAGAAACTAGTGACAGAATCAAATTACCAGAGTCATGAAGAGGCTGCTCCTGGAAATGTGTATCATATTGGCAGCTCATCATTAGTGAAGTTTTCAGTTCAGTTCAGTCACTCAGTCGTGTCTGACTCTTTGAGACCCCATGAACCGCAGCACGCCAGGCCTCCCTGTCAATTACCAACTCCCAGAGTCCACCAAAACCCATGTCCATCATGTCGGTGATGCCATCTGGCCATCTCATCCTCTGTCATCCCCTTCTCTTCCTGCCCTCAATCTTTCCCAGCATTAGGGTCTTTTCAAATGAGTCAGCTCTTTGCATCTGGTGGCCAAGGTATTGGAATTTCAGCTTCAACATCAGTCCCTCCAATGAACACCCAAGACTGATCTCCTTTAGGACAGACAGGTTGGATCTCCTTGAAGTCCAAGGGACTCTCAAGAGTCTTCAACATTAGAGTTCAAAAGCATCAATTCTTTGGCGTCAGCCTTCTTGATAGTACAACTCTCACATCCATACATGACCACTGGAAAAACCATAACCTTGACTAGATGGACCTTTGTTGGCAAAGTTATGTCTCTGCTTTTTAATATGTATAGAACAGTCTTTTGGACTCTGTGGGAGAGGGAGAGGGTGGGATGATTTGGGAGAATGACATTGAAATATGTATAATATCATATATGAAACGAGTCGCCAGTCCATGTTCGATGAACGATACTGGATGCTTGGGGCTGGTGCACTGGGATGACCCAGAGGGATGGTATGGGGAGGGAGGAGGGAGGAAGGTTCAGGATGGGG
>NW_011494728.1:1017776-1029100 GCF_000754665.1 Bison bison bison
GCAGATTCATTTTGATATATGACAAAACCAATACAATATTGTAAAGTTAAATAAAATAAAATTTTTAAAAAATGAAAAAGAAAAAAAAATATGCTGTCTAGGTTGGTCATAACTCTCCTTCCAAGGAGTAAGCATCTTTTAATTTTTTAATTTCATGGTTGAAATTACCATCTGCAGTCATTTTGGATCCCAGAAAAATAAAGTCAGCCACTGTCTCCACTGTTTCCCCATCTATTTGCTATGAAGTGATGGGACCAGATGCCATGATCTTCGTTTTCTGAATGTTGAGCTTTAAGCCAACTTTTTGACTCTCCTCTTTCACTTTCATCAAGAGGCTTTTGAGTTTCTCTTCACTTTCTGCCATAAGGCTGGTGTCATCTGCATATCTGAGGTTATTGATATTTCTCCCAGCAATTTTGATTCCACCTTGTGCTTCTTCCAGCCCAGCATTTCTCATGATGTATTCTGCATAGAAGTTAAATAAGCAGGGTGACAATATACAGCCTTGACGTACTCCTTTTCCTATTTGGAACCAGTCTGTTGCTCCATGTCCAGTTCTAACTGTTGCTTCCTGACCTGCATACAGGTTTCTCAAGAGGCAGGTCAGGTGGTCTGGTATTCCCATCTCTTTCAGAATTTTCCAGTGTATTGTGATCCACACAGTCAAAGGCTTTGGCATAGTCAATAAAGCAGAAATAGATGTTTTTCTGGAACTCTCTTCCTTTTTTGATGAAATTAATTTTTATCAACTGCAATGGTAACCCACTCCAGTACTACTGCCTGGAAAATCCCATGGACAGAGGAGCCTGGTGGGCTGCAGTCCATGGGGTCGCTAAGATTCGGACAGGACTGAGCGACTTCACTTTCACTTTTCACTTTCATGCATTGAAGAAGGAAATGGCAACCCACTCCAGTGTTCTTGCCTGGAGAATCCCAGGAATGAGGGAACCTGGTGGGCTGCCGTTTATGGGGTCGCACAGAGTCAGACACGAGTGAAGCAACTTAGCAGCAGCAGCAGCATACACATACAGCCAGTAGTGCCGAAATTAAACACTGACCAGAACCCCCACATCCCAGCTTCTCATCCTTTTAGATGTACCCCAGTTAATAAGACTCTGGCACCTTACTTTAAATTGACTTTTTTATTTTTTTTAAGTGTATTCTCGCAGATTTATTTAAATTTGAAATAATTTTTAGCCAAAACTTTGCTTTTACTGTCTTTCATATTTGGAAATTATATTGTCCTGATAAAGTTGCATTTATACTCTTATATAAAATATTTTAAATCTTATATATATATATATATAAAAAATGTTTTTCTTCAATTTAATTCAGAAGCTTCATTTCTTGAAGAGCATGATGAATGTTATTTATACTATTCATGTTGTACTCTTCTGTTAGTTTTTATTATAATTTGAATTTTATTATAAACAACCACTATGGGGTTTTAATATGTCCGTTTCCTCCGAGTATCCTTTATAAGTTCAAAAATTATTGGTCACTCAGTTGTGTCCAACTCTTTGCGACCCCATGGACTGAAGCCTGCCAGGCTCCTCTATCCATGGAATTCTCCAGAGAAGAATCCTGTGGTGGAGAGCCCTTCCCTGAAAGGAATTCTCCAGGAAATGGCTCACTTATCCAGCGGATCTCGTGAACCCAGTGATTGAATCCGAGTTTCCTTCATTGCTGGCAGATTCTCTACAACTGAGCCACCAGCAAAGTCCCTTATAAGCTCAGATGTGAATGTGAATATAATTTGCATATATTAAGTACTTGAAACAGCCAATTTTTGGTTTTTAAAACTATAAATCAACCTATATTTTACTTATATCATACCTAATGTAAGACTGTCATATAAAATTTTAATTTATAACTGCATTGAAAATTTCACTGAGTCAATGTCCTGGGACAGAAAATACTTGTTTAGTCAACTACATTTGTACTTAGGAGATGATTACTTTTCTGCTACCTGCTATAACTGACTACACAGGAATCAATTTCTATGATTTTCTGGATGCCAGAGATAAAGACACATTTAAAAAAAAGAACTCTTCCAGTATAGTGTTTGAATAATTTTTACTTGGACAGAAACTATTTCCATCTTGTGATTGAGATTCTAAAGTCAGAGGTGTCATTCTAAAGTGTTTGACTCATTGTTTTTGCTTGTATTTACATATATAAAAATACACCACTCCAGACAGCTCTGTGTACCACCACACTGGAAGACCAAATTTGGCCATGCCTTTTTGTAAGTTGTGCTTATCGATTAAGCTTTGAAACTACTTTGTGTGTATAATTTGTTTATAAAGCTGATAAATAAAAATTTGTCTCATGTGACCTGCCTTTTCATATTTGTTCATAATCCATGCCACACTTTTCCTCCAAAATGCTTAGATAAATTAGTATAAATAATAATATACTGCTTTGTGTGCCTATATAAAATATAATTAATATTTATATGAATTATTACTATATTGAGAGATATCAGAATATAAGCCTGAAATGCAGACTATATTATGGTAAGCAGACATTTCTTGGTATGCTACTTATATAACTCCTTTACCAACATAATCAAAGATTGGTTTCTGATCTAGAATTTAGTTCTAATGTTCCTAAACCAAGAAGTATGTCAGAAAAACCAAACAGAAACTCCTTCTCGACTCTTACAAAAATTGGCGAGGGTAATGCTCACTATTTATTGGCAATATTCACTAACTATTGGTAATATTCATGAATTATAGGTTTTGTGATTTCAGTAGAACTTATGTTCAGAAATATACAAGCAAATTTCAAACACTCAGATTAGTGTTTGTATGGTCTGGAATCTCTTCTTAACTAATAATTCTGTGATCTTAAGGGACTCTCGAGTAGTTCTTAATATATGGATATTATTAATAGTTGGTTCTTTGACATGTTGAAGATTATAATGACAGCATCATGACTAATTCAGTAAGATCAGTTCAGTTCAGTTCAATTGTTCAGTCATGTCTGACTCTTTGCAACCCCATAGACTGCAGCACGCCAGGCCTCCCTGTCCATCACCAGCTCCTGGAATTTACTAAAACTCATGTCCATTGAGTTGGTGATGCCGTCCAACCATTTCATCCTCTGTCTCATCCTCCGACATCCAACCATGTCATCCCCCTCTGTCATCCCCTTCTCCTCTTGCCTTCGATCTTTCCCAGCATCAGGGTCTTTTCAAATGAGTCAGCTGTTTGCATCAGGTTGCCAAAGTATTGGAGTTTCAGCTTCAACATCAGTCCTTCCAATGAATATTCAGGACTGATTTTCTCTAGGATAGATTGTTTGGAACTCCTTGCAGTCCAAGGGACCCTCAAGAGTTTTCTCCAAAACCTCCATCAGCAGATGAATGGATAAGAAAGCTATGGTACATATACATAATGGAGTATTACTCAGCCATTAAAAAGAATACATTTGAATCAGTTCTAATGAGGTGGATGAAACTGGAGCCTATTATACATAGTGAAGTAAGCCAAAAAGAAAAACACCAATACAGTATACTAACGCATATACATGGAATTTAGAAAGATGGTAACAATAACCCTGTGTACGAGACAGCAAAAGAGACACTGATGTATAGAACAGTCTTATGGACTCTGTTGGAGAGGGAGAGGGTGGGAAGATTTGCGAGAATGGCATTGAAACATGTATAATATCATGTATGAAACGAGTTGCCAGTCCAGGTTCGATGCACGATACTGGATGCTTGGGGCTGGTGCACTGGGACGACCCAGAGGGATGGTATGGGGAGGGAGGAGGGAGGAGGGTTCAGGATGGGGAACACATGTACCTGTGGCAGATTCATTTCGATATTTGGCAAAACCAATACAATATTGTAAAGTTTAAAAATAAAATAAAATTTAAAATAATAATAAAACAAAAACAAAAAACCACAGTTCAAAAACATCAATTGTTGGTGCTCAGCTTTCTTTACAGTTCAACTCACATCCATACATGAGCACTGAAAAAAACATAGCCTGACTAGATGGATCTTTGTTGACAAAGTAATGTCTCTGCTTTAATATGCTATTTAGATTGGTCATCACTTCCCTGCCAAGGAGTAAATGTCTTTTAATTTCATGGCTGCAATCACCATCTGCAGTGATTTGGGAGACCAGAAAAATAAAGTCAGCCACTGTTTCCACTGTTTCCCCATCTATTTGCCATGAAGTGATGGGACCGGATGCCATGATCTTAGTTTTCTGAATGTTGAGTTTTAAGCCACCTTTTTCACTCTCCTCTTTCACTTTCACCAAGAGGCTCTTTAGTTCTTCTTCACTTTCTGCCACAAGTGTGGTGTTATCTGCACATCTGAGGTTATTGATATTTCTCCCGGCAATCTTGATTACAGCTTGTGCTTCATCCAGTCCAGCAATTCTCCTGATGTACTCTGCATATAAGTTAAATAAGCTGGTTGACAATATATAGCCTTGATTCATATTCAGTAAGATAATTTCAGACATAATGTATTCAACTGAGATGCATGGAAAATGTTGGCTAACAATACCAATCTCAAAATGAAAGGTCTATTTAGTTGTTGAAAATTTGATTTTCTAAATAAAAACACAAACTATTCTGTCATTTTAATCTAAAAATTAACTTGAACTATTTCCATTAGCTGTAATTTTTCATGTAATTATTTTTTAGCAAATTAACAATGTTTCTTTCTTATATGTAATTATTAGTGGTTATGGTTGACATTCATCATATTTAAAGTGGCTATTAATATAAATATATCTTATTAGAGATGTCAAATTCAACATCTTGAGTTAATTTATGAAGAATACTCTCTACTTATAGTGGTAAAGACACATTTTAGAAGAAATATGACCAAAGTACTATGTTATTTTGTATATTTAATTTAAAATTGTATTTGAGCAAATTTCTGTGTAATTAAATGAAACTAGACAAAATATAAAATATGACATTTTTCAGGTATTGTGCAATAGGTAGCACAAGTCTAAGATTCTTAAGAGAAGGGAAACATGTGATCCTGGGTTTTCATCCCATTATCATTTTCTGCCTAGAGATCAGGGAAGCTGTACAAGCTCAGTAGAAGGTAACTGTCTTGCTTATCTGGGAGGATAGAAATAGAAATTTGTATGCTGTGTGTGTTAAGTCGCTTCAGTAGTGTCTGACTCTTTGCAACCCTATGGACCTTAGCCTGCGAGGCTCCTCTGTCCATGGGAGTTTCCAGGCAAGAACACTGGAGTGGACTGTGATGCCCTCCTACAGAGGATCTTCCTGATCCAGGGATCAAACCCATTTCTCCTACATCGCCTGCATTAGTATGCATTATTTTTTTGTTTTTTGTTTTCTTTTTAACCACTAACGGGGTGCTGAATTTGTTGGAATTTGTAGATGACTACACTGGAAATGAGAGAACTACACACAGAGAGAGAGAGACAGAAAGAGAAAGAGAGAGAGATGCCTAATGTCTATATAATATTCCTCTTAAACTTTTGGCTGAAAGCTGAGATGTGTATAGATGGAGTGATATTCTATGAAGCTTAAAATATAACAGTTGTTATAGGGCTGAGTGCACAGCATTCATTTGAGAAAACAGAAAGTCTATGCTTTGAGTTAAGACTGTGCTCTAAAGCAGGGTTGATGAAGCTTTTGTGTAATAGTCTAGGTAGTAAATATTTTAGGATTTCATGATCATTTGTTCTTTATGGTAACTACTCCAGCTTAGTATAAAAAAGAAATCTATAGGCAACACATTAAATAGACATGGCCATTTTAAAACATAAAAAAATACAGAAAACAAAAACCATAAGTTGAATTTAGAATGTGTTATTTAAATTTAGAGTATGTGCTATCTAAATTAGAGAATTTAGAGTATGTGCTATATCCTAGAAGATCCTAAGCATACCTCCTTAATAAGCATGAGCCAAACCTAAAATGATCAATTGCTAACCTACAGTCTGAGCGGTCACTATTTGTCAAAGGTGAAAAAATAGAGCAGCACCAGGTTTGCCCAATTTGTTTCTCCTTCCTGTACATTATCCAGTAGTTTCCCTTATCTATGTTATAAATTAATTGCCTAGCAGAACACACACACATACATGTATGTGCATATGTACTACACACACACACATATACATGCATGTTTATAAGTAGATATGTGAATATTTACACATCGTATATGTTCATATATATGTGTGTCCACAGATCACCATATCCAATTCTAGAAATTTGATGGTGCTTTATAGAGTTCTGGACCTGAATTAACAGACTTGCTATTTTTACAGGTAACCTAGAATATTCTCCTTTAATCATTCCTTTGTAGTAGCATTGAGCATAGAATTGCTTGCTAATACAGTATGAATGTGCTGTTCTACCTTTCTATAATCTTGACTAAACTCTTCATTCATTTAGCATGTTATACCAAATGACATAGAAAAAATGTGGGATTATGAAATATATACAAATATCCAGAATTTTTGATTCTTTGCTTTTTCTAAAATGTAGCTTTTCTTTCTTCCTTTTTTTTTTTTTTTTTTGCAGAAATATCAAAAGGGTAACTTTCATAATAGCTTGCTGGAGTTATATGGCCATCAAAATACAGTGTGTTTTGTTAAATATTATTGCTTTTTTATAGTTGAAATTTTTTAGCAGATCATAGAAGAGATGTAAGAAAGTTTTTTAACTGTTGGAGCATGTCAAAAGATACTCAAGTAATTATTTCTAAGATTTCTACTCTGGAGCTAGTACCACTTTTATACAAACAATGTAAAAACAAGTTTCTTCTTTCTCAGCAGATACATTATATTTGAACAATCAAGATGTTTCCAACAAGAAATAGACATCAATATAAGTTAATGTACACATAGAGAAGAAAGTTACTAAACTTTTAAAAAGAATGAGTACTTCATCAATATATAAATATTTACATGAAATGAAATCTATTTGACTGTTTCAAACTGGAAACAAGAATCATCTAATGATGTTAGCTATAATTTTCTTAATATCTCCTTGTAAACCAACAACCTATGCAAAAATTCTTATGGCTTTATTTTTATAACTTACTATTGTTTGATATAATTTTAATTAGGAAAAGTTATTTCATTTCAAATTGGGAATGACAGTTAAAATACACTCCCAGTATTCCTGGGAGATGAAACACAGTGACATGCTCAAGCTGAAATAAAAATGACTGACAACTGATCATTTCTTGAGGTCAGATTTTGATAAATCAGAAAGCTGTAGGTAGTAGCCCAGGGAATAGAGGATGAATTAGGGGCCAAAACTAAATTACTTTTCTTTCATTATATTGCTTAGGACCAGCCTGAGAAGATCATAATTTAGCATTCTGTTTTTGTCTTTTTATTGTTTTTGAGTTAGATGGAGGACATTGATAATTATTAAAGTATAAAAATATGTCTAGTTTTTCATTTACACAAGAACACTAAAATATGTATGGGAAATAATGATAACCTTGGGCTTGGTGTCTTTGCCAAGTGTGCGAGCATTTGCCAGGAACCCAAGGATTAATTTCCGCTTGGAGAATTTACACCTGGTAGCTAAACAATACCTAGATGACTGTTGCATATTTAGACCAAGTTTCAGCAAAATGAATTGTTAGCACATAAAAAGGATAGTAGCTGCCGAGTTTTCCTTTGTTGGCTGAGTTTCTGCATGGAAACCATATTTTAGAAGACAATATTAAAATATGCAGTAAAATTACTGTGAATTCTAAAGGGAGAAGACAAAAAACTGTTACAGCAAACCTTTGAAAAATGTGAATTCCCCACCATTTTTCTCAGTCCTTTTTATGTTTTCAGTCTAACTCGATATTTCTCTTGTGGCTGATTAAATTGGGGGAATTCAATACAAACTAAAATGAATGTAAAGATATTTTATACTTAATTATCAATGCATAAAGAATATTATAGTAATTAGAATTCTGAGACTGACAAGATCCTAGTCTAATATGTTCATGTGTTCTAGTGATGAGACAAGGTATGGATTTCCAGTGAAAATAAATGGAGTGAGTCATAGGTAGCCACTTCCACTGATCCTATTCACATAGTTAGGATTGTTTCCTTTTGTCTAACAGAACATGTTTAACGTCTCATTGTCCCACTGCAATTTGAACTATCTTTTGTTTGTTCTTCAGAAAGGAAAAAGTCACTGAGATCCTCCTTACTATCATCAAAAAATTACTTCAACAACTCTTTTACTTCAACAACTCTTTTCTGGTCCAAATGAATATAATGTCTGTAAAGTTTTCTCATCAATTTTCTCATATTCAAAATTGTTTCCTTCTTTATTCCCTCTAATTCCCTCTAATGAATTCTCTGCATTTTGCTGCTTGATATTTCTTTCAAAATATAAAATTAAACTTAAAATGATATTCATGAAACAACCATAGCCACAAGTTTTTCAAAGATGTGTAAATTATCTGTGTTCTTTTCTGGTTAGCAACTCATGAATTTGTAACTGTGTAGACACTATATCTCATGGTGTTAGGCTGTTTTGGCTGACATTGGGAGTAGCTTGTTGCTAAATGGGTGTATCTGATGAGAGGGAGTGTCTTTCCAAACAAAAGGTGAAACTTTTTATGTAAATTCCAATGTAATTAAAAAAAGAGGTAACCTGTAGAGCCATCTTGGGAAGTCAGTTTCCAGCATTAGAGCTTCACATGTATTTGATTGCCTGGCGGGCCCATTAGGAAATATGTGAACTCTGACACCATGTATTTCCCAGTCATAAACTGATTGCAGTATGGTTTTCAGAAGTACTTCTTTTCTCTTTTTGACAAATTATTAGCAATAGTAAACTTGTGTGGCTTTCTGGTATCAATTTCAGTTCAATTTAAAGATTGGGAATTCATTTCACCTCCATAGTTTCAATCATCATTTGATAACATAAATATTGAAAGTTTTCTTTATAGATCATGAGATCTAAAATTCTCTAGTATAGATGGTTAAGTGATGTCAAAACCTTATTGAGAAACTTATTATTCCATAAATACATTTAAAAATCTTCCCAGACACAAATATGATTTGGATCTTTCTTTTTCTGGTGGACTTGTCTGTCCTGCACCAATACCACACCCTTTGGTTTTATAGAATAATACAGTATTTTAAAATTGATTTACTCAAATTCTAAAAATGGTTCAAGAATCTTTTTTATAAAATTAAGCAGCATATTTTAATTTTATTAATTTCATTAATGTTTAATAAGTTTAAAAAAGTCTAACTCCTGTGAATTTAACATTTCTTTAATAAAAATGGATTTCGTGAAAGTCTCTGGAGACAGAGGAAAGTATCTCAGTTGAAATTCTATTATTAATTCATGAATTGATGTTAATTTAAAAATAAAAATGCAAACTTGTTTTTCACTTTTAACTGTTCATTAATAATTTCATAGCCTATTTGTCTGAAGCTCTCAAAACCTCTTAAAAAAACCTTTCAAAAATCTGATCATACTTAAGTTGTGGCTAAAAATCACTAACAGTAAAATTCACTGATTGTTTTCTCCAAACAAAAACATCTCAAATAAATTTAACCAATATGGTGTTGGATGATTGACTAATCTTTACTATTCAAATAGTTGGGTTGGGTTCAGTGAAAAAAGTTTTTAAATGTTTGAATCAGAAGTCAAGATTTTTCTTCTCAATTATCATAGTAGGCTGAATTAAATAATAACATTAATATCCTAGTGACTGCCTGGGATACAAAATTACCTCTTAATTTAATTTTACATCCTATTTTTTTGATTTTTTTTTTTTTGACCATTCCACAAGGCATGTGGGATCTTAGTTCCCTGACTAGGGATCAAACCTCTGCCCCCTACAGTAGAAGCACAGAGTCTGACCTAGTGTATTACCAGGACTGTGGAATACTACCTTAGATAGGATATGGCTAGAATATATATGTCTCCAAGTTGTTATTTTCTCTTGGATAATTTTACTTATAATTATGCCTCACATTTCTTCTTAAAATCTCTATCCAATTAAAAAGCCAAGTAAAAGTAAAATTAACAAAAACAAAATGCAGTGGTTAAAGACCTGGGAACTATGGTATTCCAGAAAGCAAACAAAGAGGGTGAGATCAGATCAGGTCAGTCGCTCAGTCGTGTCCAACTCTTTGCGACCCCATGAATCGCAGCATGCCAGGCCTCCCTGTCCATCAACAACTCCCGGAGTTGACCCAGACTCACGTCCATTGAGTCAGTGACGCCATCCAGCCATCTCATCCTCCATCGTCCCCTTCTCATCCTGCCCTAAATCCCTCCCAGCAGCAGAGTCCTTTCCAATGAGTCAACTCTTCGCATGAGGTGGCCAAAGTACTGGAGTTTCACCTTCAGCATCATTCCTTCCAAAGAAATCTCAGGGCCGATCTCCTTCAGAATGGACAGGATGGATCACCTTGAAGTCCAAGGGACTCTCAAGAGTCTTCTCCAACACCACAGTTCAAAGGCATCAATTCTTCAGTGCTCAGCCTTCTTCACAGTCCAACTCTCACATCCATACATGACCACAGAAAAACCATAGCCTTGACTGGACGAACTTTTGTTGGCAAAGTAATGTCTCTGCTTTTGAATATGCTATCTAGGTTGGTCATAACTTTCCTTCCAAGGAGTAAGTGTCTTTTAATTTCATGGCTGCAGTCACCATCTGCAGTGATTTTGGAGCCCCCAAAAATAAAGTCGGAAACTGTTTCCACTGTTTACCCATCTATTTCCCATGAAGAGATGGGATCAGATGCCATGATATTCATTTTCTGAATGTTGAGCTTTAAGCCAACTTTTTCACTCTCCACTTTCACTTTCATCAAGAGGCTTTTGAGTTCCTCTTCACTTTCTGCCATAAGGGTGGTGTCATCTGCATATCTGAGGTTACTGATATTTCTCCCGGCAATCTTGATTCCAGCTTGTGTTTCTTCCAGTGCAGCGTTTCTCATGATGTACCCTGCATATAAGTTAAGTAAACAGAGTGATAATATACAGCCTTGACATACTCCTTTTCTTATTTGGAACCAGTCTGTTGTTCCATGTCCAATTCTAACTGTTGCTTCCTGACCTGCATACAAATTTCTCAAGAGGCAGATCAGGTAGTCTAGTATTCCCATCTCTTTCAGAATTTTCCACAGTTTATTGTGATCCACACAGTCAAAGGCTTTGGCATAGTCAATAAAGCAGAAATAGATGTTTTTCTGGAACTCTCTTGCTTTTTCCATGATCCAGCGGATGTTGGCAATTTGATCTCTGGTTCCTCTGCCTTTTCTAAAACCAGCTGGAACATCAGGAAGTTCACGGTTCACATATTGCTGAAGCCTGGCTTGGAGAATTTT
>NW_011494728.1:1029362-1034404 GCF_000754665.1 Bison bison bison
TTGTTCGTAGTGATGCTTTCTAAGGCCCACTTGACTTCACATTCCAGGATGTCTGGCTCTAGGTCAGTGATCACACCTGTGATTATCTGGGTTGTGAAGATCTTTTTTGTACAGTTCTGTGTATTCTTGCCATCTCTTCTTAATATCTTCTGCTATTGTTAGGTCCATACCATTTCTGTCCTTTATCGAGCCCATATTTGCATGAAATATCCCTTTGGTATCTCTGATTTTCTTGAAGAGATCTCTAGTCTTTCCCATTCTGTTGTTTTCCTCTAGTTCTTTGCATTGATCGCTGAAGAAGGCTTTCTTATCTCTTCTTGCTATTCTTTGGAACTCTGCATTCGGATGTTTATATCTTTCCTTTTCTCCTTTGATTTTCACTTCTTCTTTTCACAGCTATTTGGTAAGGCCTCCCCAGACAGCCATTTTGCTTTTTTGCATTTCTTTTCTATGGGAATGGTCTTGATCCCTGTCTCCTGTACAATATCGTGAACCTAATTCCATAGTTCATCAGGCACTCTATCTATCAGAATAGGCCCTTAAATCTATTTCTCACTTCCACTGTATAATCATAAGGGATTTGATTTAGGTCATACCTGAATGGTCTAGTGGTTTTCCTTACTTTCCTCAATTTAAGTCTGAATTTGGCAATAAGGAGTTTGTGGTCTGAGCCACAGTCAGCTCCCAGTCTTGTTTTTGCTGACTGTATAGAGCTTCTCCATCTTTGGCTGCAAAGAATATAATCAATCTGATTTCGGTGTTGACCATATGATGATGTCCATGTATAGAGTCTTCTTTTGTGCTGTTGGAAGAGGGTGTTTGTTATGACCAGTGCATTTTCTTGGAAAAACTCTATTAGTTTTTGCCCTACTTCATTCTGTATTCCAAAGCTAAATTTGCCTCTTACTCCTGTACTTACTACTTTCTTGACTTCCTACTTTTGCATTCCAGTCCCCTATAATGAAAAGGACATCTTTTTTGGGTGTTAGTTCTAAAAGGTCTTGTAGGTCTTCATAGAACCGTTCAACTTCAGCTTCTTCAGCATTACTGGTTGGGGCATAGACTTGGATTACTGTGATATTGAAATGTTTGCCTTGGAAATGAACAGAGATTATTCTGTCATTTTTGAGATTGCATCCATGTACTGTGTTTCGGACTCTTTTGTTGACCATGATGGCCACTCCATTTCTTCTAAGGGATTCCGGCCCACAATAGTAGATATAGTGGATATCTGAGTTAAATTCACCCATTCCAGTCCATTTCAGTTCACTGATTCCTAGAATGTCGATGTTCACTCTTGCCATCTCTTGTTTGACCACTTCCAATTTGCCTTGATTCATGGACCTGACATTCCAGGTTCCTATGCAATATTGCTCTTTACATCATCAGACCTTGCTTCTATCACCAGTCACATCCACAGCTGGGTATTCTTTTTGCTTTGGCTCCATCCCTTCATTCCTTCTGGAGTTATTTCTCCAAAGAGGGTAGATGATGGTAATTTCAGATATGTCATATGGCTGATTATCTATCTATCATTATATCACCACTATCATCATCCTTATCATTTATCCTATCATTTATTTCATAGGTGAGCACTGATTATTGAGTTACATATTTCCTAGTGCTATTGTAACAAATTACTACAAACTTACTGGCTTAAAACCATATGAATCTACTCCCTTAGAATTCTGGAGGTCAGCAGTCTGAAATAAGTTTAACTAAAATAAAATTAAGGTGCTTAAAGGCACCTTTTGGAGACTAAAAGGGGAATTCTTTCCTTTTTCAGCTTCTAGAGGCCACCTGTATTCCTTGGCTTATTGCCTCTTCCTCTATCTTCTCATCAGGTGATACAGCATCTTATTTCCTCTCTTGCCACTGCTTACACCCTTCCATTTACTTTCTTTGACCCTGCTTTGACCCACAAAAATATACTAGGACAATTTCCCTGTTTCAAGACCCTTAACATAATCACATCTGCAAAGCCTCTTTTACCACGTGAGGTGAAATATTTCCAGAATCAAGGGATTAGTAAATGAACATCTTTGACAGACCTCATTCAGCCTATCATATGTTATAGAATCTGGAGATCATTGGTAATCTAATAACAAATTAGACTGACAGAGAAAAGTATCTGATTGGAGGATAGATTAAGAGAAAGAGAGGAGAATTATAGCCATTAAATATGGGAAACTCTTTTGAAGAATTTTCCTGGAAATGTGGGTCAAAGAGATTAAGGTCTCATTGGCAGAAATGACATTAACTTTTTCATTTTAAATTAAAATGTGAAAAATAATAACATGTTTTATTGACAGGTACTGGGAAAAATGAAAATACTGGTTTTAGAAGAGAAAGGAACGATTTCTGGAAGGATTCTCCTAAGTATGGATAAGATCATGAGTGTTTCTTTTATGAAAATAGGGAGGAAGGTAAACTATGATGGGTAGGAGAATAGATGTGAGGTGGACATTTGTGAATCCTCTGCTCAGTTCTGTCAATGAGATAGGATCTGAGTATTATTGATTTGGCAGAGGGGTGTTTAAGGAGAAGGTATGAAATAATTTTCCAGTATAATGATATGGTTAATAAAATAGAAAATTATATTATAATTGATGAACCATACTAAAGTTCCTCTTAAATTTCACGGTTGTAAATGTAAACTGTGTCTAAGAGCTTGCGAGCTTCCCCATTCATATTAAAGTGGAGTACGAGGGAGAATAAGAGAGGTTTTTTTCTCTTTTTCACTGTGAGAATTGTATGCTTAAAGAGGTGAGTTAAAGCTGTGTTTAGTTGGGTAAGTGTTACAAACCAAACTTGGGTCAGCTCTCCCAGCATGCATCAAAGTCAGTTTATTGATACAGAGTTTGGTGAGGGAAAATACAGTATTTATTGCAAGGCACCCAACATGGGGCCAAACGAATGGGCATTTCATGCTCAAAAGACCCAAATTCCCCTATGATTTAGGGGAACAATTTTTAAAAACAAGGTGAGGGAGAGGGTTTCAGGCTGCCTGATCAGCTTGTGCAGATTTTTTTCATTGATTGGTGGTGAAGTAGTTGGGTGGTATTTTGAGAGTCAACATCACCAGCATTCTGGTTCCAATTGGTCTGGGGTCTACATGCTGGTGATCAACAGTTAACTTCTTCCACCTGTTGGGAGTTCTGGCATCAGCAAAACAACTCGAGAGTTATTAATAGATGGGGAAACAGTGGAAACAGTGAGAGATTTTATTTTGGGGGGCTCCAAAATCACTGCAGATGGTGACTGCAGCCATGAAATTAAAATACTCCTGCTCCTTGGAAGAAAAGCTATGACCAACCTAGATAGCATATTAAAAAGCAGAGATACTACTTTACCAGCAAACTTCTGTCTAGTCAAAACTATGGTTTTTCCATTAATCATGTATGGATGTGAGAGTTGGAGCATAAAGAAAGCTGAGCACCAAAGAATTGATGCTTTTGAACTGTTAAAAAAGAGTTGATGCTTTTTGATGTTGGAGAAGACTCTTGAGAGTCCCTTGCACTGCAAGGAGATCCAACCAGTCAACCCTAAAGGAAATTAGTCCTGAATGTACATTGAAAGGACTGATATTGAAGCAGAAACTCCTATACTTTGGCCACCTGATGTGAAGAACTGACTCATTTGAAAAGACACTGATGCTGGAAAAGATTGAAGGCAGGAGGAGCAGGGGATGACAGAGGATGATATGGTTGGATGGCATCACTGACTCAATGGGCATGAGTTTGAGTAAATTGCAGGAGTTGGTGATGGACAGGGAGGCCTGGTATGTTGCAGTCCAAGGGGTCACAAAGAGTCGACAGGACTGAGCGACTGAACTGAACTGAATGTTTATTAAGCACTAAGAACAGTACTTGATATATTGAAAACTTTCAGCAAATGTTACCCTTTGAATGCACTGTGCCACATCTCTTTCTCAACAACTCTTATACAGAGCAGAGAAATAGATAACAAATGAGGTAAATAAAATATCCACAGTAAAAAAGTGCTAGAAATCTAGAATTTAAAAAGCCAAAGAGAACAGCTGTTCCAAAGCAATGGATAATTAAAAGCTGTCATATACATTGCATATTAGCATATATTTGCTTAAGAATACTGTTAGTAAAAACTTGGTTTGAAGCAAATTTTTGACCATTACAAATAGATATTGAGAAAAATCCTAAATATAGAAGTGCTGTGATCCGTATCAGTAACAGGTATGGAGAAAGAATTTGACAAGCACAAGTATATCAGAAGGTATGTGGAAAATGTAAGGAAGAGCCAGAAATAGAACAGAAACACATACATATATATATATGTATACATGTATATATGTGTGTACATGTATATATACACATATGATAGATTTTATGGTATATGTTTTTATATATTTCATAACCTATTTCTATTTTTTAAAGTAAATTATTTTGTCAATTGTATATATTGATCTTTCAATCATAGAAGTGATTTGAAATTCTTAATTCAGCTTTCTTCTGCTTGTGTATGATACTTAACAAAGAACTCGAATTAATTAAAGCTCAACATTCAGAAAATGAAGATCATGGCATCTGGTCCTATCACTTCATGGGAAATAGATGGGGAAACAGTGGAAACAGTGTCAGACTTTATTTTTCTGGGCTCCAAAATCACTGCAGATGGTGACTGCAGCCATGAAATTAAAAGACGCTTACTCATTGGAAGGAAAGTTATGACCAACCTAGATAGCTATTCAAAAGCAGAGACATTACTTTGCCAACAAAGGTCTGTCTACTCAAGGCTATGGTTTTTCCAATGGTCATATATGGATGCGAGAGTTGGACTGTGAAGAAGGCTGAGTGCCGAAGAACTGATGCTTTTGAACTGTGGTATTGGAGAAGACTCTTGAGAGTCCCTTGGACTGCAAGGAGATCTAACCAGTCCATTCTAAAGGAGATCGGTCCTGGGTGTTCTTTGAAAAGAATGATGCTAAAGCTGAAACTCCAGTACTTTGGCCACCTCATGTGAAGAGTTGACTCATTGGAGAAGACTCTGATGCTGGGAGGGATTGG
>NW_011494728.1:1034504-1041195 GCF_000754665.1 Bison bison bison
GCAGGAGGAGAAGGGGAAGACAGAGGATGAGATGGCTGGATGGCATCACTGACTCGATGGACATGAGTTTGAGTAAACTCCGGGAGATGGTGATGGACAGAGAGGCCTGGTGTGCTATGATTCATGGGGTCGCAAAGAGTCAGACACGACTGAGCAACTGAACTGAACTGAACTGTGGAATAAAGTCCCCAAGGTCATATACATCTCACAGAGAAACTAATAGATAAGTTATAATTAATAAATCATAAATTCAATATTCTAAAAATTATGAGACTATATTTTAAAAAATTGTCATTGCAATGATCAGGTATTTAAAGGAAGCATAGAGAAAATATATTACTAACAAATCATGTTTTTTGGTCATACTGATTCATTAGAAATGTTTGTCAATAATTTTTTATACAGCTGCTGCTGCTGCTAAGTTGCTTCAGTTGTGTCCGACTCTGTGAGACCCCAAATACTGCAGAGATCTGTAAATTTCAATTCTACTTTTTTTTTAATAATGGATGCAGTAATGTTACAATTTTGTGCAAAAATTCTAGAGCTCCCAGATCTCAACAATCTAACATCATTTTTATGAAAAACATTAAAAAAAACTTAAATCAAGTACATTTTTGTAAAAGTCAAACTCCAGCCATAGTTTTTGAGGATGTATTAACTGAAAAACATTACTAACGGATTCCCTGGCTGACTGAGCAACTACTGGATATGTTATTGGACTTAGCCCATAAGAGTTGTATCTGTGTCCTGTAAACTTACAGTGAGTAATGCCAATTTTGCGAACTCCTATATCCAAAGGTAATGAACTGACTTCCTGTTTGCACTGTTTCATAATTTAGAAACCAGAACTACCTGTCCACACATTCACTGGTACCTAGGCTTTCTTTCTGCCTTATTATTATTAAGTGACCCCATAGTTAGTTGGAATGGACAGTTTCTCTGATTTCCTTCCTCTCTATATCTTTACCATTTGGTTTCCTGAATCTCATCATTTCACATTTTTCACCTTGGAATGTGAAGATGATATGCAAATATATTATCATATATATTAATAATATTATTATTAATTATATTAGTACCAACCAATAATGTTTATTAATAACTAATATTTAAATAATAAAATATTATTAATAATATTAATTGATATTATTAATAGTATTATTAATAACAACAAAGAAAATGTAAACTATAATGTATAAGTATGTTTGTGTGTGTGTTTGTGTATTTTTGTGTATTATTTAATGTGTTGGAGCTCAAGTTCCATTATTTAAAGTGAATCTAAAGACTTCTAAGACATTTGATGCATGGGAATATGGGACATAAAGGGAAACATATAAATAAGAAAATAAAATAAAAATGGCTCTTTATTATTTTCTTTTTCCTAATGATTATTATCATATATTTTTACAGAGATTTCACAGCAACAATCATTTGGACATATCTATTAAGAACTATGTGCTTAAGATTTATCTTGCCCTTGTTCTCCATGATAGAACTCTTCTTGACAGAGAAAGAAAATGTCTTTTCCAGGTCATCTTCTGACATTTCCTGTAGGTTTCATCCAGACCAGCATGCCCAGATAGTCATTTTGTGATTTATCTTCACTCTTCTTAAATTGTACCATGTTTCTCTCATGACCACTTGTTGAAGAATGTTTTTAGGTATGACCTAATTGTCAGAATGCTTATTTGAATTCTTCAGGATTATTTATACTACAAGACAATGATAAGACTAAAGTTCTATCTGCAAGGGTATTGCGGATTTTTTAAAATGACTTCAATAATTTCCACCTACCCATCCCGTCCCCTGATATTGCATGGTAGGGTATTCTCACAAATGTGGAACACATCCTATTGTAAAGCATGGGAGATAAGGTGAAAGTCTTTTGCAACATTTTGGTCTATGGTGTATGACCCTATAATTTATTTTTTTCCTTGCAAGTAAATATTTGCAAAGTGAAATATACATTAAGAAAATTATATTTTTTCCTCATATATAGCTCAGTGGATTTTTAGAAATAGAAGGCACTCATAATCAGTAATTGGATCAAGAAATAAAAATTTAAGAACACATAAAACCTGCCCTTTTGTTTCTTTCCAGGCAGAAAGCAAAGAAGAACTAGAATATCTTGATAAAAGTGAAAGAGGAGAGTGAAAATGTTGGTTTAAAGCTCAACATTCAGAAAACTAAGATCATGACACCTAGCCAAAGGTATGGTTTTTCCAGTAGTCATGTACAGATGTGGTAGTTGGACTATAAAGAAAGCTGAACACTGAATACTTGATGCTTTGGTACTGTGGTGTTGGAGAAGATTCTTGAGAGTCCTTTGGATCTTAAGGAGATCCAACCAGTCAATCCTAAAGGAGATCAGTCCCGAATATTCACTGGAAGGACTAATGCTGAAATTGAAACTCAAATACTTTGGCCACCTGATGCGAAGAGCTGGCTCATTGGAAAAGACCCTGATGCCAGGAAAGATTGAGGGAGGAGGAGAAGGGGATGACAGAGGATGAGATGCTTGGTTGGCATCACCAACTTGAGGGACATGAGTTTGAGTAAGCTCCAGGAGTTGGTGATGGACAGGGAGGCCTGGTGTGCTGCAGTCCATGGGGTCACAAAGAGTTAGAGACGACTGAGCAACTGAACTGAACTGAGTCACTACCATCCCCAAAGTGTACACTGTCTTAATTTCCAACTTTATCAATTATTTTTGGCTCTTTTATACCTAATACAACTATGTTGTATAACTAATACAACTAGTTACATAGTGTGCTATTGGTGCTTGACTTCTTTCACTAGGCAATGAATCATAAGATTCATCCATACCAGTGTGCATAATTGCATGTCTAATTCATTCTCTTTGCTGTATAGTTTCCCTTTATGTGAATATAGGACAATATACTTATCATCCTTCATTTAATAGACAAATGGGTAATTTCTATTTTGAAGTCATTGAAAAGCATACTTCTTTAAGCAATATAAAGTGAATAAAAGACGCTCAGTTGTGTCTGACTCTTTGTGACCCCATGGACTATACAGTCCACAGAATTCTCCAAGCCAGAATACTGAAGTGGATAGCTTTCCCTTCTCCAGGAAATCTTTCAAATCCAGGCATAAAAAATAGGTCTCCTGCATTGCAGGTGGATTATCTACCAGCTGAACCACAAGGGAAGCCTAAGAATACTGGAATAGGTAGCCTATCCCTTCTCCAGCGGATCTTCCCAACCCAGGAATTAAACCAGGGTCTCCTTCTTTGCAGTTGGATTCTTTACCAACTGAGCTATCAGGGAAGTCCTTTAAGCAATATAGTACATATTTTTTTAAATAGACCTTATATATTTATTTTTAGCATAATGTGTATCTTTAGTTGACTATGCACACAATTTTGATGATAAACCTAAGAGTAGAATTGCTGGGCCAGTGGATTTACCTGCTTTTGGTAGATACTACCAAAGAGTTTTCCTAAGTATTTGCAATGATTTACACCCCTTCAAAGGGCTTCCCAGGTGGTGCTAGTGGTAAAGAACCTGCCTGCCAATGCAGGCGACATAAGAGACGTGAGTTCTATCTCTGAGTAGGGAAGATCTCCTGTAGGAGGACATGGCAACCCACTTCAGTATTCTTTCCTGGAGAATCCCATGGACAGAGAAGCTTTGTGGGCTACAATCCACAGGGTCACAATCTCCACTCTTTTGGATGACTTTTCAGTCTTCTAATAACTATAGAGCAATGTCAGTTTCAATGAGGTGAATGAACCTAGGGCCTACTGTACAGAGGGAAATAAAGTTGGTCAGTCGTGTCTGACTCTTTGTGACCCCATGGACGATAGCCTACCATGCTCCTCCATCCATGGGATTTTCCAGGCAAGAGTACTGGAGTGGGTTACCATTTACTTCTCCAGAGGATCTTCCCGACCCAGGGATCAAACCCGGGTCTCCCGCATTGTAGGCAGACACTTTACCATCTGAGCCACCAGGGAAACCTGGTGAAGTAAGTACAGAGTGAAGTAAGTAAGAAACAGAGAAGCTAACATCGTATATTAATGCATATATATGGAATCTAGAAAATATGTTACTGATGAACAAACTTGCAGGGAAGAAATGGAGATGCAGACGCAGAGAACAGACATGTGGACACATGGGGGAAGGAGAGGAAGGACAAATTGAGAAAGTAGCATTGACATATATACTCTATCATATGTAAGACAGATAACTGGTAAGAAGCTGCTACATGACACAGGGGGCACAGCCTGGCATCTTGTGACAACCTGGAAGTGTGGGATGGGAAGGGAGAGGGAGACTCAAAAGGGAAGGGATGTATATCTATATATAGGTAATTATGACTCATTACATTTTTGTACGGCAGGAACCATCACATTATAAAACAATTATCCTCCAACTAAAAATAAATAAAAATACTTTAGACCTTTTTTAAAAGGTCCATTTAAGAAACTTTGTCTACTCTGAGGTTGCAAAGATTTTTCTCCTGTGTTATTTATTGTTTTGCTCCATGTTTATATGTTTATATCTCCAATCCACCTAAATTTCCTGTGTGCATTATTTAAGTGGTGAAACAGGGCTCTAAATACATATTCTTTTTCATATGAATATACAGTTGGACCACTAACATGTCTTCAAAGTCCCATCCTGCCATAACTGTATTGTGCTGTTGTCTTTGTCATAAATCAGCTGAATACATATATGTGTATTTGTTTCTATTTTCTGGGTTATTGGTCAGTATGTCCTTGAATCTGCACTTAGTATCTAGAGGTGCAAATCCTTTGTTATTTGAAATAGCATCTACGATTTTATCTGTCTGTGACTTTGACTGTGATTTTATTAAATTTGTTATCTGTATACCATATTGAATTATTCAAACCATAATCATTTTGATTTCCTCCTTTTGTCTTTTTATTATTTTGTTAAAATTCTGTGGTGGTAGAGATCTTACACATCTTGTTGAAAGATACATTTATAGATATTTTTTAATGTTTAAAATGCTGTCTAATTAGTATTTTGGGTGGTATAAAGAAATATCATCATTTTGTTTTGTTTTGTTTTTTGCATATTTTCCTTTTATCTAGTGTACTCTCTAAATTCATTGGTATCTTTTTTTTTCTGATAGATTTTTTTGAATTATCTATATTTGCAATTATATAACCTGCACAATGACACCGTTCTTTATTGCTGTGTGTTTGCTGTATTTTTAAAAATTTATTTATAGCTTTATTTCAAGTTAAATAAAGATTTTCTGTATAATTTTGAGAGCCATTTTGTTGATTTGGCTAAGTTGTGAATATGTAAAACTTCCATCTAGTCTCAGAGTAGCAGAGGAAGAAGTCTGTTATTTTTTAGAGACTCTCAGTGATTAATTTTTTCATTTAAAGTCCTGATTTATTTAGTGCAAATTCAGCTCGCAAACTCTTCCCTGGGATTTGAGGGTTCATTCAAAAGTTAAATGACTGGAGAAAATAATAAATTAAGAAGAGAGTTGACACGAGGAAAGTAAAATCACCTTATTATTTAATAAAGAGTATAAATTATGGAAAAAATCCGGTGATTTTTTTTTCTTTTTCTATAAGCCAACATTGCTACAGCCATAGATATTTAATTTATGTTTTTGACCAAAATTTTCATGTGACAAATTGATAACTTGTTAATTGTTTTCATTCTCTTTGTTAGACAACAAGACATCTTGGAAGATTTGTTCATATTCTGAAAGAGACTTTATGCTTCCCATATTGTACATGATCACTCAGATTTTTAGGAGCAGTGTATTTAGAAAATATATATATTGAGCCATAGAATGAAGAATATACTTTTGATAAGAAAAAAAATCTATGCTATAACATGCATAAAAACAGAAATAATGAAAATCTTCCTGCAATAAATCACACAAAAACCTAAATAATGTGATGGCATTTGTCTGCCTCATTTTGGAGGCCAGCTACCATTTTTTGTTTCATGTTATGTGTTGAGCAGTTCTCTCAGAATAAAACTGAAAGTGGCTTTTCCCCATGAATTAATTACCCTAATGGCAGTTGGATGTCATATTTGAAATTAATACATAGTCAGATAATAGATAGGAGTTAATACAGCTTAGGTATCACAGTTTCGCTAAACTACTTCTCTACCTCCATCATTGCAGCATATTCATACATTAATGTTAAGGTGATTATTTAACTTTTGCTCACATATACAGATAAAGAGCTCAAAATTACAAAATATAAATGTAAGACAATCTAAAATGGCACTCAGATCAGATCAGTCACTCAGTCATGTCCGACTCGTTGCGACCCCATGAATCGCAGCATGCCAGGCCTCCCTGTCCCTCACCAACTCCCGGAGTTCACTCAGACTCAGGTCCATCGAGTCAGTGATGCCATCCAGCCATCTCATCCTCTGTCATCCCCTTCTCCTCCTGCCCCCAATCCCTCCCAGCATCAGAGTCTTTTCCAATGAGTCAACTCTTCACATGAGGTGGCCAAAGTACTGGAGTTTCAGCTTTAGCATCATTCCTTCCAAAGAAATCCCAGGGCTGATCTCCTTCAGAATGGACTGGTTGGATCTCCTTGCAGTCCAAGGGACTCTCAAGAGTCTTCTCCAACACCACAGTTCAAAAGCATCAATTCTTCGGCACTCAGCCTTCTTCACAGTCCAACTCTCACATCCATACATGACCACAGGAAAAA
>NW_011494728.1:1041295-1049343 GCF_000754665.1 Bison bison bison
AACTCTCACATCCATACATGACCACAGGAAAAACCACAGCCTTGACTAGACGAACCTTTGTTGGCAAAGTAATGTCTCTGCTTTTGAATATGCTATCTAGGTTGGTCATAACTTTCCTTCCAAGGAGTAAGCGTCTTTTAATTTCATGGCTGAAGTCACCATCTGCAGTGATTTTGGAGCCCAGAAAAATAAAGTCTGACACTGTTTCCCCTGTTTCCCCATCTATTTCCCATGAAGTGATGGGACCGGATGCCATGATCTTCGTTTTCTGAATGTTGAGCTTTATGCCACCTTTTTCACTCTCCACTTTCACTTTCATCAAGAGGCTTTTGAGTTCCTCTTCACTTTCTGCCATAAGGGTGGCGTCATCTGCATATCTGAGCTTATTGATATTTCTCCCGGCAATCTTGATTCCAGCTTGTGTTTCTTCCAGTCCAGCGTTTCTCATGATGTACTCTGCATATAAGTTAAATAAACAGGGTGACAATATACAGCCTTGATGAACTCCTTTTCCTCTTTGGAACCAGTCTGTTGTTCCATGTCCAGTTCTAACTGTTGCTTCCTGACCTGTATACAAATTTCTCAAGAGGCAGATCAGGTGGTCTGGTATTCCCATCTCTTGAAGAATTTTCCACAGTAGTGTTAATAACTCAGTCATGTCTAACTCGGTGACACCATGGACTATAGCCTGCCAGGCTCCTCTATCCATGGAATTCTCCAGGCAAGAATCAGTTCAGTTCAGTTCAGTCACTCAGTCATGTTCAACTCTTTGTGATCCCATGAACTGCTGCACCCTAAGCTTCAGTTTTCATCACCAACTCTGGGAGATTGCTCAAACTTATGTCCCTTGAGTCGGTGATATCATCCAACCATCTCATCCTCTTTCATCCCCTTCTCTTCCTACCTTCATTCTTTCCCAGCATCAAGATCTTTTCTAATGAGTCAGTTCTTCACATCAGGTGGCCAAGTATTGGAGCTTCAGCTTCAGCATCAGTCCTTCCACTGAATATTCAGGATTGATTTCCTTTAGGACTAACTGGTTTGATCTCCTTGCAGTCCAAGAGATTCTCAAGAGTCTTCTCCAACACTGCAGTTCAAAAGCATCAATTCCTTGGTGCTCAGCTTTCTTTATAGTCCAGTTCTCACATCCATATATGACTACTGGAAAAACCAGCTTTGACTAGACAGACCTTTGTCAGCCAAGTAATGTCTCTGCTTTTTAATATGCTGTCTAGGTTTGTCATAGCTTTTCTTCCAAGAAGAAAGTGTCTTTTAATTTCATGGCTGCAGTGACCAGTTTCAGTGATTTTGGAGACCAAGGTAATAAAAGTCTCTTACTGTTTCCATTGTTTCCCCATCTGTTTGCCATGAAGTGATGGCCAGATGCCATGATCTTACTTTTTTGAGTGTTGAGTTTTAAGCCAGCTTTTTCATTCCCCTCTTTCACTTTCATCAAGAGGCTCTTTAGCTCCTCTTTGCTTTCTGACATAAGGGTGGTGTCTGCGATAAAGGTGGTGTCATCTGCATGTCTGAGGTTATTACTGTTTCTCCAGGCAATCTTGATTCCAATCAGTGCTTCATCCACCCGGCATTTCAGATGATGTACTCTGCATATAATTTAAGTAAGCAAGGTGACAATATACAGCCTTGACGTACTCCTTCCCAATTTGGAACCTGTCCGTTGTTCCATATCCAGTTCTAACTGTTGCTACTTGACCTGAATAGAGAGTTCTCAGGATGCAGGTAAGGTGTTCTGGTATTCCCATCTGTTTAAGAATTTTTCACAGTTTGTTGTGATCCACACAGTCAAAGGCTTTGGCATACTCAATAAAGCAGAAATAGAATTAGATATTTTTTCTGGAACTCTCTTGCTTTTGCTATGATCCAAAAGATGTTGGCAATTTGATCTCTGGTTCCTCTGTCTTTTCTAAATCCAGCTTGAACATCTGGAAGTTCTTGGTTCATGTACTGTTGAAGGCCAGCTTGGAGAATTTTGAGCATTACTTTGTTAGCTGGAGGGATTGCCATTCCCTTCTCCATGGGATTTTCCTGACTCAGAGATCGAACCCAGGTCTCCTGGTTTCCTGCATTGCACACAGAGTCTTTACTGTCTGAGCCACCAGGGAAACTCATGCTTACATATGTATGTAGTGTTTCAGGTAGAGGCCGAAAATAATTTGGATTTATCATCAGAGCTTATAAGTTCAGTCCTTTATTTCTAAAATTGTTATCATGTATTATTTATTATTGGTGAATTTTACCATTGAGCTTTCTCAACTAGCCTAAACTTGGAAGCAAAGAATTGAAGGCTGAACATAGGGAGGAGGCGATTCCTCTGTATTATAATTTTCTTACCAATGGAGTTTTTGTTTATGCTGTTTTATAACAGACTTTAATTTTAGAGCATCTTTAGGTGTACAAAAGAATTGAGAAGATATTTCCATGTAAAAAATTCCCATCTACCCTAGCAGAGAGCTTCTCTGATTATAAAAGGCATACATTAGTATAGTACACTTTTTACAAAATGGCAACCCACTGATAACCACTAGTTTATTCTTTATACCAGTGAGTCTGTTTCTTTTTTGTCATATTTATTCCCCTGTTTTATTTTTTAGGTACCACATAAAGATGACAGTGTACAGTATTTGTCTTTAACTGACTTATTTCACTAAGCATAATACCCTCCAGGACACCCATGTTATCACCAAATGGCAAAATTTTATTCTTTATTTCATTCAATATTTATGGTGAGTAATACTCAATTACATAAATATACTATATTTTCTTTATCCATTCATCTGTTGATGACACTTATGCTGCTTTCATATCTTAGCTATTATAAAATAATGCTGCTATGAACATTGGAGTACATTAATTGATTATAATTTTTGTTTTATTTAGCTATATACCCAGGAATAGAATTGCTGGATCATGTGGTAGTTCTATTTATAGCTTTCTGAAGAATCTCTATACTGATTTACATAATGGCCACATCAATTACCTCCCCACCAGCAGTGTAAAAGGTTTCCCTTTTCTCCAAATCCTCCCTAACTTTTGTTTGCAGTCTATTTGATAATAGCCATTCTGACAGATGCAAGATGATATCTCATTATGGTTTTGATTTGCAGTTCCCTGACAATTTCATCCAGTTTTAATTACTATAGCTTTGCACTATAGTCTGAGGTCAGGGGATATGATTTCCTTCAGTTTTTGTTCTTTTCTATCAAGATCTCTTTGGCTACTTAGGGTCTTTTTTTATTCCACACAGATTTTAGAATTATTTGTTCTAGTTCTATGAAAAATATTCTTCAGGCCAGAATACTGGAGTGGATAGCCTTCCCCTTCTCCAAGGGATCTTTCCAACCCAGGAAGTTAACCCAGGTCTCCTGCATTGCAGGACCATTCTTTTCCAGCTGAGCCACAAGGGAAGCCCAAGAAAACTGGAGTGGGTAGCCTGTCCCTTCTCCAGGAGATCTTCCTGACCCAGGAATCAAACCATGGTCTCCTGCATTGCAGGTGGATTCTTTATCAACTGAGCTATCAAGAAAGCACATGAAAAATATTATGTATATTTTAATAGAGATTGAATTAAATCTGTAGATTTCTTTGGTTAGTATGGACATTTTAACAATATCAATTCTTACAATCAATGAACATGGAATATCTTTCCATTTCTTTGTATCATCTTCAGTTTCCTTCATTCGGTGTTTTACTGTTTTCAGCATATAGGTCTTTCACCTCCTTGATTAACTTTATACCTGTATATTTTATTCCTTCTTATGTGATTTTTAACAGGATTGTTTTTTTTCTTTTTTGCTTTCTCTTCCTAATAGATCATTATTAGTGTACAGGAAGACAACAGATTTCTGAATATTAACCATGTAACCTGCAACTTTAATGAATTCATTTATTAGTTCTACTAGTTTTTTGGTGGATACTTTCAGATTTTCAATGTATGATATTGTGTCAACTGCAAATAGTGATAGCTTTGCTTCTCTTCCATTTTGAATGCCCTTTTTTCCCCTTTCTTGTGTGATTGCTGTAGCTGGGTCTTCCAATACTCTGTTAAATAGAAGTGGTTACAGCAAGCATCCTGTCCTATTTGTGATTATAGGGGAAAAGCTTTTCACTATTTACTATGATTTTTAGCTGTGGGTTTGTCATAAATGGCCTTCATTATGTTGAGATATGTTCCACCTACAGCAACTTTGATGATAGTTTTTTAAAAAATTAATTTAGATGATAGTTTTTTTTTTTAATAAATTTACTTATTTTAATTTGAGTCTAGTTACTTTACAATATTGTGGTGGTTTTCACCATACATTGACAAGAATCAGCCACGGGTGTACAGGTGTCCCCCCGTCCTGAACCTGCCTCCAATCTCCCTCCCCATCCCATCCCTCTGGGTTGTCCCAGTGCACAGGCTTTGAATGCCCTGTTTCATGCATCAAACTTGGACTGGTGCTCTATTTCACATATGGTAATATACATGTTTGATGCCATTCTTCCAAATCATCCCACCCTCGCCTTCTCCCACAGAGTCCAAAAGTCTGTTCTTTGTACCTGTGTCTCTTTTGCTGTCCCGCATATAGGGTCATCGTTACCATCTTTCTAAATTCCATATATATGCATTAATATACTGTATTGGTGTTTTTCTTTCTGACTTATTTCACTCTGTATAATAGGCTCCAGTTTCATCCACCTCATTAGAACTGACTCAAATGCTTTCTTTTGAATAGCTGAGTAATATTCCATTGTGTTATGTACCACAACTTTCTTATCCATTCATTCACTGATGAACATCTAGGTTGTTTCCATGTCCTGGCTATTGTAAACAGTGCTGCAATGAACATTGGGGTACACATGTCTCTTTCAATTCTGGTTTCCTCAATGTGTATGCCCAGCAAAGGGATTGCTAGGTCATATGGCAGTTCTATTTCCAGTTTTTTAAGAAATATTCACATTGTTCTCCATAATGACTGAACTAGTTTGCATTCCCACCAACAGTGTAAGAGGGTTCCCTTTTCTCCACACCCTCTCCAGCTTTTACTGTTTGTAGACTTTCTGATCGCAGCCATTCTGATCAGTGTGAGATGGTGCCTTATTGTGGTTTTGATTTCTATTTCTCTGATAATGTGTGATTTTGAGCGTCTTTTAACGTGTTTCTTAGCCAACTCTATGTATTCTTTGTAGAAATGTCTGTTTAATTCTTTGGCCCATTTTTTGATTGTGTTGTTTATTTTTCTGGTATTGAGCTGCATGAGCTGCTTGTATATTTTTAAGATTAATTCTTTGTCAGTTGTTTCATTTGCTATTTTTTTCTCCCATTCTGAAGGCTGTCTTTACACCTTACTTATAGTTTCTTTCATTGTGTGAAAGCTTTTAAGTTTAATTATGTCCCATTTGTTAATTTTTTCTTTTATTTCCATTACTCTGGGAGGTAGGTCATAGGGGATCTTGCTCTGATTTATGGCAGTGAGTGTTCTGTCTATGTTTTCCTCTAGGAGTTTTATTGTTTCTGGTCTTACATTTAGATCTTTAGTCCATTTTGAGTTTATTTTTGTGTATGATGTTCGGAAGTGTTCTTGTTTCATTCTTTTACAGGTGGTTGACCAGTTTTCCCAGCACCACTTGTTAAAGAGATTGTTTTTTCTCCATTGTATGTTCTTGTCTCCTTTGTCAAAGACAAGTTGTCCATACATGTGTGGATTTATCTCTGGGATTTCTATAATTGTTCCATTGATCTATATTTCTGTCTCTGTGCCAGTACCATACTGTCTTGATGACTGTAGCTTTGTAGTATAAAGTCAGGCAGATTGATTCCTCCACTTCCATGCTTCTTTCTCAAGATTGCTTTGGCTATTCGACATTTTTTTGTGTTTCCATACAAACTATGAAATTATTTGTTCTAGTTATGTGAAAATTACCATTGGTAACATGATAGGAATTGCACTGAATCTATAGATTGCTTTGGGTAATATTTTCATTTTTCACTATATTGATTCTTCCAATCCATGAACATGGTATATTTCTCCATCAATTTGTGTTATCTTTGTTTTCTTTCATCAGTGTATAGTTTTCTATATATGGTCTTTTGTTTCTTTAGGTAGATTTATTCCTAAGTATGTTATTCTTTTCATTGCAATGATGTATGGGATTGTTTCCTTAATTTCGTTGTTTTCTCATTGTTGGTGTAGAGGAATGCAAGGGATTTCTGTGTATTAAGTTTACATCCTGAAGCTTTACTATATTCACAATGTTAATAAATTACAAAATTCAGTAACTTTACTAAATTTACTAGTAATTTTCTGGTGGTGTCTTTAGGGTTTTCTATGTAAAGGATCTTGTCATCTGAAAACAGTGAGAGTTTTACTTCTTCTTTTCCAATCTGCATTCCTTTTACTTCTTTTTCTTTTCTGATTGCTGTGGCTAAAACTTCCAAAACTATGTTGAATAGTGGTGGTGAGAGTGGGCACTCTTGTCTTGTTCCTGACTTTAGGAGAAATGCATTCAATTTTCACCACTGAGGATAATGTTTGCTGTGGATTTATCATATATGGCTTTCATTATGTTGAGGTATGTTCCTTCAATGCTTGCTTTCTGGAGATTTTTTATCATAAATGGATATGAATTTTGTCAAAAATTTCTCTGCATCTATTGAGATAATCATATGGCTTTTAGCTTTCAATTTGTTAATGTGGTCTATCACATTGATTGATTTGCAAATATTGAAGAATCCTTGCATCCCTGGAATGAAGCCCACTTGGTCATGATGTATGATCTTTTTAATATGTTGTTGGATTCTGTTTGCTAGAATTTTGTTGAGGATTTTTGCATCTATGTTTATCACTGTTATTGGCCTGTAGTTTCCTTTTTTTTGTGTGTGGCATCTTTGTCTGTTTTTGATATTAGGGAGATGGTAGCCTCATAGAATGAGTTTGGGAGTTTACCTTCCTCTGAAATTTTCTGGAAGAGTTTGCATAGGTTAGGTGTTAGCTCTTTTCTAAATTTTTGGTAGATTTCACCTGTGAAGCCATCTGATTCTGGGCTTTTGTTTGTTGTAAGATGTTTGATTATAGTCTTGATTTCTATATTTGTGATGGGTCTGTTAAGATAATCTATTCCTTGCTGGCTCAGTTTTGGAAGGTTATACTTTTCTAAGAATTCATCCATTTCTTCCAAGTTGTCCATTTTATTGGCATATAATTACTGATAGCAGTCTCTTATTATCCTTTGTATTCCTGTGTTGTCTGTTGCGATTTCTCCACTTTCATTTCTAATTTTGTTGATTTAATCTTCTCCCTTTGTTTCCTGATGAGTCTGGCTAATGGTTTGTAATTTTATGTATCTTCTCAAAGAACCAGCTTTTAGTTTTGTTGATTTTTGCTATAGTCTCTCTCTCTTTTTCTTTTTCTTTTTTATTTATTTCTGCTCTGATTTTTATGATTTCTTTCCTTCTACTAACTTTGGGGTTCTTCATTTCTTCTTTTTCTAGTTGCTTTGTGTATAAAGTTAGGTTATTTATTTGATTTTTCTCTTCTTTCTTGAGGTAAGCTTGTATTGCTATGAACCTTCCTCTTAACACTGCTTTTACTGAATTCAATAGGTTTGGGGTTGTTGTTTCTTCATTTTCATTTGTTTCTATGTAAATTTTTATTTCCTTTTTTATTTTATCCATGATCTGTTGTTTATTCAGAAGTCTGTTGTTTAGCCTCCATATGTTTGTATTTTAATAGTTTTCCCCCCTGTATTTGACATCTAATCATACCATATTGTTATCAGAAAGATGCTTGAAATTATTTCATTTTTTTTTTGAATTTACCAAAGCTAGATTTATGGCCCAGGATGTGATCTGTACTGGAGAATGTTTTATGTGCACTTGAGAAAAAGTTGAAATTCATTGTTTTGGGGTGAAATGTCAGATATCAATTATGTCCAGTTGGCTAATTGTATCATATAAAGCTTGCATTTCCTTGCTAATCTTCTATTTGGTTGATCTACCCATAGGTGTGAGTGGGATATTGAAGTCTCCCACTATTATTCTATTA
>NW_011494728.1:1049443-1050864 GCF_000754665.1 Bison bison bison
TTATCTGATATGAGTATTGCTACTCCTGCTTTCTTTTGGTCTCCATTTGCATGAAATATCTTTTTCCAGCCCTTCACTTTCAGTCTGTATGTTTTCCTTGATTTGAGGTGGATCTCTTGTAGACAGCTTATATAGGGGTTTTGTTTTTATATTTATTCGGCCAATCTTTGTCTTTTGGATGGGGCATTTAACCCATTTATATTTAAGGTAATTATTGATAAGTATGATCCCATTGCCATTTACTTTGTTGTTTTGGGTTCAAGTTTATAAACCTTTTCTGTGTTTCCTGTCTAGAGAAGATCCTTTAGCATTTGTTGAAGAGCTGGTTTGGTGATACTGAATTCTCTCAGCTTTTGCTTGTCTGTAAAACTTTTGATTTCTCCTTTATATTTGAATGAGATCCTTGCTGGGTACAGTAATCTTGATTGTAGGTTTTTCTCTTTCATCATTTTAAGTATGTCCTGCCATTCTCTTCTGGCCTGAAGTGTTTCTATTGAAAGATCAGCTGTTATCCTTATGGGGATCCCCTTGTGTGTTATTTGTTGATTTTCCCTTTCTGCCTTTAATATTTGCTCTTTGTGTTGGATCTTTGTTAGTTTGATTAATATGTGTCCTGGGATGTTTCACCTTGGGTTTATCCTGTTTGGGACTCTCTGGGTTTCTTGGACTTCGGTGGCTTTTCCTTCCCCATTGTAGGGAAGTTTTCAACTATTATCTCCTCAAATATTTTTTCATGCCCTTTCTTTTTGTCTTCTTCTTCTGGGACCCCTGTTATTCAAATGTTGGGGTGTTTAACTTTGTCCCAGAGGTCTCTGAGGTTGTCCTCATTTTAATTATTTTCTCTTTTTTCCCTCTCTGCCTTATTAATTTCCTCCATTCTGTCTTCTACTTCACATATCCTTTCTTCTTCCTCAGTTATCTACTTTTGGTTCCCTCCAGAGTGCTTTTGACCTCAGTTATTGCATTATTCATTATTGATTGACTCGTCTTTATTTCTTCTAGGCTCTTGTCTATTAATGCTCCCTGGAATCAGGAGTTCTCTGATGTTCTCAAGTTTTGGAGTTAAGCCTCCTGCCTCTGGCTTTCAGTCCTTCTCCTACAGTACCCTCAAGACTTCTCCTTCCATATAGCATAGATGTTAAAACATCTAGGTTAGTGGTGAAACAATTCTCCACAGAGGGGGACACCCAGAGAGATTCACAGAGTTAATTAGAGAAGAGAAGAGGGAGGAGGGAGATAGAGGTGACCAGGAGGAGAAGAAGGGGAGTCAGAAGGGGAGAGAGCAAGCTAGCCAGTAACCCATTCCATAAGTGTTCTTCACAGCCCAGAACACCCAGAGAGATTCACAGAGTTAAGTAGAGAAGAGATGAGGAAGGAAGGAGATAGAGGTAACCTGGGGGAGAAAAGGGAGAGGCAAAAGG
>NW_011494728.1:1051165-1064673 GCF_000754665.1 Bison bison bison
TTAATCACATCCCTAAGTGAAAATGGATACTGAAGATTAGATTCTTAAAGATACAAAATTGATAACAAATACCAAAAAGTGAAGATTAAAAATCTAGAATAGAGGTTAGACTCTCAAATATACAATATAAAAAAAAAATACAAAACAAAATCAATTACAACAATTAATATATATATATATGTAATTTGTTTTTAAAATAAGGTCTTTTTTTGCAAGGTAATAGTAGGTTATAAAAATGAAAATTAAAGGAGTAATAAAGAACTTAAATTTAAAAAAAATATTTAAACATGATAATAATAAAAATATACTTACAAATTTCCCTGGAGCCATTATGGGCAATGTGGGATCAGTTCAGTTTCATATAGCTCCTTGTTCCAGCTTGTACTTGTTCTCAAGGTCTATCAGCCCCCTCCAATGCATAGTCAATGTTAACTATAGAATTTTAATCTGTTTCACCTGTCACTTCCAGAGTGGTTCCCTCTTGTTTGTTTATTTTGGATTCCTCTGTTTGCAAGTCTCTTCAGTGTCTAATTTCCACCCTGATACAAGGGGGCAAAAGTGGTGACTTATTTCAGCTTGCTTGTTCAGTTGTGTCGTGGGGAGGAAGGGACACTACAAATATCACTGTCGTGTGTGGAGAGTGCTTGCAGTGTGTGGACCACACTGGTTTTGCCACAGCCCAAGGCAGCGTGTTTCCCAGGTCTCCACTGCTCAGGCTCCAGGGTGCTCTGCAAGGGCACTGTCCCAAGCGGACCCTGTGTTTCTTGCATTTCCCAGGTCTAAGCCACTCAGGTTCTCGGGTACTCTGCAAGGGAACAGTCCCCATTGGACGTGTATTTTGTGCCCTTCCCAGGTCCAAGCAGCTCAGACGACCAGAAGCTTGGTGAATGCACTGTCCCGGGTGGGCCGTGTGTCTTAATCACCTCCCTGGTCCTGGCCGCTCTGTTTCCCAGGTGCTCCATGAGAGCAACATCTCAGGTATGCTGTGTGTCTCCTCTGGGGAGCTGATGTCAACCATCCAGCATCCCAGGAAGATGTGGTTAGAAACTGGGAACCTGCTCACAGTTTGGTGGAAGATGCCATCCCTGGGGCCAAGATTGCTGCAGCCCCTTGCCTTTTGCCTCTGGCTGTCACATGTCTGCCTCTCTGCCTCCAGCAGGGGAGGGACCTACATGCAGCCAGCTTACTCTGTTTTGACATTCACTCAATCCTTTGTTCTGTGAGTGGGCCAGGCTGCAAGAATTAGAGCCTTTCATGGGAAAGTTCATTGTTGATGTTGTTGTTGTTGTTGTTTTTCTTTTTTCCTCTCTCTCTGTCAAAGCCACAATTTGGATTGCTATCTCATGTTACTCCCTCAGATTGTCCTCAGGTCATTCAGACCCAGCCCTTACCCTAAGGATTGATGATGCACCCTGCACCTCCCTGACCAGCTCTCATTCACTGGTACGGTTGCCAGCATCTAGGCTACTTCTCCTCTGGGAGTTGAAGTTAGGTGCATATTCACCGCTCTCTCCCCAGGACAGGTCTCCATCCCTAAATCTTTTGTCTCTCTTTTTGCCTTTTATATTTTTTCCTACCTCCTTTAGAAGAGAATGGGCTGCCTTTCTGTGTGCCTGGTGTCCTCTGCCAGCATTCAGAAGTTGTTTTGTGGAAGTTACTCAACATTCAAATGATCTTTTGATGAGTTTTTTTTGGGGGGGGAGAAAGTGGTCTCCATGTCCTATTCCTCTGCCATCTTGGGACTGCCCCTGATGATAGGTTTAATCATAAATGAATGTCAAATTTTGTCAGACAGTTTTCTGCATGTGTTGAGATAATTGTGATTTTTGCCTTTCATTTTGTTAATGTGGTATATCATATTTATTGACTTGTGCACACTTTTTTATATTGGATTTAAATAGCCCTTTTAAAGTTAGGATATATTGAGATTTACAGAAAAAAGTTTGCAAAAATAGTCAGGCTTTCCTGATAGCTCAGTTGGTAAAGAATTCGCCTGCAAGGCAGGAGACCCTGGTTCAATTCCTGGGTCGGGAAGATCCGCTAGAGAAGGGATAGGCTACCTACTTCAGTATTCTTGGTCTTCCCTGGTGGCTGAGCTGGTAAAGACCTGGAGAAGGGAAAGGCTACTTACTCTAGTATTCTGGCCTGGAGAATTCCATGGAATGTATAGTCCATGGAGTCGCAAAGAATCAGACATGAATGAGTGACTTTCACTTGCAAAAATAGTACAGAGAGTTCCTGAATACCCCTGATCCAGTTTCCCCTATTATTAGCAAATTACATTACTAAGACATATTTATCAAAACTAAGAAACTTATAATGCTATACTATTATTAACTACTGCTTCGTTTATTTGAATTTTAACAGCTTTCAGTTAATGTCCTTTTTCTTTTGGCAAATCTAAACCAGGGTAAAATGTGTTCAGTTGCCATATGCTCCCAGTCTCCTTTAGTCTGTTATAATTTCTCATTCTTTTTCTTTCTTTTGTTATGCCTACCTTAAAGCACCCTGACCAAAAACTCTGCAGAATGCCCACAATCTGAGTATGTCTACTTTTTTTCAAGATTAGACTGTGGTTTTAAATTTTTGAATATGACTCTGGAAAGTTAAAACACTGACATATCATTCCATCTACATGACATGTCATAATCATGATATTCATATAACACCAGTGGTTAAGTTTTATATTAAGAATCAGTGAAATGGTAATTATGGGACACATATTTTACCTGAGATATACACTTATATACACTTAGCATTATAATGAAACTGTATTTATAATGAAGCTGTCAATTGTCAGGGAGGCTTATGTTACTTGTATTCACAGCAATTTTTTTTCTTAATTCAAAAGTAATCTGACAAGTATCTCTATGACAAAGCTGAATTTTTAAATATTGGTAAGAAAAGTTTAATCTGTAGAACTTTTTATTTTATTGGAAAGGAAAGTTTGTCTTCCAATGGAAAAGTGTTGATTGCTTTTCTCTCCTAACTTTGGAAGAATGCCAGGTTTAAAATTACTTTTATTACCATTTTTATTTTACCTCTGTCCCCTTGCTAAGGAAAGAATAATAAAAATAAACTGTGGAGTTTGGAAATGTCTCTAAAGGAAAAAGTAGTCAACAAAAGAGTGACTGACAATGTTCATCTGAAATGCTACATCACATTTTGAAACAAAGGATCATGTTCTGTCAGATCATCTGGAAGCTGCAGGCAGTATATCTGAGGTAAACTTGATTCTGATGTTGTGGCTGAAAGAATATAATCCTCTCATTCCAACATCTGAGTTAAATAAACAGACATCTAACATCATATTCTATCATTAAACATCATTTAAATTCTGAGTTGAAAGGATCTTAAAATATGTTTCACCTAATCCTCCCATTTTTCAGGTGAAGAGACATGAAATGTTAAATGACTTACCATAGTTCACCTAAGTATATTGGGTTAGCTAAGTGGAAAAATCAATGATATTACAATACCCTACCTTCACGTATTAGATAAATATAGATGTGTAAATGTGTTTATGAACCTTACAGATATTCGATTTTTATAATATAAATTATATTCAAGTTAAAACTATTTCAGGGTTGATTAAGTAATTTAGATTTCTAAAATTCATGCATTTTCAGTATTTCAGGAGAGAATTTCATTGGCTTGGCATTTTACAGCTATTCAAGCTCTGTAAATAAAGAAAGAAACACAAACATAAAATATAGCATAATTTTATATTTAGAAATACAATAATTATAACAGAAAGCATTATTATAAAATAATTAGATCATATCATTGCAAGAATTGCATCTAAGCAAGCCTGACTGACTTTATTTCCTTCGTTTTTAACCTAAGCACATCGTGAAGACTATAGAAAATAATAGCATCTGACATCTAATCATCTAAATATCATGATGTTCTTAATATTTAGGGATTTCTCATTACATATACTGTAACAGATCACTAAAATTTAAGTATTTAGAGTGAACCTGCTCATGTTGGTAGCATGGCAGCTGCTACTTAACATCAATACCAACACTGACAGTTCCCATTTGATCGTCAGTTTTTATTTCTGAGCAATACAGCTGGGCTTCCCTGGTGGCTCAGACAGTAAAGTGTCTGCCTGCTATGCGGGAGACCCGGGTTCGATTCCTGGGTTGGGAAGATCCCCTGGAAAAGGAAATGGCAATCCACTCCAGCACTCTTGCCTGGAAAATCCCATGGATGGAGGAACCTGATAGGCTACAGTCCATGGGGTCACAAAGAGCTGGACACAACTGAGCAACTTCACTTCACTGTTGTAATTAGAATTTTCCTTTTGTTGTTGTTGTTCAGTTGCCCAGTTGGGTCCAACTCTTTGCAACCCCATGTACTGCATCATGCCTGGCCTCCCTGTCCCTCACCATCTCCCAGAGTTTGAGCAGGTTCATCTTCATTGCATCAGTGATACCGTCCAGCTGTCTCAACCTCTGATGGCCGCTTCTCCTTCTGCCCTCAATCTTTTCCAGCATATCGACTTTTCCAATGAGTCGTCTGTTTGTGTCAGGTGACCAAAATGTTGGAGTTTCAGCATCAGTCCTTCCAGTGAATATTCAGGGTTGATCTCCCTTAAGATTGACAGGTTTGATCACCTTGCTATCCAAGGGTCTTTCAGGAGTCTTCTCCAGCCAGCACTAGAGTTCAAAGGCATCAATTCTTTGGTGCTCTGCCTTCTTTACAGTCAGCTCTTACAACCACACATGACCAATGTTGTTGACTCCATTGGTGGGTGGGAAGAGCATAGCTTTGACTATATGGACCTTTGTTGGCAGAGTAATGTCTGTGCTTTTCAGCACTGTCTGTCATTACTTTCCTGCCAAGAAGCAATCATCTTCTGATTTCATGGCTGCAGTTACCATCCACAGTGATTTTGAAGCCCAAGAAGAGGAAATCAGACAGTGCTTCTATCTTTTCCCCTTCTATTTCCATGCAGTAATGAGGGTGGATACCATGATCTTAGGTTTTTTTTTTTTTTTTTTTTTTGATATTTAGTCTTAAGCCATCTCTTTCACTCTTCTTCACCCTCATCAAGAGGCTCTTCAGTTCTTCTTCACTTTCTGCCAGGAGAGTGGTGTTATCTGCATATCTGAGGTTGTTGGTATTTCTCCCACTTATCTTGATTCCAGCTTGTAACTCATCCAGCCTGGCATTTCTCATGATGTGCTCAGCATATAGGTTAAGCAAACAGGGTGACAGCAGATAGCCCTGTCGTACTCCATGGCAGCTGCTAGTGAACACCAATACCAGCACTGGCAGTTTGCCACTGATTGTCTGTTGTTGTTTTTTCCTGAGCAATGCAGCTGTGGCACTGTTGTTATTAGAACCTTTCTTAAGCATTTTCCATTTGAATCTTGTCTTTCCTCCCTAATAATGCATTTAATATAATTATAAATTTTTATTTTCATTTTGTAAAAGAAATTGAAAGGTGTGTGTATACGTGTGTGTATTCTTTGAAATTATCTCAGGAATTATGAGAATAATTTTAACCCTCAGTTAAAATTATTAAGTGGAAAGATTATTTGAATTTGTAGACTTATAAAGTCAAATATATATGAAAGGAATGTGATTATATTTCAAAAAGCTATAAAATTATAAAACATTTGAAGCTTACTTCTGACTAAGACACAATAACACTTTTTTTTTTTTAACATTGGTAAAGTACTCAGTGGGCTTCCCTTATAGTTCAGTTGGTAAAGAATCCATCTAAAATGCAGAAGGCCCTGGTTTGATTCCTGGGTAGAGAAGATCCTCTGGAGAAGGGATAGACTACTCACTCTAGTATTCTTGGGCTTCGCTGAATGCTCAGATGGTGAAGAATCTGGCTGCATTGTGGGAGACATGGATTCGATCCCCGGGTTGGGAAGATTCCCTGGAGAAGGGAAAGACTACCCACTCCAGTAATTCCCCCTGGAGAATTCCATGGACTGTACAGTCTGTGGGGTCACAAAGAGTCAGACTCTACTGAGCGACCTTCACTTTCAAGGTACTCAGTGACAGAATTTGCTCATTTCCTTCCTTGGCATTAGGGAGAAATTGTATTGTTCATTGAAATGCTGGCTTTGGCAGAACTCTGAGACCATATGTCAAATTAATTAATGTAACTTCTATTACCTTTAAAAACATGTATTCTATTTTTCCATCATTTAAACCTCTGAATGCACACATTCAGAACACCCACACAGATGAATACTATTCAGTAGTAATGATCATCAGAAACTGACAGATAATTCCTTAAAAGATAAACTCATGTTTAAACGAATTTTACTCACATTCTCAAGAAGACCTGGATAAACAGATGGAGCTGGCATAGTGCCTTAAATGTCAAGACATTTAGACGGTAGAGTCAGTGAAGTGGAAGAGGAAGAGTATAGTAGAACTGAGGGTTGTCTGGAGAAAACCCTTTGGTTATATCCTTGCCTTGGTAATGGTCTGAGATTGTCAACTGAAAGTTTCCAACTACATCCACCTTTTATGATGATGTATGATGAAAAAAGAGCCAAAGTACACACTGCAAAGAGGATGTGCTGTTGACATACTTGCATTATTATCTTCTTAATTTTATAGCATTATCCTAATAAAATCAGAATAATGTATTAAAACAGATTAAATAGTTGATACTGTTATTTAGCGCTTTTAACTAACACATGTCATAAACAAATTATTAGTTATTCTAAGTTTATCTTTGCCCAGAAGAAAGCTCACACACACACACACACACACACACACACACACACACGTGTATATATAGGTATCCATTTGGGGATGACTGTTTTTGCCAGACTTTCATGTCCTTTGATACAGAGTTCAAAAGCAAGTAAGAAGAGGGAGTTTGGTTCTGAGGATGTAAATACAGAAAAGCCTCTTTTTTTGCTTTGATGTCTCTTTATAATATATTCTCTTGTACCAAAGATTCAAAGCAAAGCTGTTGGTAAATAAAGCAGATTTGTTTTCACAGAAAATAAAGATATTTTTCCCATAATGCACATACATAAGGGAGATTTTTGAGGTCATGCTTGAGTATTTGATTTAAAATATGATGTTCCCAAGGCATCACAATAGGACTTGTATTAACACTAAGATAATTGTGATTCTTTTTCTTCATTTTCATGTAGGCAACTAGCAATTGCCTTTTTAGTAGGAGAAAACTGGAGAAGTAAGAAATCATATTTTTAGAACTTAACATTTCAGTATGGTTCATCTCTGAATTGATGATTTACATCCGGTTCTAATATAATAAACCCATTAAAAAAAGTGACAGTGTGTAAGTTTGTGTTTAAGAAAGTAAGAACAATTCTCTAATAATATCAGTCATTAATTTGAATTTTCTAGCTATTTCAGAGTTTACTTTAGTATGAAATTAAGAGTCAGAAATATGATACCAATACATGTAACTATATTTCAGAGGAACTTAACAACAGCAGCTTGATTTGTGGGTTCTCAATAAATATTTTCTTTTGCTTCTGGAAGTTTTAGAAATATGTCACGGAAAGTAGTGAGGTAGTTTTAGGTCTCCAAATGTGAATAAGATGATATTATGTGGGAGAAATAAACATTTTTTTTCTGAAAAAATGTTTTGCAATCAAAGCCATTTATATATTTTTGAATGGGTCTAATTTCCCATAGCACTCTCTGCTAATACCTGTTCCTTATCTCCACAGTCTTCAAAAGTCCGTTCTCTAATTTGCCTATTTCAAGAACTTTGAAAAATATTTATAGTAACTTCATTCACAGTAATTGGACAGGAAAAAATAAAATGTTCAAGAATTGGTGTCTAAACAAAGAGACTAATATAATTTGCATGGATAACATCACTACTATTTTGTTTAATTTCCATATGCCATCTGCAAGACTGAATAAGTTGGGTGCTGAGTGCAACAAAACACAATTTGAGTGTTTTACTTTCTCTGAAAATGTGTTACCTCTGCCTAGATTGAACACCTGGGATGCTATGATTTCATTGATCAAAAGGTGAAAATTCCTCTGGTCATATTGGTTCCTAAAATCCTCTCAGTTTGTAATTAATATGACTGCTTTAGTGTACTTCTATAAATTAACATTCATTTTTCTAGAGCACTTTGAGCTGTTTCTTGCAATAGGAAAGGTGGAAAAACTTTCTATTCATTTTGTTATAATTTTACATCTGAAAGTTTTACCTTATTACAAAATTTACCAATTGTCGAATGCTCTTGGAGGAGCTGGGGAGAATAAGAAAATGGAATTGTAGTCTTAAAAGGCCCTTCTTGAATAGTAACATCCTGAGGAATATTGACATTCTTTAAGCTCAGCAGGCATTCTGACTGATACATTCTTTCATGAAATGCTTTGGTCAAGTAAAGTGCCAAAGTTTCCTTGGAAACCTCTGAGATGATGATCCGCATGCAGGCAGTTTACTGATGAGTGTAACATTACTTGGAACATTACTGTAAGGGAATGACAGAAGCAGAGTGATATAGCAATCAGTAAAATGGTCGTACAGTGACAACAATGATGATTTCAACAGGGGGAGTCATAGAGCTGTCATAAGTGTCATAATTTCCAGTATTGCTCAGTCATTGACAAATTCAAACACAGAGATGTGGTGTAAACTTAGGTGAACGTGAAAGTCACTCAGGCCTGTCCGACTCTTTGCAACCCCATGGACTATACACTCCATGGAATTCTCCAGGCCAGAATACTGGAGCACGTGGCCTTTCCCTTCTCCTGGGGATCTTCCCAACGCAGGGATCGAACCCAGGTCTCCCGCATTTCAGGCATATTCTTTACCAGCTGAGCCACAAGGGGAGCCACAAGAGAAGAAATAGGTGAGGCAGCTCTAACTGGCAAAGGGTTAATTTCTAGGAGGGACTCTACTCTGAACTGTCCATAATCACTTTTATGGCAGCTGGGAAATGGATATTTGGGTCCTGAGGAGCATAATACAGCATCTGCTATAATTCATCAATTACACTCTTTAGATGCTTTTGTTCCATAGAGCAAGGTATATAGGAAAACTTTATAAATTGGAAAGGGGATGCATCTTTAGGTTAGTGGGGCTACTTGAAGTCTGTTTACCGAAGTCAGTCTCAAATTCTCAATAAATGCTTATTTTCTCCCTCTTCCATCTTGCATTCAAGATTTCCCTTGCCCTAGGCTACCATTCTTTTAACTTATATGGCTTACATAATGGACTGATTCATACCCTAATCAATTAAGTGTTTGAGTTTCTGATTTCTCCTCAAGCTGTCTATGGCACTTGACCATTTCTAGTCAAAACTGACTTGAAATATCTCCTACTTTTAAATACATGCTTATCTTATGTACTTAGTTGTATTTAGTTTGCTCTTCTAGCTTCAGAGCAAACCTATCAGGACTGAAAAGACAGAATAATCAAAAAAGTAATGTATAGAAGGGTCAACATACTGTTTCTGAATTTGTGATAACAGTCACATGTTAACATATCATAATCTATATATTTTAGTCACTGGAGAAAGAAATGGCAACCCACCCCAGTATTCTTGCCTGGAAATTTCCATGGACAGAGGAGCCTGGAAGGCTACAGTTCATGGGGTCACAAAGAGTCAGAAATGACTGAGTGACTGAGCACACATGTATTTTTAGTGTCCAACACTGTTGTGCATGAGGATTCAACATAAGGTAGGGAAATTTAATGTGCTGTTAAACCTGAGAGCAAAGAGTCTAGGAATACCTGATGGAGCAGTAGATACTTCAGCCTAAAAGGCACTGGGAAACTCATGGTGGAGGTGACTTTTGTGTTAACTAGAGAAGTGGGAAATAATTCTGTGTTTAAGGCCAAACATAGCTAAATACAGAAGTAGAGAAGAGAATAGATTCCTTGGGGTGTGGCAAGCAATTTGTCTTATTAATATCAGATGACAAAGATTGTAAGTGTTTTTTTAAATGAAAGAACAGAGATGTTTATGAAAGTTAAAGGGATTAAAAAGAAGTGAGAACATTTTTCTTGATTATAAAGCTCTATTTAAATATAAACAATTGGAAAAGTTCCAGGGATTAAACATTACAAGGAGAAATAGGCAAGAAAATTCATTCTAGAAAATGTAGAGGAACAAGAGGTTCAAACATTGGTCATCAAATGTGAATATAGTTATAAGAAAGTCATAATCATAATTGTAATATATAACTATTGTGTTTTTAGCATGCAAGTGGAGAGCCTGAAGCTTCTCTTGTCTAGTCTCTTTACCATATCTCTTGGTAGCAATACAGAAACCATTCTGCTGAATGTGGCTTGGAAATCTCTTCTCCATTAAAAAAAAATTAAGTACGAATATAATGTATAGTATTAGATCCTTTGGGGCTTCCCCGGTGGCTCAAGTGGTAAAGAAACCACCTGCAATGTGGGAGACCTGGGTTCAATCCCTGGGTTGAGAAGATCCCCTGGAGGAGAGTATGGCAACCCACTCCAGTATTCTTGCCTGGAGAATCCACATGGACAGAGGAGACTGGCAGGCCTACAGTCTATGGGATCACAAAGAGTTGGACACGACTGAGCATCTAAGCAGAGCACATTAGATCCTTTTCTAGGTTTGATTAAATATACACCTAATTTGTAATACCCAACTTGCATATAGTACCAAAACTCCTTCCATTAGTGTTCAGTATGCCTTTGTATTAAAATAGGTTCAATATGGGGAACTTACCATAAGGAAAGTATATTATAATGTTGATTGATAGCCTATTTTGTTTCCTTTTCTGATACTATAAAATAAGAGGGTTTGACTAAATGATTAGTATAGACTTTTCTAGATTTAAATAATATGAATCAATACATTTTTGTTATTACAAAAGTAAAAATCTAGTAGATATGTAAAATGCCAAATTGATTTTTGAATGCTATAATTAAATGACATCTATTCACATCAAGAATTTTAATTTATTCTTTTTTTCTTATTTAGCCAAGTGTTACATGGCTAAATGGTTCTAATTTAGTAAGTTGTAGGCTAATGGAATAACACAATGAACTATATTGTATATTTAAATATCTAGCCTTAATGATTTAATGGACAAGTATACATTTTCTCAAGTATTAAAATATGAAAAGAATGCTTTAGAATCTTTGAGCTTAGTCTGAAAAGCACTACCTGACTATACCTCTAGAACCCAAGGCTACTGCATGAACTTACTGTCCAATGAAAGTTAGAATATTGGTTTTTTTAAAGAAAATATAAGCATATATATATAGATTAAACCACTATCCATCATAATCAGGCAATAGATATACTGGCTAAAAGTATTTTAGTAGTAGTGAGACTCTGTGTGTGTGTGTGTGTGTGTGTGTGTGTATGTGCATTAGTTGCTCATTTGTGTCCAACTCTTTGCAATCCCATGGACTGTAATCTGTCATAAAATTCTCCAGGCAAGAATACTGGAGTGGATTGCCATTCCTTTCTCCAGGGTATCTTCCCAACCCAGGGACTGAACCCAAGTCTCCTGCATTGCAGGCAGATTCTTTATCATTTGAGCTACCACAGAAGGTCAAGGCTCATCTATACATCTCTCAAGTAAATGTTGACATTTCTACCACCTACTCCTCCTGTGTACTTTGATGAGTCTAATATCTTAATTTGTATCCTCTGCTGTGACCCACGGCCCAGTTGACTGTTGGTTGTCACTTGGGCAGAAGCTTATAACTTAATTTCCTCAGAGGACAAGGGAAACGTAATATAAAGGAATCAAACTTCACTTTACTGACTTCTCTTTTTTTCTCCAATACACAATGGAGAAAAAATAAACAAAAAATACACTACACACTGCTGTGTGACTGAATCAGACAGAAGACTTTTTATAAGTCAAAGGAATTGAAACTTAGCTATGCAACACATATATATTCAATAAATATGCCATGGTGCAAAAACAAAGACCATACCTGTTTAATTTCTTGAAAACCTGTTTAAGCTTCTCCATGTTCCTACTCTCTAGGCTGCAATATGATTCATTTCCAGTCATAATACTGGATGAAGTGGAGAAAACTTTCTCTTCCTTAGAATATTACATAAGAACCCAAAGGGGAGACTTTCCTTTGATATATCACTCAAGTCCCAGATGATGTGCTGGTTGATCCAGGCCACCTTGAATATGGCTCCTCTGCCATTCTTTTCCTGGGTTAAATCCAGTAATATTTTCATGGCTGATGGCCAGAGCACCTGAACACTGCCACCCAGGATGTAGCTCAAGGCACTTATTCCCAGGGACTAATGGCCTCTTCCAATTTTTTATTGATCACTATCTAGATACCCTTCCTCATGCTTCTACAAATTTCAGCCTAAATTTATCTTTTATTGAGACACCAATGTCTTATGTTAGAAAGTTTATTCTCAGGATTAAGGACATTAACAGGCCCCTTGGGAAAGGAGATTAAAAATCATCTATTATTCCTTCCATACGCCTAGAGCAATGGGGAACAAATTATAGGTTAATTTCTCAGGAGTTACCCCACCATATATGACTTAGCCTCATTGTCTGGAGTGGAAGAAAAGGAAGGCACTATAGATTGAACAGATTATCTTATATATTACACCATTCTCATATGCTAACCAAAATTTCAGAAATGGGGGCCTGATTGAAATGGGCATTTATTTGGAGTTTGTTAGAACTGCAGCCTGGGAGACACAAATTAAAGAAGGACTTGAAATGTCTTCTGCCAAACTACAAAATGGAGGAAGCTTACATAGGCAAAAACTGTAAGGCCACAATTAGTCACATGCATTGTTTTCAAGAATTATAATTGGAGCTGTCAAGGAGTAAGGGTATTTGTTAAGCAACGAAATGTTGGAATCCAAAATGACTGAAAAGTCACAGAGGGAATGACCTTGAGGCTGCAAGGTTACAGATAGCAAAGGCTGTTTTAAAAATGGCTGATGTTCTTGGGTTTAGTATAGTCCACAGAAAATTCAAGTTCTCAAGTGGTAGAGGGACACGTCTGAGACAGTGGCTTCGTGACCCAGTTTTGTATGGCTGAACTGTGATTACTCCATTATGACTTTATCATCATATTTAACAACAACAAAAAATATCACAATGAAGTATAAAATTTTTAAGTGATATTTATTATGAAGGAAGGAGCTGAAGAAAGGTAACATACTAAAATTATACTCTGTTTGAAGTCTCAGATGGGAACTGGAAGGCCAAATTAGATGTTTTCTGAAGATATTCGCTTGGCAAGTTGCTTTGTATTTATTTTTTAATTGAAATATAATTGCCAAATATATTAGTTTTAGGTATACATCACAGTGATAAAATCTTTAAAAACATTTTGAAATGGTCACCACAATAAAGCTAGTTAACCTCTGTCACCATCAGTCAGTTCAGTTCAGTCGCTCAGTAATGTCTGACTCTTTGCAACCCCATGGACTGCAGCACCCCAGGCCTCCCTGTCCATCACCAACTCCCGTAGATTACTCAAATTCATGTCTGTTGAGTTGGTGATGCCATCCACTCATCTCATCCTCTGTCGTTCCCTTCTC
>NW_011494728.1:1064773-1070351 GCF_000754665.1 Bison bison bison
CCCATGGACTGCAGCACCCCAGGCCTCCCTGTCCATCACCAACTCCCGTAGATTACTCAAATTCATGTCTGTTGAGTTGGTGATGCCATCCACTCATCTCATCCTCTGTCGTTCCCTTCTCCTCTCACCTTCAATCCCTCCCAGTATCAGGGCTTTTCCAATGAGTCAGCTCTTTGCATCAGGTGACCAAAGTATTGGAGTTTCTGCTTCAGCATCAGTCCTTCCAATGAACATTCAGGACTGATTTCCTTTAGGATGGACTGGTTGGATCTCCTTGGAGTCCAAGGGACTCTCAAGAGTCTTCTCCAACACCACAGTTAAAAAGCATCAATTTTGTCACCATCAAAGTTATTAAAATATTATTTACTATATTCTCTATGTTATATATTACTTTAAGTTCCTTTTTTTTCTATTCTGATTGAATGATATCCACTACCCTATCTTGTAGATTGCTGACCTATTCTTCTATTTCATTTAATGTACTGTTGATTCCCTCTAGTGTATTTTTCACTTCAGTTATTATAAACTTCATCTCTGATTGGTTCTTTTTTAATATATTTTATAACTCTTTGTTGAAGTTCTTCTTGTGTTCACTCATTGTTCTGCTGAGTGCAGTAAGATGATGATCTTTATCATCATCACTTTTGATTTTTTATCAGGTAGATCATTTATCTCTACTGGAATGTGTTGCCATGCCCTCCTCCTGGGGACCTTCCTGACCCAGGGATCGAATCCAGGTCTTCCACATTCCAGATGGATTATTTACTGTCTGAGCCACCAGGGAAGCCCACATCAGTAAGGTCTTTTTTTCTGAGATTTTGTCTTGTTTTTCCTCTGAAACATATGTCTTTATTTCCTCATTATTTTTGGCTCTCTGTATTTGTTTCAAGTGTTAAACAAAACTGCTACCTCTCTCAGTCTTGAAGAAGTAGCCTTGTTTAGGTGATAATTCTAGTCGTTCCACCTTTTCTCAGTTCTTGGTTGTCTCTCAGATCTTTGTTGCTTTCAATTCCACATGATGTTTTCTTGATATGCTCCTTTTGTTAGGATTTTGCCTAGAGGAGTTTCATTTAGTACCTAGTTTCAGGCTGATCGGGCGCCAGACCTTCAGGAAGCTGCTGTTAATGCTTGCAGATACAAACAGTCCAGTGAGGCTTAATCCTAATCCCTGCTGGCCTCCAGGCCAGGAGATACTGGAGGTGTCACCTGGGCAATAGTTGCAAAATAAGGAGGTCTTCTGCCAAAGGTACAAGCCCCTTTCTGGGGGTTCTCTGAGGTGTAACAGACCAAGGAAGTGCATAAGGATGGTGTCGTCCTCAGTTTATTCTCTGGAAGCACCTCCTTAGCCTCTACATGTGAGGGAAGCCTGGAGACTCCCCTTCAGTGTGAGGGTAAATAAACAAACCTTATTCTCTGGAAGACTTGGTTGTGTTTGACTGTGCTGCTTTCGCAGTACCCTGTTGATGGTGGCCTGCCAAGAACTTTTTTTTTTCTTTTATTGATTGTTATAGTGTCAAGAGAAGAGAGAAGTTGCTCAGTCATGTCTGACTCTTTGCAATCCCATAGACTGTAGCCTACCAGGCTTGTACGTCCATGGGATTTTCCAGGCAAGAGTACTGGAATGGGTTGCCATTTCCTTCTCCAGGAGATCTTCCTGACCCAGGGATTGAACCCAGGTCTCCTGCATTGCAGACAGATGCTTTACCATCTGAGCCACCAAGGAAGCCTATAGTGTCAAAGAGCTCAGGAATTCCAGCCCCCTTGGCCATTAAGGCCAGGTGAACAACGACTGTCCTCTGTGTGGATTGCATTCTTGCTCTCTTTAGGTTGGTATCTAGGGAGTGTAAGGTATAGGGCTTGCTCTCTTGCTTTAGAAGTCAGCAGGGAAAATGGCTTCAGCAGTGCAGTATGAGGGTGCCTTTTCTATGCCCACATCAGCTTTAGGCTGGGAGCAGAATGACAATACCCTCAGCCATGGGGTAAAGAAGCATCACAGTGGCCCACACTTGCAGACTTTAGCTAAGGAGCAAGAGAATGCCTCGGCCATTTGTGCTTGCCCACGTCAGCAGAGGAGCAGGGGAGCACTGCAACCACTAGAACTTGCTGGCTTCAGCAGTGCAGTGGGATAGTGCCATGATCACTTGCCCCTGAGTAAAAGCTTGCCCACCTGGGCTAGCAGCAATGGTTTCTGCCAGTCCCACTATCTCTGGGGAGCATTTCCACCATCCCTTTCCCTTCCAGCCAATGCTTTTAGATATAAAAATATGTATAGTTTTGGCAACTTTAAAACTGCTATTATTTCACGGGGTGTCAGAGAGAGACTGAGATTGCATGAACCCTTTAAGAGAAGAGTGTCAGTTTCCTATAGCTCTTTGGGCCTTGCCTTCATTTGTTTTCCAAGTCAGATGTTTTGAGAGTTTTTCTCTTTTGTATAGATCCCGGGGACTGGGGTGCCAACAGTTCAGTTCATTCCTCTGAGAGAAACGCCTGTCAGCTGAGATCTCTCCCTATTGTGTGCTACCTTGCTGGGGGTAAGGTTTTTGGTAAGACAGATCTCTGCCTCTCCTACCCGTCTCCATGTGGTCCTTTTTATCCTCCATTGTGGAGCTAGTTTTCAGGTTCTTTTCAGAGAATCAATCTACAATTAGCTGTATATTTGTTGTGTCCATGGGAGAAGGTAAGTTCAGGCTCTTCTTACACTGCCATTTTGAACTACTCCTTCTTTTATATTTCTTATACTTGTTCTATAAATGAGAATGTTCTAGTTTGCTAGGGCTGTGGTGGTAATGAAATGCCACAGTCTAAGTGGCTTAAAGACAGATATTTATTTTTCACAATCATAGAGACTACAAATCCAGGATCAAGGTGTCAAAAGTTAGGTTTCTTCTTATATGGATTACGACCCACCCTAACAATCCTATTTTTAATTAACTACTCTTTTAAGAATACAGTTTCCAAATGTAGTCACATTCTGAGGTGCTGGAGTTTAGAGCTTCAACATCTGAATTTTCATTTCAGTTCAGTCCCTCAGTCGTGTCCAGCTCTTTGTGACCCCATGGACTGCAGTACGCCTTCCCTGTCAATCACCACTTCCAGAGCTTGCTCAAACTCACATCCATCAAGTTGGTGATACCATCCAACCATCTCATCCTCTGTTGTCCCCATCCCTTCCTGCCTTCAATCTTTCTCAGCATCAGGGTCTTTTCCAATGAGTCCATTGTTTGCTTTTCCTGGTGGCTCAGATGGTAAAGAATCTGCCTGCGATATGGGAGATCCGGGTTCAATTCCTGGGTTGGGAAGATCCCCTGGAGAAGGGAATGTAGTGAATGAAGCAAGATTCCTAGGATGGGGAAGAGTATCCTGGAAACTTTGAGGTGTTTGCTTACTGCTGCAGCTTGGCCTTGTTTCAGATCCAGCCTTTCCCACTAATGTGTGAGCCTTATCTGATTAAAAGACTTACTGGTTCATTCAGTCACACACAGGTATCAACTTCCACCTCACACCAGCACATGGTAAAAAATCTGCCTGCAGTGCAGGAGACCCCCAGGTTTGATCCCTAGGTCAGGAAGATCCCCTGGAGAAAAGAATGGCAAACCACTCCAGTGTTCTTTCCTGGAGAATTCCATGGACAGAGGGGCCTGGCCAGCTATAGTCCCTGGGGTTACAAAGAGTTGGACTAACACATATTAGCTTATCTGAATTTTAGGGAAACATAGCTCAAGTCATAATGTGATAAGGGCATTTATCACGTACAATTTTTGTGATGATTAGACATAACTGATATAAGAGTGTAACACAGCTTGGCATACGTGCTTTAAAAAGTCAGGCTTATTATGATCTTCTGAGTTATTATAATAAATGAAATGAGATAGGATTCTACTGCCCTGATACATTTTTGCTTACTATAGTCTGGCAGATTAAAGGGAACACACTGACTGGTAAATTATATATTCTCTATTAACCAGAACCTCTGATTCTGCAATAATTATTTAAAGAAATTGGTTCCCACATAAGACTCATAAAAGAATCCATAAAAGCACCAGGTGACAAACCTGCATACCTCTTGCAATGAAACATAAATGAGTCCTCTTGGATAGGAGAGGAGAAAAAGAAAGTAGAAGAAGGTTTTAAACTTGATCAAGACCATTTATCTTTATTTTTTCCTTCACAGATCGTGTTTATATTCCCTGGTTTAAAATTATTTTAAATTGCCTCATTGAATGTGACAAGTATTAATTTCCCTTTTTTTCCTGAAGGGTAATAGTTTTAGCTTTTATGTTTAGGTCAGTAACAATTTTTAAATTCATTTTTTTGAGATATAGTTGATGTATAATATTATGCTCATTTATTTTACACAACAAATTGATTCTGTTATACATATACACATTATTTTTCATATTCTTTCCATTACAATTTATCACAGGATGTTTTGGGGTTTTTTTAATTTATTTATTTTTAGTTGAAGAATAATGGCTTTAGAGTATTCTGTTGGTTTCTGACAATCATCAGTATGAATCAGTCATAAGTATACATATGTCTCCTCTCTCTTAAAACTCCCTGCCACTTTCCTCCCCATTGTACCCCTCTAGGTTTTACAGAACACTGATTTGATTTCCCTGAGTCATACTGCAAATACCATTGGCTATCTATTTTACGTATGTTAATGTATGTTTCCATCTTACTCTCTCCTTACATCTCTCTCCTTTCTCCCACCCCCAACAGGTCGGTAAGTCTCTTCTGTAAGTCTGTATCACAGGATATTGAATATAGTTCCTGTACTATATACTGGGACCTTGTTGTTTACACACTCTATATATAATAGTTTGCATCTGCTAATCCCAAACTCCAAATCCATTGCTCCCTCAGCTCCCTCTCCCTTGGCAACCATAGGTCTCTTCTCTATGTCTGTGCATCTTTTTCTGTTCCATAGATACGGTCATTTGTGTCATATTTTAGATTCCACGTATAAATGATACCATATCGTATTTACCTTTCTCTTTCTGACTTACTTCACTTATTATGATGATCTCTAGTTCCATTCATATTGCTGCATATGGCATGATTTAATTCTTTTTTATAGCTGAGTAGTATTCCATTCTATATATGTACCGTATCTTTATCTCTTCCTCTGTCGATGGACATTTAGGTTGTTTCTATGTCTTGGCTCTTGTATATAGTGCTGTTATGAGCAAAGGAGTATGTGTATCTTTCTAAATTACAGTTATTTTTTTTTCTGGCTATATACCCAGAAGTGTGATTTCTGGATCATATGGAAACTACTTTTATCTTTTGGAGGAACTTCCATGCTGTTTTCCATAGTGGCTATGCCAGTTAAATTTTCACCAACAACGTAGGAGGATTTCTTTTTTCACACACTCTCTAGCATGTGATATTTTTAGACTTTTAAATTATAGTCATTCTGACCAGTGTGAAGAGGTACTTCATTGTATTTTTCATTTGCATTTCTCTAATAACTAGTGATGTTGAGCATCATTTCATGTGCCTTTTAGCACATCTGATGAGCATATCTTCTTTGGAGAAATGGGTCACTGACATTTGAGTTAAGTTTTTTTGCATG
>NW_011494728.1:1070451-1071049 GCF_000754665.1 Bison bison bison
TAGGCTACCCACTCCAGTATTCTTGGGCTTCCCTTGTGGCTCAGCTGGTAAAGAATCTGCCTGCAATGTGGGAGACCTGAGTTCCATCTATGGGTTGGGAAGATCCCCTGGAGAAAAGAAAGGCTACCACTTCAGTATTCTGGCCAGGAGAATTCCATGAACTGCATATTCCATGGGGTTGCAAAGAGTTGGACAAAACTGAGCAACTTTCACTTACTCAGTCATCCCACAGAGTATGTGGAAAAACTCTGTTTTCTAAATGAATTTCTTTGATACCATAACATACATTTACATATATTGCCTCTATATAAATTATAAACATTGTAAGATAATAATATACTTTTTAGCAGCAGTATAAAAAGCAGGGACATTGTTTGCCAACAAAGGTCTATCTAGTTGAAGCTATGTTTTTTCCAGTAGTCATATATGGAGGTGAAAGTTGGGCTATAAAGAAAGCTGAGTGCCAAAGAATTTTTGCTTTTGAACTGTGGTGTTGGAGAAGACTCTTGAGACTCCCCTGACTCCAAGGAGATCAAACCAATCAATCCTAAAGGAAATCAGTCCTGAATATTCATTGGAAGGACTGATGCTGAAGCTG
>NW_011494728.1:1071149-1071702 GCF_000754665.1 Bison bison bison
CTGGATCATATGGAAACTACTTTTATCTTTTGGAGGAACTTCCATGCTGTTTTCCATAGTGGCTATGCCAGTTTAAATTTTCACCAACAACGTAGGAGGATTTTCTTTTTTCACACACTCTCTAGCATGTGATATTTTTAGACTTTTAAATTATAGTCATTCTGACCAGTGTGAAGAGGTACTTCATTGTATTTTTCATTTGCATTTCTCTAATAACTAGTGATGTTGAGCATCATTTCATGTGCCTTTTAGCACATCTGATGAGCATATCTTCTTTGGAGAAATGGGTCACTGACATTTGAGTTAAGTTTTTTTGCATGGTGGAGGAGAGTCAAGGTTTGCTATCTTCAATCCAGTTATCCCACAGAGTAGGCTTCCCTGATAGCTCAGTTTGTACAGAATCCACTTGCAATGCAGGAGATCCCAGTTCAATTCCTGGGTCAGGAAGATCTGCTGGCAAAGGGATAGGCTACCCACTCCAGTATTCTTGGGCTTCCCTTGTGGCTCAGCTGGTAAAGAATCTGCCTGCAATGTGGGAGACCTGAGTTCCATC